>NC_088422.1:71581301-71923801 GCF_034236695.1 Oncorhynchus nerka | reverse complement strand
GAAATTCATAATTATGGATATGAATATCATTACCTTCATAGTAAAGTAGCCTGAATTGGTACACAAAGGTAGAAATTTGGGAGAAATATTTCAAATATGTAGAAATATTTGGGTATTATACTACACTGGCTATTATCGTAATGAGCTCTGCCCCCAAAACAAGACCACATTTGGTTGGTCCGGACCAGACCAAATCTGAACCAATCATATACATCTGTTTTTCACAAGTTTGGACATCACAGTAGACATGTTCACAGTAGACACGCCGAGGAACGTGCCCATTAACTGGAGTGAGAGAAGAGAGAAAGAGAAAGAGAGAGAGAGAGAGAGCGAGAGAAAGAAAGAAAGAAAGGTGAAAGAGGGGTTGTCCAGGCTTTTTTCACAGTCTTGCTTTGACCACCAGACAACAGAAAGAGGAAGAAAAAAAAGTTGAGCTGAACATAACAGTACACCAGTGGAAGGAAGGACAGTAGCAGGTCACCCAACTGTGGTTTGTGACTACCATCATCTCCCATTGTAGCCAATTCAATTGCAGTAATTCTGTTACTAATAAGCCTTTGCTTATTCCTAATTTGTAGGATGGAAAATGGTTGAAAAATGTATGCCTTAATTTCTCAAAATGATAGACTCTAAGCCTTCATTTGACATGAGCCTATGAACTTCACATGTTGATGCTCATGGGTCCTTTTAGATGGAAATGCCCCCCAGTAACACTAATCACGCCCAGTCATGGTGCAGGGCTGTAGCAGCACTGATTAGAATCAGCCTGTCTCGTGATGGCAGAGATAGACCATCCTTCCCCATTAGATGATGTATGGGTTTAATGCTAGACCTTGTGGTTCCACGTAGTACAGAAGGGATAGAATACTCTTAACACAGCACAGGCACAGAGTTGGAGGTTCAACCAGTGAAATGAACTGGAGGCTCCTGTTCTTATTATCATGAAAATATTTGACCTTCTCTGATCAGGGTAGCCCACCTTGCAATTCAATTCCTCATCGTAGCTTACACCCTGAACACAGGAAGCGTTCACATCAGCCATTAGTGACAGAAACCACAGCGCTCGTTGAGAAAAAAGGAACCGGCAGGGTTCTGAGAAACGCTGGATTCTACTTTGATGTGCGTGTGCAGGAAACAATGAGACATTTATTTATTAATCAGGTTCCTTCCCACATCTGTCTATACATAAATCAAAATAAGTTGTCAAAAGAAAATGGGACAGGAAAGGCAGATTTTGTTAAAGATCTGTACACCAGTAGCAAGACATTTGCAACACTTCTCGAAAAGGAAAACAGCACAAACCTGTTCTAAATTCCTGGGAACTAGAAGTAGATGGAGAAAAGAGTGACATCCATCATGCAAACACTGCTTTTCAAACAGCTCTCAACTTCATATACAAGTGTGTTTAACTTCTGGTATTCGACTTACCCCAAAGCCAATGACGGTGCCAAAAGGTCACCTATGTTATAAAAGCCAGGGTGAATCACTCTATAATGACAGCAATTGACTGTGGATAGGAAAATCAGGAGTAGGTAGAAAGAGGACCAGAGAGATGAGACCATTAAGCCAGACAGGGGCAGTAAACCACACGAGACGAGGTGAGCCCCAGAAGTAGCAGACTATTCAAGCAGAGGGACAGGTTTAACACCAGGACACCGAGCCTCATCAACATCGCAGGCTTTATGAGCTTCAGCCACGACGGGAGTGGAGTAGAGGCGTCTCGGCCACGACGGGAGTGGAGTAGAGGCGTCTCGGCCACGACGGGAGTGGAGTAGAGCGTCTCGGGCACGACGGGAGTGGAGACGTCTCTACTCCCGTCGTGGCCGAGACGTCTCCACTCCCGTCGTGGCCGAGACGCCTCCACTCCCGTCGTGGCCGAGACGCCTCTACTCCACTCCCGTCGTGGCCGAGACGCCTCTACTCCACTCCCGTCGTGGCCGAGACGCCTCTACTCCACTCCCGTCGTGGCCGAGACGCCTCTACTCCACTCCCGTCGTGGCCGAGACGCCTCTACTCCACTCCCGTCGTGGCCGAGACGCCTCTACTCCACTCCCGTCGTGGCCGAGACGCCTCTACTCCACTCCCGTCGTGGCCGAGACGCCTCTACTCCACTCCCGTCGTGGCCGAGACGCCTCTACTCCACTCCCGTCGTGGCCGAGACGCCTCTACTCCACTCCGTCGTGGCCGAGACGCCTCTACTCCACTCCCGTCGTGGCCGAGACGCCTCTACTCCACTCCCGTCGTGGCCGAGACGCCTCTACTCCACTCCCGTCGTGGCCGAGACGCCTCTACTCCACTCCCGTCGTGGCCGAGACGCCTCTACCCACTCCCGTCGTGGCCGAGACGCGCTCGGCCACGACGGGAGTGGAGTAGAGGCGTCCCACGACGTGGAGAGAGGCGTCTCGGCCACGACGGGAGTAGAGGCGTCTCGGCCACGACGGGAGTGGAGTGAGGAGTCTCGGCCACGGACGGGAGTGGAGTAGAGGCGTCTCGGCCACGACGGGAGTGGAGTAGAGGAGTCTCGGCCACGACGGGAGTGGAGTAGAGGCGTCTCGGCCACGACGGGAGTAGAGGCGTCTCGGCCACGACGGGAGTAGAGGCGTCTCGGCCACGACGGGAGTGGAGTAGAGGAGTCTCGGCCACGACGGGAGTAGAGGCGTCTCGGCCACGACGGGAGTAGAGGAGTAGAGGCCACGACGGGAGTAGAGGCGTCTCGGCCACGACGGGAGTAGAGGCGTCTCGGCCACGACGGGAGTAGAGGCGTCTCGGCCACGACGGGAGTAGAGGCGTCTCGGCCACGACGGGAGTCTCGGCCACGACGGGAGTAGAGGCGTCCGGCCACGACGGGAGTAGAGGCGTCTCGGCCACGACGGAGTAGAGGCGTCTCGGCCACGACGGGAGTAGAGACGACGGGAGTAGGGCGTCTCGGCCACGACGGGAGTAGAGGCGTCTCGGCCACGACGGGAGTAGGGCGTCTCGGCCACGAGGGAGTAGAGGCGTCTCGGCCACGACGGGAGTGAGGCGTCTCGGCCACGAGGCGTCTCGGCCACGACGGGAGAGTAGAGGCGTCTCGGCCACGACGGAGTAGAGGCGTCTCGGCCACGACGGGAGTAGAGGCGTCTCGGCCACGGGGAGTAGAGGCGTCACGGCCACGACGGGAGTAGAGGCGTCTCGGCCACGACGGGAGTAGAGGCGTCTCGGCCACGACGGGAGTAGAGGCGTCTCGGCCACGACGGGAGTAGAGGCGTCTCGGCCACGACGGGAGTAGAGGCGTCTCGGCCACGACGGGAGTAGAGGCGTCTCGGCCACGACGGGAGTAGAGGCGTCTCGGCCACGACGGGAGTAGAGACGTCTCGGCCACGACGGGAGTAGAGACGTCTCGGCCACGACGGGAGTAGAGACGTCTCAGGCAGGCCAGACACAGAGCTTAGGCAAAACACCCAAGGCTGAGAAACAAACTACTGCAGTACACCTCCATTCTCGGAGAGCTCTAGCACACAACGAAAAAATATATATATTCTCGGGCCATTTGGCCATCTATTTAATCCACTTTTAACAGCGAAATTAGAAAAAGGTGCTTGTGTTTTTAACAGAGACATCAGAGGCTCATTACTGTAAAAAGCAGCCAGGGGCCAGAGCTGCGGGGTCCCAGGGGTGGAGGGGAACTCTACAGGGACAATCAAGGGGTCGTAAAACCCCCTCAGCTGCAGCCTGTGATCCCCCTGCCCTCCCTCCCTCCACTTCAATACAACACCTGCACACACCAGCCCCACACCACAGCTGGGGCATGCCATTCCTCACCAGATCTTGCTCACGCAACCCTCATTTCCTTCACCATCAGTCCAGGGAAGGCAGAATAACTGCTTTGATTAGAGATCTACTACAATTTATTTTGCACAATGACTGGTGATGGATGCCTCACTGCATCAGGAAGATCATTAAGTACGACTATTTCAATAGAGAATCTCTGCATGATGATATTATCATATTTCAGCATGATTGTTTTACCTCCTTTAATGTTAATGCATATTAATGCAGGTGCGATTAAAAGATACTGCACAAACTATGTACTGTTGGCTGAAGATGTGACTGTTCCATGTAGAAAGGTGTAGTCATAGTTCTGTATGGCCTCTGTCCACGGCCTTCTATACAGATAGATAAAGCAGATGAACACATACTAACACTGATCCACATGGTAATGAGATGAGGAGCGTGGAAGGCCTTCAAAATACAAAGGGATGGAGCCCCCCAGCCTTACCCCCCCCCCCCCCCCCACACATACCACCCAGGGCGAGTTCAGCACCCTCCATCCAACTCCCCCAGCACCCCCTCGTAAATGTAAATCGCTGCTCCCCTCATTACCATACTCCAATCATCTCACACTTCATTCAGCCGAGCAGGCCATACAGAGCACCTCGCTCCCTCACTTTTAGTGCCCAGTTGGTCCCCTCTCCTTTGCCTAATGGTCTATTTTAATGAGTAGGGGGCTGCGCACGTTGCATCAACAGCCCATCAAGTCATCAACCTTGCCTGATGCCGTTTGTGGCCTTGCCTTGTCCACAAAACAAACACCGCTGTAGTCAGTGCTGCTCTAGGTGTGATGTTCAATCTTCCGGGGACACATTGGCTGGGAATTTCTACGTTTGCAGGTTTCATGCCACGTTACCCTGTGAATGGCCTTTTCCTCCTGGCAGGTTTATGGTTTGGGTCTGAGAGAGTTAAGGTCACGCAGTGCGTCACCAAGCTGATAAGAGACAGAGGATGAGGCATGTAGAAACTACTAGTGAGGTGGCTGATCTGGGTGTCAAGATAATGTGTTTACAACAGCCTATGCAGATGTCAAAACACTGGTTTTCCTGTAGCCACATTGGAGGTGGTAGCGTTATAATATCACACACACAGTGACTGAGTACTCACTAGCAGTGTGAAAGCTAACAGCATGACAGGGTCAACTCTGTCCTCTAACTGGAGCACACTGCAATTGAGTAAACATGAAAGGCCAAATATATACCATTAGAGGGGGTACAAATACCAAGAAAAAAAAAGTGCCACACTAGTATTGAGGAAGTTGGCTGCCTTATTCCTCAAGAAGAGTCCCGAGGGCAATGGAAGAGTAATCTAAATGTCTGAGAAGACTCAAATACCACACTGCTGCGGAGAGAAAAACGTAACTACATTTCAGACTCCATTTCCAGACATTTCAGACAACAACTCTAAAGTAGAGGACAAGAGCTTATAAAAGATGAAGTGTTGCGATTACAGCATGTCCCTCCCCGCTGTAGGTCTGGGGCTGGGCCAGGTATAACCATGCAGAGAAAATAGTGTTGTTTTGTAGAGCAAAAGGTCAGAGTAAAGCACATTAGCTGAGTACAGTTACTGATCTGACCAATGAGGCTTGGCTAAACTTGGCTCTGGTCAACCGAGTGAGGCCCAAAACTTTTCACCATTTTGGTTGAAAACAGCTTTTTAAGTCTCCAACAAGTTCAGATCCCTTTATGGTGATGGGACAAATCTACTCAGCAGTCATACAGACAGAGACGCCCACACACAGCTCACAGTATGCTGAAAACAGTCTGAGTAAGTGTCTCTAATGGTCATGTCTGGATTCCTTATTCCCTTATGGCCAATACATAGTTAATGGCTTACTAGTAATCACAGTAAAAACAAAGCCATTGGACATTTCACAGTGAGATTACTGATTAGTCTGCACTCTGCGTCTCGCAGCATAAACAACATTCCTGATGATTGGTAAGAAATACAGTCAGAATACAGGCCCCTAATCACAAATGGATGCCCTGTGAATAGAGGTGGGGTCTAGTCTTGAAAATGTAGAGGCCTAACATCTGTCAACAGAGAAAAGAGACACACAGGACAAGCCTGCCCCAGGGCAGGAAGCCTGGCTTCATGTCCGACCAAGCTCTTCAATTACTGTCAATATCACACAGGGAAAAGAGGGGTCAGTTGGTGTGGAAGAAGGAGCTACAATCTCTTACCGGGCCCTCCAGATACCCACTACTGTCCCTGGTTGGCTGACTGCAACAGAGGTAACCTAACTACCACATGTGAGGGCCGGTCACCAGTCACACTGGCAGGGCAGGCTGATTCAACTCTCCTTAGATTCCGTCAGAAGGAAGAATTACTGGGTTCCCCTTTCCATTAGGACCAATCAGTCACCCACACGTCAGCCGACAAGCCCACACCACTACCAATTACTGACATTATACATCCACTAAACACTACCTAGGAGTCAGTGGGAGGGAAGGTTTATCGTCTGACCTTCCCATAGCCCAGAATAGAATCTGTTCATGGATGCAATGTAAACAAATTATAAAGAAATCAACTAAAAAAAGAGAATATTTTCTTGCAACCATTTTGTGTTTGTTTGCTAGCTAGTGATTTCACAATCCTCCCCAGTTATTTTCCCAACATATTTTCCCCAAAGGGATTAAGCAATCTTATTTCATCTCTCTCGCTAGTGAGTTTTCAGAAACCATTGATTGATAGATTTTTTCAATTGCAACCTTTATTGAGTCAGTCTGAGCTCTAAAGAGGTCTAAGCTGATGTTTACTATGTGGTTCAGATCATTATTTGATAAATCAACATCATTGCCATTAGTTTAGCCATTGGCATTAGTATAAAACAGACCTTTAAGCAAAAAGCCTTTTAAAGGAAATTGACTCACAGACACTACATTTCCACAGTAGGCAGCATACAAAAAAATCTGGATGTAAACTATTACAGAGAGTCATGTCAGAACGATAAAACCCAGACTAAAAAGGTACCACCTTATAATGTCACCGGAATAATGATCTTACACACAGATCTATCCCATAACCAGGTGCATAATGAATGATCTCTAACTGGAAGACATGAGATATAGTTGCCTAGCAGGATACAGGCTAACCAGGAAGGAAGCTATTAAAGCTAAAAGTGAAATGGATGAAAAAAGACAGAGGCAAAAAAACAAAGTACTTCTACTCATCATGCCCCCATTGAAGTCTTGGAGCAACCAGAGAATATAGTGGCTCACTTACAAACAGGAAATGTTTACATTTACTTTACACCCGCCCACTGGGGCCTCAACAACAAACTATCCCAAGTAGAGCTTAATTATTCATAGATTGTCCTCAAAACGGAAGGAAGGAGAGAAACAGTGAAAACCTAAACCCTGGTGGTGCTGCTCATAGGATCGGAGTCCCATTCCTGTCACTGCCTGTTAGTCTTCCCTCAGCCGCACCGTGCAGTTCATAGTTCAAAGTCCCATCTCACCCACGCTCTGATTGGGCGTTCCAGTCAGGAAGCTCCTGTCGGATCATCTGTTCCTGACACAAACACACAGCTCTGCTTTGCAAACAATGCCACAACACAGCGCATTGAGGAGACGAGAGGGAAGAGTCTGATGGCTAGTTCAAAGAGTTCTGTTAACACCACATTAAATGTACCATGACTTGCCTCTCATCTGCCACAAAGGAAGACCACCACAGAAATAAGTTTGTGGGATGTTTCATTGAAAAGAAACAGAAAAGTATGGAAGACTGTGGTAGTGTTGAGAATGCTAACATGTCAGAGAGACGAGGGAGGTCATTTTCTGATGAACTCTTTAACCACAAACAAAACAGCAGGCTGAGCATATGGCGAACTTTGAAGGCCTCCTCCCCTTAAGCAATGAGATTAAAAGCTGTATGAAAAGCAGAGAGATGAGTGAAGCTTTCAGGACAATACAGAGATATCTACAGACACACACAGGTGTGTGATTCAACCATTTCGCTACACTCACAATAACATCTGCTAAAAACATGTATGTGACCAATAAAATGTGACTTGATTCGTATGGAGGTTGTAGTCAGCCACTCTCAGTAAGAGAGTAACAGAATATACATCTTACCCAGAAAGGCAATACTGTATTCATTCAGGTAACTGTGTTTAGTCTGTTTGGGTGAGTCATTTCTCTGGAATGGATGAACTGAAACTAAACTAAACTAGTCAGAGGGGTTTCTATAAGGACCACTGCCTCTGGTACACTAACATTTAGCCTAAATCTCCAGAAGAAGCACTGCATTGTGCAAGTTATATGGGACATAAATGCCATACAACATTCTCAATATTACTCCTATACATAATATGTTTTTAAAGATACAGTTGAAGTCGGAAGTTTACATACACTTAGGTTGGAGTCATTAAAACTCGTTTTTCAAACACTCCACACATTTCTTGTTAACAAACTATAGTTTTGGCAAGTCGGTTAGGACATCTACTTTGTGCATGATGCAAGTAATGTTTCCAACAATTGTTTGCAGATAGATACTTTCACTTATAATTCACTGTATCACAATTCCAGTGTGTCAGAAGTTCACAAACACTAAGTTGAATGTGCCTTTAAACAGCTTGGAAAATTCCAGAAAATGATGTCATGGCTTTAGAAGCTTCTGATAAGCTAATTGACATACTTTGAATCAATTGGAGGTGTACCTGTGGATGCATTTCAAGGCCTACTTTCAAACCCAGTGCCTCCCAGTGCCTCAGCAAAGGACCTTGTGAAGATGCTGGAGGAAACAGGTACAAAAGTATCTATATCCACAGTAAAACGAGTCCTATATTGACATAACCTGAAAGGCCGCTCAGCAAGAAAGCCACTGCGCCAAAACCGTCATAAAAAAGCCAGACTACGGTTTTCAACTGCACATGGGGACAAAGATTGTACTTTTTGGAGAAATGTCCTATAGTCTGATGAAACAAACATAGAACTGTTTGGCCATAATGATCATCTTTGTGTTTGGAGGAAAAGGGGGAGGCTTGCAAGCCGAAGAACACCATCCCAACCGTGAAGCACCGGGGTGGCAGCATCATGTTGTTGGGGTGCTTTGCTGCAGGAGGGACTGTTGCACTTCACAAAATAGATGGCTTCAAGAGGAATGAAAATGTGGATATATTGAAGCAACATCAGTCAGGAAGTTAAAGCTTAGTCGCAAATGGGTCTCCAAATGGACAATGACCCCAAGCATACTTCCAAAGTTGTGGAAAATGGCTTAAGGACAACAAAGTCAAGGTATTGGAGTGGCCATCACAAAGCCCTGACCTCAACCCTATAGAAAATGTGTGGGCAGAACTGAAAGCATGTGCGAGCAAGGAGGCCTACAGACCTGACTCAGTTACACCAGCTCTGTCAGGAGGAATGGGCCAAAATTCACCCAACTTATTGTGGGAAGCTCGTGGAAGTCTCCCTGAAACGTTTGACCCAACAATTTATAGGCAATGCTACCAAATACTAATTGAGTGTATGTAAACTTCTGACCCACTGGGAATGTGATGAAAAAAATAAAAGCTGAAATAAATCACTCTACTATTATTCTGACATTTCACATTCTTAAAATAAAGTGGTGATCCTAACTGACTTAAGACAGGGAATTTTTAATAGGATTAAAATGTCAGGAATTGTGAAAAACTGAGTTTAACTGCATTTGGCTAAGGTGTATGTAAACTTCCCACTTCAACTGTAAGTATTTTTTCTGCTCTAGTAAAGTGATATAATTCAATTGGTTCCGAGTGCCTCGGAGGCTTGGCAACTTCCAAGTGTAATAAATATTTAAGCCAATTTAAGGTCAGGTATTTTGGCACTAACAGGCAATGTGGGAAAAGCGGTCTAGATCAGCACTTTCTGCAGTAGATGTTCCTTAATTATTCACTTCGACAAAAAACCCACAAAGACACAAACAAAAGAGGGTAAAAAAATACCCAACAACTCACATTGCCATGGTTGACGAAGCCATGTTTACTGGCAATGCGGTCAGCCTCGTCTGGTCCTCCAGCGATGTGGACGGCCCATGTGTTGGTGTAAACCCTCTGACCAAGGGCCATGCCCAGCCCAGACACCAGCAGGACCAGCAATGGTCCCAGCAGCAGCCGTTCAGCCAGCCGTGACCAAAGGCCCATGGAGGAGGATGGAAGGCCCAGAGCCATAGGGTCCTACAACAGCGAAGTCCCAAAGCTCAGCGTCTTTATGATAGGCCAGGGGACATACAGGGACGCAGAGAGACGACACAGGATAGTCACTGCACCGGGATCACCTAAGAAGAAAGAGAGTGTTACAACATGTAGCAGAGCTCAGCACAATGAGAAAAACAACTCCTACAACGTCTATTCGGAGCTTTGTAATAGTGAGCTGAAGCAGCATGTATTGTCAGAAGGAAGACAATCCTGCCAAGTTTTGCTGACTTGTTACATCGCAACCATGACAACAGCATTACAAAAAGGAAAGCGGAGTGACGTGAAGATGTCAAAATTCACAATGGAACAATACCAGATTAACAACAGACTTGAGTTAAAGGAGTCCAAGGTCCTTTCTTCTCCCTTTCAGTGAAGCTATGACAATTAAACGCATATTGTATTTGGAATTACAAAAGTCCATTCCAATTTCTATAGCATGAAAATGTTGATTGCAAATAAAGACTGTGTGTGGGGGATGGGGGAAGACTTTTCAACAGCCTGTTCACCTGACAAACTAAAAACAAATCCATGACAGTTGAAATATTATTTTCCTCCTAACTTTGCTTTTCTCAGCACTGGAGGTGGTGGAGGAGTGGTTGTCTCTTACCATGCATTATGCAAAGCTTATGGATCACACATGTTGTTACGGATACAGTTATCCTGTGTGTGTGTGTGTGTATCCTGTGTGTGTTTCTTTTCTCTCCTTCTCCCCTCACAGGTGAAAATCATCACTCCCCAATCAGTCAACAATCAATCATCAATCAGAAGACACACCTCCTCCTATTTCCTACCCTATCACAGTTCCTTCCCCATGGTTTAAAAACCCCATCATTTGTTTGTTCTAGAGCAATCTCTAGCTCAATCTCTAGCTCAATCTCTCTGTAAATGCCATGTCTGTAGGTCTCTGTGTTTCACTCTCGCTTTGTGTCTTAACCTCTCTTTTGTTTAAGCACCTCATAGCACTTTGTCATCACCTGTGAGTATTGTTTTTGGTTATGGTGTTTGTTTGTTGCTGGTGGGAAAAGGGGGAAACCAAGACAAGTTGCCCATGGGCATACACTACCCGTAGGTGAACTTTGTTAAATACACTAGTTAGAACTGGGTGGACCACCCACTGTATTTTTGGTTAGTTAGTTAGCTGTTGTTAAAGTAGGCTAGTCTAGCTTAGGGGTGTTTTTGAATACTTATTGTTTCTTTCCTTGGGTCCAGCTCAGCCCCTTTTCCTGCTCCCCCCATTACCGTGTGTTTATAAATAAACCTAGAGTTTGACGGTAGATTTCTGTTGTCGTGGTTATTTCGTGCACACTTTTACTTTGTCACAATAATAATTTGCATGAGTTATGTTACGGGTCTCATTACCATCCCCCCTAGACTGTCGGGCCAAAAGGGATTCGTAACACATGTACTATTGTACTTCCCCTCTCACTCTCCTTCTGTAAGCCAAGATAGAAGACCTTCACCCAGCAATGACCAAAGGTCACCCAGCAATGACTAGTCTAGGTCTTTATTCATGAGAAAACTTTTCCAAGTAAAATGGCATTGTGAACTGGAATCATGAAAACACTGTCCAACCCCATAGAGATCCCGAATCACTAGTTTGAGAGGTGTTCAGAGTGAAACCAATTAATAAATATAGCCCAGCTGACTTCAGAGAATGTGGTTGAGGCTGCTTTGAGGCTTCCGTGCTTCCATTACTTCTCCAAAAAGCTACAAAGAACACTGGCCCTACCTGTTCCTCAACCTTCCAAGAAGACTTTTCATTGAACATAACATTTCATTTCCAGCTCGATCTTTCAAAAGGAAATCGGATGATGATGAGTCACGGAGAGAGTCCGAGAGAGAGAGAGAGTGATGGGGAGATTTCAGCTGGTCTTCCCTATGAGGATGACTGTTAGCCATTGGCAGTCAGTCAGTCAGTTATGAGACCTCAGCTGGGATGGTGCTCTGGCTGAGGAACCTTGGACGCTCGTAGGCTCAAGCTCCACACAGGAAATTTGAAAGAAGAAAACATGAAAAAACATGCAAGGCTCCCCTTTGAAGAGCTTTCGGTAATTGAAACCCAATAAATGCAAATTACAAAGCGTCTGGAAAAAAGACAATGTCTTCAAATGCAGAAACAATGCAGAGATATAGTGTTGCTTGGCAAGAATATGCTAAATGAGAAGCTGGGTGAAAAATCCTGGAGGATTAAACCCATTAAAGCTTAAAATAGCAGGCAGAGGTAGAAAGAAGCATGGCACAGTTAAAATCTCTTCAATACTGATCTACCTATAGACCTACTGGCCGTTAGTTACAAATAACTATTCTCCAAATAAAACTACTTCTGACTGCGCCTTTCAGACAATTTATAGAGATGAGGAAAAATCCCTACTGACTCATACACTTACTCATAACTAAATGTTTAAATTTGTACTGTAGCATCCTAATTCCATCACAAATATCATTACATAAAATAAACCAAAGCTTCTTCGTGCCCAAAGATTTATGATCCACTTAGAGAATTCTTTGCAATGCTGAAGACCCAATGCAGAGGTCTAGATTAAGCATTAGTTTAAAACCTGCTAAACCACATGGTCAGGGTGACCATTAGCTTCTGGCAAAACAACTTGTTTATCAAGCTCAGAGACCAAAACATTCCAATCTAAAAGGCTACAAACAAGACTAAATACTTATCTGAATGAACATTTGATGCATTCCAGGTTATTTCATTCAATGAAAACATTTCAAAGAACTAGTTGAAATACTACTAGTCCCTAGGGTGTGTGAAATCCATTGACAGAGTGGCCATCAAATCCCTGTCCAGTGGTCCAGGCAGCGTGTTCTGTTACAGCTGTTCCAACAGACGCGACAAAACATACCCACCTAACAAGCAGCAACATTTCCACTTTATGTAATGCCTTGTTCTGCTGTTGTACTGGCCAGCAACATCATTGTATTTTATTTTAGAGGGGGTGATGAATCTTTTCATCACTGAACATTTCAAAAACAGCTCTACAAAGAGTACCAGTATGAAAATAGTCAGGTGGGTCAGCTTCAGCTTCCAGAACCGATGCATTATTCTGACAGAACACTTGGCCAAAGCCACCAAATACAATGCCATTTTAACTATAAATGACAGAAAGTACCACACTGTTACAATAGCAGGAATATGCCCAGATTGACAGCTCAAGAAACAAGGAACAAGAAACTGACATTCCAATGATTCCACAGTGATGATTGACATTTCTAGCTTCAGAAAACAAGTTCAGAGAAAAAAATACCTGGCAAAATTTTTAAAAAGCCTTAGCTCAGAAATGAGAAACATTTAAACCACATGAAAGCCATTATATCACGCTCAGACACACTATTTGGCCCATTGTTCCCTAAACCTCAGTGCATGTGGAACCCTGCAGGACAAAAGAGCTGCGGTGCTACCATAACTATGAGAGGAGAGGAGTTTGCTCTGCCAACTGTAGCCAATGGTATCAGAGCAGCAAACACAAAGTTAGACAGTGTGTACAGTCAGACCGTTCCTCTGAGATGACCACGACTCAGTCTGATTCTCTATGGTTCATTTATTTATTTGGGCACACCAAAGCTTTTGTGCCCAAAGATTTAGGATACACTTAGAGAATTATTTGCAATGCTAAAGACAGAGCAGAGGTCCAGATTAAGCATTGGCTTAAAACCTGCTAAACCGCATGCTCAGAGTGATAATTAGCTTCTGGCAAAACAACTTGTTTGTCGAGCTCAGAGACCAAAACATTCCAGTTTAAGAGGCTACAAAAAAGACACAATACTTAAGAATAAAATGTTGATTAAACTCACTGGGTTCTCTCTAAATGCCCTAAAGAAAACTACAGTCTTAACAGCATAACACTTTCAAGGGGAAAAAAAGCGGTAAAATATGCAGCTCACCTTTGAGTTTCAGACTATTGTTGTTGTTGTGATTCTGATGCAGTCCGATCTGATGCGGAGGCAGCACACACAGACAGAGGTGTGCACCTTCCCCAAGCCTCCCTTTAACGTTCACAGACATGCATGGCTCAAAGTACACCCGCCCCTAGTGACCTCATCTGGGCACTCAACCGTTCAGCCGGAGTTTAACGTCAGTATAAAAACCATATACCGTGGAATAACAAAAGCTCAACTACTTTACTGCTCGCAGGAGAAAGTGGGGAACCAGACATTTTTTCTGCCAGTGTTAGCAGAGTAAATGATACCATACATCAAAGTTTGGCAGCAACTATCATAAAACTGCACAAGCGATAACAGATAGATGTGAATCAAAATCAGAAAGAAGTCATACATTTCAACACTCTGCTTGAAATTATCTAAAAGGCCAAATGGAAAACATTACATCCTAGGGTGATAATTTCACCAAGTGTAAGTCAAACTGCAGATGGTGATTGCCCAGGAGATAACATTGGCAAACCACAGAGCAGTGCCCTAGGTTAGAATCCTTCAGCATTTCTCTGGCAGGGGGGTGTCAGGTCTCCCTACTAGCAATCAAAACATGGCCACTGGCTCAGGAGTTGAGGAATGGCTAAAAACTCAACAAATCTCAAACAGGAACAAACTTTCACAGGGGCCCAGTGGTTATTTGCACTTTCCCCAAAGGCAAATTGGAACTCAGAGAGGACAGCCAAGCTCTGACACACACTAACCCAGAGACATGATAGGGGAACTTAAAAGGTGCTAATCACTTAATATGTGATGAAGACAATACATTTGTATCACAATCCACAAAGAGTACCTACGGTTAACATTTACAGCATACTACAATATACTGTCTTCTTGTCTTGAGCTCCTCTAAC
This sequence comes from Oncorhynchus nerka, assembly GCF_034236695.1. Classification (NCBI taxonomy): domain Eukaryota; kingdom Metazoa; phylum Chordata; class Actinopteri; order Salmoniformes; family Salmonidae; genus Oncorhynchus; species Oncorhynchus nerka. Next base: position 71,909,020 of record NC_088422.1, on the reverse strand, counting down.
ACTCCACTCACTGTATGTTGCTTGCAGATAATTAATATGCTATGTCATAAGGAAAGTGTTTAATTACCATGAACAATGTCTTTATCATATAGAGTAACAAGGCGTTTTCTCCACTGAATATACACTTCTTCAAATCATAAGCAAGCAAGCTACAATTCAAATTTTAAAAATCTTTCAAGAGGCCTTTCTTAAAATTGGGCACAAAACATTGAATATCTCCTCTTTTGACAGTCATACCAGTGAGTCAACATGCCCAGTTAGGCTATAAAACTTTTGCTCGTAGCTCAAAAAGTTACACAACGTTTCACTAAACCATTCAAGTTTCATTATATGACAACAATTATGGTTCATATCAGAAATGGCTTATTATTGCATGAAAAAAAACTGTAACTTACCACAAATGTCATTGAAAACTGCAAACGGTTTGGCGAAAAACTTCGAATACAATAAATTCCTGAATCGTCTCCCGCTGGTATTTCAGTAAAGTAACACTGTATCAGCTACAACTACTTGATGCAATGTAGCCTACTGCGATTCTGCGGCGCTACGCGCTCTTTCACCCAATTTATCCCCTGTGTCTAATCCCAGCCTTCTGTTTCTCTGATCGTTCCGAATTGGACCGTAATCGGAATATAATTTCAAATAAACCCACTCCACAGAACAACAACCGGGATCGACGGCGTCAAGTTTCAGCTAACGTTAAGGCCAGGCTCGTAATGCCCTTCTAGCGGACACCGTTACAGCCCGAGTGTCTCTGTAGATAGGGACAAGGCAATACCGATGACAGGCAAAGCACACTCCTCGCACTAACCAACTAGTCTGGCCTCTTCCAGGAACGAAGGCACACCAGTACAAAACTCCCCATGAGCGCCTCAATTATCAGGAAACTTTCCAATGCCTTGGGAGGGTTTATTCTGTAGGTTTACCAGTTCCCGTTTACATTATGCATGATCCCCTGTCTTCTTTGATATACTAATGAATCGAATATACTCTTACAACTACCATACTACATTGTTAATGGTTACAAAATAAATAAATAAATAACATGATTCCATGAACCCTCTCAAAACAGCTGAGGGGTCCACATCATGTAGCCCCTCAGGAAATACGTCATGGCGACCGAGGGCAAGGGGAAAATGCACAGGATTTGGACACACCTACTGCTCAAGAGTAATATACACAGTGGTATATCGCCATCTGCTGGTATAATCTATAACAATTAATTTTTTATTTCACCTTTATTTAACCAGGTAGGCCAGTTGAGAACAAGTTCTCATTTACAACCTCGACCTGGCCAAGATCAAGCAAAGCAGTGCGACACAAACAACAACACAAAGTTACACATGGAATAAACAAACGTACAGTCAATAACGCAATAGAAAAGTATATATACAGTGTGTGCAAATGAAGTAAGATTAGGGAGGTGAGGCAATAAATAGGCCGTAGTGGTGAAATAATGACAATTTAGCAAATAAACACTGGAGTGATAGATGTGCCGAAGATGAATGTGCAAGTAGAAATACTGGGGTGCATAGGATTAAAAAAAAAAAAAAATTAAATGGGGATGAGGTAGTTGGACGGGCTATTTACAGATGGGATATGTACAGGTGCAATGATCTGTAAGCTGCTCTGATGCTTAGAGTTAGTGAGGGAGATATAAGTCTCCAGCTTCAGTGAGTTTTGCAATTATTCCTGTCATTAGCAGCAGAGAACTGGAGGAAAGGCGGCCAAAGGAGGAGTAGGCTTTGGTGGTGACCAGTGAAATATACCTGCTGGAGCACGTGCTACAGGTGGGTGTTGCTATGGTGACCAGTGAGCTGAGATAAGGCGGGGCTTTACCTAGCTAAGACATATAGATGACCTGGAGCCAGTGGGTTTGGCGACGAATATGAAGCGAGGGCCAGCCAACGAGAGCATACAGGTCGCAGTGGTGGGTAGTATATGGGGCTTTGGTGACGAAACGGATGGCAGTGTGATAGACTGCATCCAATTTGCTGAGTAGAGTGTTGGAGGCTATTTTGTAAATGACATCTCCGAAGTCAAGGATCAGTAGATAGTTAGTTTTATGAGGGTATGTTTGGCAGCATGAGTGATGGATGTTTTGTTCCGAAATATGATATTGTCTGCAGTGTTAAGAATGTTTTTTGGGGGGGGATGTTTTCATTTCGATGAACATCAGATATGCATCATAATATAGCAATATAGTCTATATGCATTACATTGTGATAACACACCTTTATTCATTATGGTTTAGGTTTTAAATAGTAGGGCCCTCACTCACAGCCCTAAAACAAGCAGTGATGTGCACCACTACAAATTCGTTTTCAAAAGCTCTGAGCTGAGGAGCCTTTCAATAAGAACTCAAACAAAGCAAACCCTTCCACCCCAGCCCACTGCTACCCACCTGGCTCTGTTGGAGTATATTGGTGCTCACTGCCATTTAATGGCTGCAAAAGGATGGAGCGTGTAATCATGCACACGCTGTTGAATAGCCTACCGCGTGGCGTTCAGGTCGCACCATCGGCGCAAACTGTAGCCTAATTATGCCTGTTTATTCAGCCAATCAACGACATTATTATACTTTTCTATCTGGTCCCTTTCCTTGACTTGTCTGAGCCAAGGCTAAATACAATTGCAACCCTGTTAGTAAATAGATTGAACATGAATTTTAAAAAGTGTACTAATCTTCCACCGAACATTGATCAGTGGTCGACTAAAATAAAAGTTTAGCTAAAAACCTTTAGGAATAATAACTCCATCTTGCGGCTGGTTGAATACTAGCAGTGGTTACGTTCAGCGCGCCCCCTGATCGTCAACAGTTGTGTTCTAGAACGTTAAATGAAATATTTTTTTATTTGTATTTTTATTATGAACACAACAAATACAACAACAAAAACTGAAATATACAAACAAGGCATAAACCTAACAGACAGGGGTGTTACATATCAAGATTCATTTTACATTTGTTAAATACTTTCATGGTGCATAATGCTTTTTTATTTCAAAATAATATTTCAATTCTATCTTAAATCATGTAAAGAGGGGTTTGTTCTCTGCCCACTTCATTTTATGGACAAAGAATCTTCCATGAAAGATAAACAAATTCGCAATGAAAGTTAAATCAGGGTCCATATCATTAGGTTCAAAATAAAACATAATATCAGACTCTTTCAAATTAACATGAATAGTTGTTTCTTTTAAAATAAAATCATCTAACTCAATCCAAAATCTTCTGACATAAGAGCAGTCCCAAAATAAATGGTCAAGAGTCTCTGGGTTACAATCACAAAATACACATTTGTTATCAATAGCTATTTTAAATCTGTGTATAATAAAGGTCTTTACAGGGTAGATTCTATGAATGAGTTTGTATGATACTTCTTTCACCTTATTAGATATACAATATTTACCAGACAACAACTAAACTTTGTTCCAGTTCACTTGTCCGAGGGCTGCATTCCAGTACGTTTTAGCAGAGGGAATAGTAACATATTGACATAGTTTCCTTATATACATGTTATTACATTTATAGTTTAAAATGTCAATTCCTTCTAATTGCATTGAGGCTACAAAATCCTCAACAGTTGCACTTGGAGTATTGTTATATTCTCCTAAAAGAAGAATAGCACCTTTAGGTACAGCTCCAACAACAATTTGATACTGAATGTAACATTGTGAATGTAACATTGTGAATGTAACATTGTGTGTTCTAATCAATTCTGGATAATCATATAGTTGTCCATCACTATTCAATAATTGTTTAACCCAAATACTGTTTTGTCAAAATCTTTATTATTCCAGATTATATACCTATGAGGGGAAAAATTGTGTTTGTACATGAGGTTCCAAGTTAGAAGAACTTGTTTTTGAAAGTTTGCAAGCTTAATATGGATTTTACCCATATCAAAGTTGCATTTGAGTAAGAATTCTAGACCACCAATTTGTTGGAATATTAAATTAGGGATTATATTCCAGATGCAATCCTTATTTCTTAAATAGTTTTGTATCCATTTAATCTTAAATATTATATTAGAGGTTTTAAAATCCAGAGCATTCAACCCTCCCTCACCTTGGGTTCTGCATATTACCGCTTTTCTTAAATAATGAGGTTTATTCCTCCATATGAAGTTAAATAATTTAGTATCAACCATTTTAGTTACTGACAGAGGAACATCCAAGGCAAGGGAGGTGTAAACTAATCTGGACCTTCAGATTGTGATAAAAGTACACATCTCTTAATAACCAGGAGTTAAATCTCTATCCAATTTTCTCTACAATAGGAGAGACATTTAAATTGGCCCTTTCTCTCTGATCTTTGCTAACTGTAATACCAAGATATGTGATCACATCTTTTACAGGGATATTACAATACTGAGTTTAAGTCACGTCTTTTCAACGCAAATAATTCACATTTCCTAATATTCAGAGATAAACCTGATACATGTGTGAAGGCATTAATACACTCAATAGCTTTCTTGACTTCATTATGATCTTTTTTTTAAATGCTGGTGTCGTCAGCCAATTGTGAACATTTTATATTTTTGTCTTGTATCTCAATACCCCTAAAACTATCCTTATTTATATGAAGTGCCATAACTTGTGTGACCAATAAAAATAAGAAAGGAGATATCGGACATCCTTGTTTGATTCCACGTCTACTGTCGAATTACTATTATTGTAAAGTGTCTTAATTACACTTTGAAAATATTGACCAAAACCAAAAAATTGAAGTCTCAAAAATGAAATAATGTTCAATTGTATCAAATGCCTTGTAAAAGTCTACAAATAAAATAAAGCTTTCTTCCATAATGTGCTCATTGTTGTCTATCAAGTCCAATACTAGTAGAATATTATTACATATATGTCTGCTCTTCATAAAACCAGACTGGGTATCATCAATGATTTGGTCAAGACCTTTTTTAAGTCTTTCTGCAAAGATGGATGCAAGTAGCTTTCCATCATTGTTCATAAATGGGTTTGCTCTCCAATTTTCTAACATCATAGAATCTTTGTTTGGTTTGGGTATTACAGAAATTAGGCCTTGTGTCATAGAAACAGGCAGGACCTCTAAATCAATTGCCTCCTTAAAAACATTAGATATAAATTCAATAATATCCTCCTGAAAATATTTATAGAATTCACTGATAATGCCATCATTCCCTGGAGATTTGTTCTCTTTTAACTTGCTGATACATTTTTTTATTTCACTAATATAAATAATTTAATCAGAAGACTTTTGGAAGTCTTCATCTATGAATTTTGTACAGTCTTTGACAGAGTCTAGAAAGGCAAATATGTCACTAGTAGGACAGGCATTACTGGTATTAAGGTTACCATAGAATTCTGAAACATATTTTGAAATATCTTTGGGCTTTTCATTTTCTTTGCAATCTATATTGAGCTTATTAATAGATGTAAATTCTTTCTTTCTAAATTGTAAAAGTATTTTGTATTCTTTTCACCTTCCACCAACCGTCTCCTTCTTGATCTTTAAAATACCCCGTTTGCTCTCTTCATACATTCAGTCCATTTCTAGTTGTAAAGAGAATAACTGAGCCTTTCCTTCTTCATCAAGGTCCTCCATAGAGATTAGAGAAAGTATTTCCTTAAGTTTATCTTCCCTCAATCTTTTAAGTTCAGCAATTTCTTTAGCTCTCTTCGTGGCTGTTTGTCTTATTTCATACTTCATTCATTCCCAGTATTTCCCATAAGACTTAAATAGTTGGGCTTTCCTCCAATTGTCTTGTATAATATCTTTGGCATCCATCTTGAAATGATCATCTTCCAACAGTCTACTATTGAGTTTCCAATAACTCCAGATAACTTAAGATCTTATGTTAGCAGATGATTAATAATGGCTTATAATTGTATTACTACACAATGCCTACATTTTACTGCTGCGTATCTTTATTTTCTAAAAGTTACGTTGTGGAGAAATATGACTGCAACAAAAAAGAGGATCTGAAGATAGTTAAGTCAAAGTTGAATGAAGACAAGACTTCAAAGGGTTTAACAAAAAAGTGTAAATATGTAATTTATATGTAATTAATGTAATAATAATAAAAAGTTCAATAATGTGCACTAGTCTAGTAGTGACACAGTAGTGAAACAAGATGTCAGTAGTGATTTTGAATAAATAAACAGGAGTAAATGTTTTCAATAGTAATTCTAAAGGGTTTATTTAGGAAATGAAAATGGACCAGGAGCAATTCAGCAGTGACACAACACTACACACACAGATGGCACTGGCAGTAGTAATTCAATAGGGATTGAATAAGCATACAGTAGTAATGTGTAGGCGTTGTGTAGTAATCCAATAGTGAACCTGTAGGAATTGTGTGGGTATGTGTAGATTTTAAGTAGTCGATACTCAAAAGCTCAGTAGTTGCACAGTAGTCATTAAGGGATAATTGTGTAGTGATTTGAGTAGGAAATATGTAGTGTTCAACAGTAGTGAAACATCCCAATGTATCACTCATTACTACCGGTACTTAAATTACTACATAAATCACTACTGGTTTACCACACATTTCAATAGCAATCAAGTAGTAACACCAGTAGGTTTTGTGTAGATCTTGACTCGTAGTGATGAGTAGTACTTCAGTAGTACTTCAGGATCAAGGGGACAGCAGCTAGTATCAGTAACACACTCTCCTCTGATGTTTCACAGGGAAAATGGCAAGCAGTTTCTTCAAGCTGTGGTCACCTAGGAAGCGCAACATAGGAGTCCTGTCTCTTAGTGGAGTATGGTCATTTTCTACAGCAGGGTTTTTTCTGAACAGAGATCACGTCACCACAGGAGCTCATGTCAGGAGGCTGTACCCTGTCAGTTATCCCAGACAGACAATGACAGATCCCAGTGTCCACAGCCTCCAACACCTATTCATTTGTTAGGGGTGTGCTATCATTGTACCCCCTTTTTGTCTGTACTTATTTCAATAGTGTTTCTACAGTGTAGAGTTCCCTGATTTACGCAAACACAACAACTGCAAGGCCAGTCACCTCATACTGTAACGGCATTCCTCCTCCTCTTCTGAGGAGGAGAAGCGAGAAGAACATGAACGAAAACCGAAACAGTACCGTGTGGCAACAAACACTCACACGGAAACAAACACCCACAACTCAAAAGTGAAACCCAGGCTACCTAAGTATGATTCTCAATCAGAGACAACTAACGACACCTGCCTCTGATTGAGAACCATACTAGGCCGAAACAGAAACCAAACATAGAAAAACAAACATAGACTGCCCACCCCAACTCACGCCCTGACCATACTAAATAAAGACAAAACAAAGGAAATAAAGGTCAGAACGTGACAGTACCGTCCCCCCCCCCCCCAAAGGTGCGGACTCCGGCCGCAAAAACCTGAACCTATAGGGGAGAGACTGGGTGGACATCTGTCCGCGGTGGCGGCTCTGGCGTGGGACGTGGACCCCACTTCACCATAGTTTTTCTCCGCCTCATTGTCCGCCTTCGTGGCCTCTTACGAGTGGCGACTCTCACCGCCGACCTCGGACTGGGGACCCTAGAAATGGGTCCCGAATGGACGGAAGACTCCGGCTGCGCCGAACAGGCGGGAGACTCCAGCAGCGGCGGACAGGCGGGAGACTCCGGAGGCTCCGGAGTGAAGGGCGATTCTGGCATCGCCTGGCTGACTGACGGCTCTGGCAGCTCCTGGCTGGCTGACGGCTCTGGCAACTCCTGGCTGGCTGACGGCTCTGGTAGCTCCTGGCTGACTGACGGCTCTGGCAGCTCCTGGCTGACTGACGGCTCTGGCAGCTCCTGGCTGGCTGACGGCTCTGGAAGCTCCTGGCTGGCTGACGGCTCTGGAAGCTCCTGGCTGACTGACGGCTCGGACAGCTCCTGGCTGACCTGCGGCTCCTGGCTGACTGGCGGCTCTGGCGGATCCTGGCTGACTGGCGACTCTGGCGGCTCCTGGCTGACTGGCGGCTCTGGCGGCTCCTGGCTGACTGGCGGCTCTGGCGGCTCCTGGCTGACTGGCGGCTCTGGCGGCTCCTGGCTGACTGGCGGCTCAGGACAGACTGGCGGCTCTGGCAGCTCAGGACAGACTGGTGGCTCTGGCAGCTCAGGACAGACTGGCGGCTTTGGCGGCTCAGGACAGACGGGAGACTCTGGTGGCTCAGGATAGACGGGAGACTCTGGCAGCGCTGGAGAGGAGGAAGGCTCTAGCAGCGCTGGACAGGCGGGAACACCTGTAGGCAGAAGACGGAGAGACAGCCATAGACCGGACTGTGCAGGCGCTCTGGAGCTCTTGAGCACCGAGCCTGCCCAACCTTTCGTGGTTGAATGCTCCCCGTAGCCAGGCCAGTGCGGCGAGGTGGAATAGCCCGCACTGGACTGTGCTGGCGAACCGGGGACACCATGCGTAAGGCTGGTGCCATGTACGCCAGCCCGAGGAGACGCACTGGAGATCAGATGCATAGAGCCGGCTTCATGGCACCTGGCTCGATGCCCACTCTAGCCCGGCCGATACGGTGCCTGCCCGGTCCCTCGCTCTCTCTCTCTGGTAAGCACGGGAAGTTGGCGCAGGTCTCCTACCTGGCTTCGCCACACTCCCCGTGTGCCCCCCTCCAATACATTTTTGCGGCTGCCTCTCGGGCTTCCAGCCGCGCTGCCGTGCTGCCTCCTCATACCAGCGCCTCTCTGCCTTCGCTGCCTCCAGCTCTGCTTTAGGGTGGCGATATTCCCCTGGCTGTGCCCAGGGTTCTTTACCGTCTAGAATCTCCTTCCATGTCCAGGAGTCCTGTGTTCTTTGCCGCTGCTGCTGCCCTTTACCACGCTGCTTGGTCCTCTGGTGGTGGGTGTTTCTGTAACGGCATTCCTCCTCCTCTTCTGAGGAGGAGAAGCGTGAAGGATCGGAGGACCAATGCGCAGCGTGGTAAGTCTCCATAATGTTTATTATAAGATATAAACTGAACACTATCAAATATAAAACAATAAACGTGAACATGAACGAAAACCGAAACAGTACCGTGCGGCAACAAACACTCACACGGAAACAAACACCCACAACTCAAAAGTGAAACCCAGGCTACCTCGGTATGATTCTCAATCAGAGACAACTAACGACACCTGCCTCTGATTGAGAACCATACTAAGCCGGTTTTCGTTCATGTTCACGTTTATTGTTTTATATTTCAGTGTTCAGTTTATATCTTATAATAAACATAGAATGCCCACCCCGACTCACGCCCTGACCATACTAAATAAAGACAAAACAAAGGAAATAAAGGTCAGAACGTGACACATATCTTCCCTCTATGCCAAGCTGTGTGCCCTTCATAAAGTCTGTTGGCATGGTAGCGAGGAGTCCTATCGGGATGGATCACAACGGCCTTTGTGGTCTGTGTCTTTTCACAGTGAATTGGTGTGCCTACTACCTATCTTGCTCGAACTTCAGTGCATTTTTTTAATCTAATAGCGGTCACCGTGAAATAGATTTTCTAAAGCTACTACATATATTGGAGCGTCACCCATTCCTTATAAATGTGTTACAGCTAAAACCTAGATGAAAGGGGATCAACTGCAGCTTTCAATTCTGCCTTGAAGTGAAGGCAAGTGCTCTGCAGACTCTTATTAATAGCAGAGTTTCCCAATATTCCACCTTTTTGTGTGTAGAGAGGAGAAGTATTGAAAGGAAAGAATAACACAGAAGCCTTTGCTTTGTGATCGTTTTTTAAGGCCATGCTTTTATACACAATCTCTCCCCACAGACCTGGATGGCAGCAATGTACAGAATGATGGGAATGATGGGAATGTCCATGGACATAAGTATAGAAATGTCATTGCATCAACCACCCAGTTGACTAGGTACTTCTGAACTGTTCAAGTGAGCCAGTACTTACCATAGTCTCTTGTCAGATCCGGGCGGGTCAGTTTGATGAGCGCCACGTGTCATCGTCACGTGGATGGCCCTGAGCATCTGAGGGCTGAGCCTGCCCCCTGGCTGTTTTTGGGCAGAGCGCCGGGAGGTGGAGCTGGTGGTGGACGCCCCCCCCCCACTCTTGACCTGTGCAGGAATGGCCAGGGATTGGCCAGATGCACAGGGCATTTGGTAAGTATAATGGTTTGATAAAAGCACAACTCTAAAACCAAACAATATAAACTATTTTAGAAACGCTGAAACCTATGGAGATAACCCGTTGGTCAGGAAATGCACAACAACCAGGAGAACTTCCTGTTGTGGATCAACGAGGATGTGTCACGGATTTCCTCCTCTTCTTCCAAAGAGGAGAGGCGAGAAGGATCGGAGGACCAAAATGCGGCGTGGTAGGTGTTCATCATTAATTTTAATAAAGAAAACACTGAACACTGAAACACTATACAAAAACAATAAACAAAATAACAACCATGAAGCTAATGCGAACTGTGCTGAAACAAGCAATCAACATAGACAATCACCCACAAACAAACAGTGCAACCCAGGCTACCTAAGTATGATTCTCAATCAGAGACAACTAATGACACCTGCCTCTGATTGAGAACCATACTAGGCCGAAACATAGAAATCCCCAAATCATAGAAAATCGAACATAGACTGCCCACCCCAACTCACGCCCTGACCATACTAAATAATGAATACAAAACAAAGCAAATAAAGGTCAGAACGTGACAGGAGGACCACACCCGGGTCATCTAGATGGAGAAGGGCAGCAACATGAAGAGGGTGTTTGAGAGGTTCTACAGGGGACTGGAGGAGGTGAGCCCAGCAGAATCACTGATTGGATTCATTGCCTTCACCCACATGTTAACTGTGTCTTAAATGACACTTATACCTTTCATGCTTTGTTGTGTCTTTTTATGACCTGTTGTTGACATCACCACCAGGTGACGAGGCTGAACATGGAGAAGGGCTGGGAGTTCATGTGGAGTGAGAGGCTGGGTTACATCCTCACCTGCCCCTCCAACCTGGGCATTGGACTCAGGGCAACCTGCCTCGTCTTAGCAAGGTCCTGGCCCTTACCACCTCACTCACCTATGGGTTGACACATGAACAACCATATGAAGAAACTGTGCTAAGGGGATCCCTGTGCTGAGCTGTCCTCAAATTCCAGGATCCTAAATTCTCTGTTTTTCTGTCGTTTTTTTTACTGGGATGCTCGTTTTCAGAAGATGCAGGACAACCTGCTTCTGCAGAAGAGAGGTATGGACGGTGTAGACTCCGCAGCTGTGGCACAATCTGTGACATCTCTAACCTGGTCAGACTGGGTGAATCAGAGGTAAGACCTCTGGATCTCTACACCACAGAATAGAATGTAGTGACAGTGACAATCATAATATTCAGCTTTAATAGGCAGTTGTAGAGAGTGGAGAAATAATAGGTTATATGTGTTTGCGTGTTGTATGTAGGTCCAGCTTGTTGTATGTAGGTCCAGCTTGTTGTATGTAGGTCCAGCTTGTTCAGAATGTGATTGATTTTGTTAAATACCTGATTGTGTGTGAGAAGAGACTGGAGAGAGATCAGGATATCAGGATATCCGAATCCCTGCACCCATCTCACAGTTCAAGTAGAGAGAGACTGGCCTTGCAGATGCCCGAGTTGCGATTTTACATTCACAAACAATATACTTCAATAAAGCTATATAAATCCAAATCATTAACTGTGGTCCTCCTTTCATTTGAATGTATTCATATATAGCTGAAGAGTTTATAGCTGCTATTCAGGACTTTACCTGAATAGCAGCTATAAACTCTTCAGCTATATATCAATACATTCAAATTAAACTTGGGGATTGACCAGTAATTGTTGTGTACTATACAAAATGAGGTTGTGTCCTACTGCCCTATTTTCCGAGAGGTGCTTTTATATCAAATTTAATGAGTGCCCTCCACACTGTAACCACAGTAACAGAGTAGCATAATCCCAAACACACAGACACATCCGAATGATGCATGCAGAGTATGTCAGGCATTTGAATAGCATGAGGTGAAGGGTTCATTCCAGGATACAAATGGAACACAGTTCAAAATGTTTGGTTTATTTTTAAGTACAAATGTTACAATTCAATAAAAGAAGGTCAAAGAACAAATAAATACAAATGGGTTACTGTGTGTTGTACGATAGTTGCCATAACATACAGCATAGAGACAATAAGCACACAGTGAGGCTGTCAGCTGACCGTGTTGCCGGGGCCACATTCCTCCCTGTGGACGCAAACAAAACATACCAAACAATGATATCACTACCACATAGTTACTGTTAAACATGACATCATGATGATATTGGTATGCTATTACAGACAAAAAACATAAATCACTGAACAACACCCATCAATAAGACCAAATAGTTCTTTCCCTCTTTCTCATGAGATGATCTTTATCCATGTCCCCGAGTCCTTAACCTTTGAATCATTACCCCTGTGAATCCTTACCTCTGTGAATCCTTACCTCTGTGCTCTAACAGGACATCCCCCTCATACTGCGCCAGGCCCAAGGCATGTCTCTGCCCACTGTTCAGCTCCGCCCACTGCTTCTCTGTGACCACCCACGCCTGCTCCACATTCAGCCATGACAGCTGGACCGCACTGAATACCACCTGACAGACACACACACATCGTGCATCAACTAACAAAATGGGATGTGGTTTGGAGAGCATTATTTAAACAGCATTATCCAAACCAGCTCTTAAGTATCCTGAGGTGAACCAGAGAGAGACTCACAGCCATCTTTGTGGGGGGAATCAGGGCGATAGCTTCGGGGATGAGCCCCTCCATCTGCTCCTGTACCAGAGCAGACAGAACCATGTCCTCCAGACCCGCTGGACAGAGAGAGGGAGGGAGAGAGAGACAGGGAGAGAGAGAGGACTCATGTAATGAGTGTGCGTGCGAGGTGGGTGGATTCACTGGTCACTACCAACTAACTATTCCTTATAGTTAAGGATCAAATATACTGAATATACAACAATAAAACTTTCTGAGTTTAAACCCCTGCCCCATTTGAACAGCTGTACCTGCTAGTGTGCCGATCTCAGTGAAGACCTCGGGACCCCAGGTACTGACAGAGCCAAAGGCCTGAGGACTGGAGAGACGGGCGGTCAGAGCCTCCATCTGCTGCTCTGAACATGGCAGGGCCAGCTCCCTCAGGAACAGAGTAGCCATGCTGTCAGTTAAACAGCAGGAGGACTCATTAGGACTGAGTTGATGGAAGCATTATCACCAAGTGGAATCAGACAGCAAAAAATGACAGATTTTTGCCTTTTGCACTTTTGCACTATGTAATCTAATATTTCTGTGTTTAAAATAAAGTGTGTATTTCTAATACATGACTGACCTGAGGTTGTAGGGGTCCAGTCTGTTGATCTCTGACAGTGTTAAACCACAGAGCAGGTGTCCTAGAGAAGCCACTTCTACAGCTCCGAGCTGCTCCACCTTCAACTTCCGCTTCCGCATCACACCAACAACTGCTGCTCTCATCTGAAACGATTCACAGGGTTGGAGAGTCAAACAACTTACACCAGAAGTGGGCAACCCTCCACACTACAAATATCACACGTGAGATTGGAATATGGGAGCGTCGTCACCTTTTTTGGGCTCCAGTCGGTCAGAGCCCCCAGGTAGGCCAGGACACCCAGGTCAGTCAGGTTAATGTCCTGGAGCTCTCTCTCCCCCAGCTCAGTGACCAGACAGCCGAGCCCCAGGACCTGCTCTGGTCTCAGGCCTCTAACTGGACTGTAGGCCTGGAGGAGGGTGAAGGATAGTGCACAAAATACACAACACATTTACACTGTCAATCTTTAGCAGGCAGTGATGAAAACCAAAACGTCTCTGATGTTCTGAAACTAACCTGCCTGAGTTTTACCCACAGTGCTCGGCGCTGCTCAAGGCTCAGTGAAGCGTCCTGACCTATGACCTCCACGCACTGCCTCAACTCCTCCCCTGCCATCCGGCTCAGCTGATTGGCTGTCCATGCTGAGGGGAAGGTGCCTCTTATGTCACCACAGCTTGGGACTGGCACTGGATAGATGACATGAGACCGCAATGAGTTTAGAACTACAATGCATGATCATCAAGCTTTCCTTCAGAGCTAGTGGGTATGACACATTTATGATATAGAGAGCTGATCAATGATGACCTTTTCTCCTGCTCTGTGCTCTGACAACCCCCCGTATCAGACTGTGGATCCTCTCTCTCTGGCCCTTCTGGTCCACACACTGGGACATACAGGCCTGACCCACATCACTGTTCTCCCAGCGCCACTGACCTGCCAGAACCTCCTCCACCGTGTCTGCACTCAACACCACCTGATATATGGTAGTAAAACACACACTTAGCACATCCTGCTAAAAGTACACGCATGCAATCACATATAATACTGCAGGGCTTTAATTGTCATCACCCATGATAAAGTGATAGTCATTATAAAGGCACTTGGTGTTTCGCCCATTGGAGTCCTCACCAGTGGGATGGAGTTGATCTGTTTTGGAGAGAGAGTAAACAACAGTCTGCCAACAAGCTCCACATCACCAACCGTCCATGCCGATGCCTCTCTACAATAAACACACACACACCAGCTTTCTGTTATAAATGCATACATGACATATACCCACAGGCCCAGTGCTACCATAACCAGCTCACAACCACCCCAGGCCTCCCACTCTACCATCTCCTAAAAGAGACCCAGTTGTCTCTCACCCCAGCAGGTCTCTCCCAGTAAGCAGAGCAGCCAAGTCCTTCAGGGTGTCCCAGGGCAGGCAGTACCCCCTCAGCTCATCCAGTTGCAGCCCCAGGGCCCCTCTGTCCACCAGCCCCAGGGTATCCCTGTCCAGGAAGGGCAACAGGGGCCCCAGGAGGTCCACAGAGGCCACCCTTAGCTCCCCCTCAGCCAGGCCCTGAGAGGTGCTCTGGATGGACACATCAGAACACAGTTACTACAGTATAATTACTGCAGGTACGACAATATAATGACTACAGTTGACAACAAAGCACAATCTGTTTAGCTGATTATTAAGTATTGTAATGCCATGCAGTACAACCCTGTATCATTATGTTTGGATGAATTGATCAATGTGTATGTTTTATTAATCAGGAGGATTTCGTGCTAATAATATTATAGTCTCTCCTCACCAGCACAGTGATGGCCTTTTCTGCTAAGGCCATCTGCTTATGACGGGGCAGCTTGAGGAAGTCCACAAAGTGCTGCTGAATGTGAGCTAGGATGGCTGTCAGTGAAGTATTAGACAGGCTCTCAATCAGGTTCACCCTGGGACAGCAGGAATAACCAGATTAATATTGTATAGAGAAAGATTAAATGTTGGACCATTTCTACAATATATTTTGGAGTGAATGATCTCTTACGGTAATTCTGCAGCAAACCAGGGGCTTATACCATCCAGGTCTTCCTCTGGTCTTTTCCGCAGCTCCTCTACAACGCATTTCCTCTGGTAGCAAAACACAAAACATCTGAACAAACTAGTATGAAATAGGAAGCTCTGAAGAATTCCATGAATACCTTTCTTGACATTTGATACGGTAGATAAAATACTATAGATAAAGAAAGATGTATCTAAATATAGATAAATAAAAGGGAGGGGTGAGAGAGAAAGAGGAGGGGAGGGTGACACGAGGGATACCATGTGGGTTGCTTGTGGTTCCTCACCAGAGCTGGTCTCACCCCTCCTGGCAACTCACTGACAAACTGAAGCAACTCTGAAAAATCGGTTTCATTGGTCCAAAGCTTTAGCCAATCACAGCTCATTCCACCAGCAATATGGCCCAAGTCCCTAAAGACCAAATAGATGATTGTATGAATAAATTGTATCTGGAAGACTGCATTGCATTTGTAAACCAGGTGAGGGAAACCTAATGAAACTGGGTACAGACTGAGTTTCGAGTTTTGTCATGTAATGATTTGCATGAATATCACATGATATTCAATAACACAGCACATACCCATGACACCTAATAACATTTGACTTACTCTATAGTGTCTCTGGTAATGATTTCAGATTGATGGATCCTCTTGAAAAGTAGCTGAGCCTATATAATTCAGAAAGAGAAAGTGTGTAAGAGAGAGAAAACAGGTGGTGAAAAGAATCTAATACACACTTGACTCTGACAAAATCTATTTAAGGTAGGCATTACTCATTTATATTCCCCCTCCAGACTATTGTACTACATCCAAACCAATTTGCTTGATGACGGCTGAGGCGTATGGGGTATTAATATCCTGAATGGCTCATCTGAAGCATATCCAATGATTTGCAGATTAATTGGAGCCCAGGCCCACACTGGCAGCTTGGCAGCATGGCTTTCACTCTAGAGCAACAACAGTAATGATGCTATACCATAGCCAAAGGAGTGGGTGTTTATGTAGTGTTGTCTTTTCAGACAGAGCATAGTGGAGATGGATGTGCACCTGTTGGGGGGACCAGGGCAGGTCTCTGTACAGGCTCATATCTCTCAGGAATGTCTCTCTATCCAGAACCTCCATCAGCTCCCTCAGGGGCACAAACGGCAGGAGACATTGGAGCTGCACTGTGAAGTTCCTTGAGTTGCTGGCTAAAGCCTTTTATAAAAGCAAAGGAGTAAACAATGGAATATGTACCTGAGTAATAGTAATTGGTAAAAGGTTAAGTAATGTACTTATAAGGTAGTTGATGATTGACAGCATAATTGGTTTGTTAGCATTTAAATTCTACCATCTCTTTATTGTGTCATCATCTGCTCTCAGTGTGGTAAGAAAGACAATGCAGAGCCACTGGAAATGATGAATAAAGAACAGTTTGACAGCAAGGAGAAAGTAATCTCCCCACAGAGAAACAAGAGCACCTTACTTACCTCCTGCAGTGCCCTGTGGAGCATGGCTCTATGGGCAGGCTTCAGGTCAGCCAGTAGAGTGCCCCAGCATTGGCAGTGAGTGGTTCCACTGATCTCAGACCAGTGTATGCCTCTGAGCACAGCAGGGGACAGGCCAGGCAGTAAGGGTTTCAGCCTGCACAGTGTATCCATGGTGAGCTGACAAGGAGAGGATCACCATGGAAATATGGCCTCGTAAGAATGCACAACAAGCTGTGTAGATTAAAACATAACTGAAGAGATCACTAATAAGCCTTTACTTACATTTGTGTCTTGTGAAATTGTGGATAATATCTGGAAAGCCTGGGGGAAGTTAAAAACAACATGTAATGTTCGCTCAGCAGAAAACAACATACTGGTAGATTCAGTGTGTAGGCATAGTCCATGCAGTGCTGACCTGTGCTGGGGAGAAGCTGGGCAGACCTGGTTGTGTTAGCAGGTCCAAGAGCTGTAGTGAGGGCAGTGACTGCAGGAAGGAAGCCCCTAGCTGGGGCAGTAGGCCCCTGAGGGTGGCCAGTGCTGGAGGAGGTAGAGTGCTGGCGTTCAGAGGCCGCACCGCCTGGACCAGCCAGAGAGACAGCTGAACATGGCAAGAGCAGGATTGACAGGGTCAGAGCCCCTCACAAATGATATGGACTGTATACATATACAAATGGCATTTTTACTGATATCCTGCCACAAAATGAACTTGGAACTTTTGGAGTGCATCCCATTTTTTTTTACATGCAATTCTCTCTCACCTTGCCTGAATCACTGATGAGTCCCTCAGACACACAGAGAGCTAGCTGCTGCCAAAGAGCAGAGGACACAGGGGAAGCCAGCAGAAACGGACGCAGCTCCTCCGGTTTCAGGTAACAAACCAGAACTCCCAGCCTGTTGAGAAATAATGCCCTCGTATCTCTGGTCTAATACTCTGGTAACTGCACAAAGGGACACTGTGGCTCTGGTCAGAACTAGAGCACTATATGTGGAATAGTTTACAACTTGAGACAAAAGACCCTACCTCGATATGTTATCACTGGTAAAGTTCCTTTTTTTAATGAATAGAGTCCGTAGAACATGACGCCCCCTTGTTCCATCCAGACTGGTGTTTCCCAGAAACTCCACCAGGGGGCTCAGCTTGGGGAGGGACATGATGACAGAGTAATGCCAATGCAGTACACAATACTAAATGAAAATATCTGTAGAGTAGATAAGGAATGAGATGTGTAACCTGGTCTGATGTCAGCTGTTGAAATTGGCTGACTGGGAGGTGTGGGAGCAGTGGGAGGATGGAGCTGAGGAAATATGGTGGCCAGGAAGGGACATCTCCCACCACACTGGACTGCAGGAGCCTCTTCACAAATGCCTGTTTCTGTGGAGACTTCATCTCTGTGCTGTGGTCACGGATCGCCATCAACCTATGATACAACACAGAACCAGTCAACACGATTACCTTTGACCTTTGGCATAAAATGGCAGCTCAGGTCTAGTAACTCACACACTGGTGTTGACCATCAGGGAGGTGGGGAAGCTCATGATGTCAGAGACGGACATGAAAGGTATGAACTGTGATAGGTCGACGAAGAGGTCAGGGGTCACACGAGGGAACTTGTGGATGAAGGCGGACGTCATGGTCTCCATGGCCTGCAGTTCTCTCTGAGAGGACTGGGGGAGACAGTGGTCTTTATTGACAGTAGTAGTAACTTAGTAACATTCCTACTTTCCAGCATCCATGACTAAACTGAGAGTGTTTGAGGACAAACCTGAGTGGTCTCTACGTGCAGCTGGTCCCAGCTCTGGTGCATGTGAGACAGAAACCTCTTCACCGCATCTTTCTCTGCTGACATCACCAGTGTGCGGATACTCTCCCTGGGCATTTGGAGGTACTCCTGGAGAGAAAACAATGTTCACCTTAATACAGGTAACCAGTTAATCTGCATCCTAACCATTTTATAAAGGTGTACAGTACCTGCATTAGGACTCTGAGGGCAGAGGAGTTGTCCTCTCTCTCAATGAGGTCCCATAATACAGGCTGTCAGGACAGAGGAGGCATTCACATTACCTTCATGTGTCTATGTTTGTGTGTATGTGTTCTATGTATAAGGTATGTGGCTTACACTGAAGCAGCTGAGCAGGTCCTCTTTGATAGCTGCGCTCTGCTCCCTGCGCAGGAACAAGCCCACGGTTTGGAGCACGCTCAGTGAGGCGTCGGGACGCAGAGTTGCCCAGAATGAAGCGTTGTCAAGGAGACTGGAAAGGAGGATGGCCTGGCCCAGGCCCTGCCTCACCTCCCCCTCCCCCTCATCCAGCCCCGCCGAGAGCCCGACCACAAAGTCCAGTACCCTCAGCACGTAACCCACAGCCCCCACCCAGCCCCCACGTTCACCCCCATCCACCTCACACACACTCAGCCTGTGCAGTGCCTCCAACAGCAGCGGAGCAGGACTTACACACAGCTGCGATGTGTCAAAGTCGTACGGCGCCGGGAGCATGTCAAAGAACCACTGGAGGAAGCACTTCCTGTCCTCCTGTTCTACATCCAGGTCAACGCAAAGGTCAGAGAACTGAGGATAGGCTGAGAGTAGCCGGCGGTAGAGGGTGGCATTGCTACAAACATACTCCCTCAGCCCCTCTGTACTGCCACAGAGCTCCAGTAGGGTGGCGTTGGTGAAATGCTGCAGGCTCCACTTCCTGTAGTTACATGTGTCTTCTATGGATTCAGGGTGGGAGGAGTTGTGGAGTCTGGAGCAGTACTCTGCAGCCCAGCTGCCCTCCGGAAGGGATGGGTGGGAGGGATGGGCCTCAGGGGACTCGCTGCCACACAGGGCTGAGACCAGAGCAGAAGTGTTGGGCAGGAAGCAGCGTCTGAAGTCCTGGGCGCTGAGTGACCTGGTGCCCAGCTGGGCCAGGCAGGCTTCGTCAGGCCCTGGGATGCCCCCGCCCTCCACCACCTCCCCTGACAGCTGCACACACAGGTCACCTATACTGGACTGGTTGAAGTAGTGGTAGTCCTTCATCTCTGCAGCCTGCAAACATCACAGGCAGAATGTAGTTAGACATTGTGGAGAAGTTAAAAAAGTGAGTTGAGAACCCAACTCTTTTGCATTCAGAAGTGGGGTTTGATCATGGACTGTACCTGGTGTGCTCTCTGCAGCCAAAAGGAGGTGTTGGCACACACAGTGTTGTTGAACTGGTGAGCGAAGAACTCACTGCAGACGTGGACCCACAGGAAGTCATCCTCGGCTGCAGACAGGTACCAGGCGGCGTCGGAACACGTGGAGTGTAGGTCGGGTCCAACCTGACCAACCTCCGGGTCCACAGACCCATCGTCCCCGTCAAACAGGTTACAGTAGAGGAACACAGTGAAGTTGGACACACCTGTAAGGCCTGGGATAGAGGCGTTACACGCTGCTTCCAGGATCTCTGCTGAGGCAAAGTACCCCATCTCTCTCAGGTGGCTGTGGCCAACTTCTACTGCCTCAGACTGGGGCTTGAGGAGACGGGAACGGCGGGGTACTGGGGTTGAGGTGGGTGTTTTTTTCTGTTTGGGTGCCCTGCGGGGTGACAGGGCTGGTCTAGGGCGAGAGGGGCGTGGTGGGGGTCTGGGGTCCCCGCTCTCACCCTCTATGGCTGGGCAGGAGAGGAAGGGAGGGGTGTTGGGAGGACCCTGTGAGTTGAAGCCCAGAGCCTGAGCATTCCACGTGACATTATGTCTAATCCCCCTACAAGTCACAGACAAGGGGAGAGAGTATGGTAAACTAAGGTACTACAAAAAATATATAATTTCTATTAACCTCATATTCTTTGTGAGGGAAAGTTATCAAATGAAACCCTCACGATGCATGTAGTTTATATTATAAGCTTAGTTTTTTCTCGATTACGTACCATAAGATTAGCTGTCTCAGGTCACCTTTGAAAAGATAGATTAAAAAAAGATAGATAAAAGATAGATTAATGGAAAATCACAGACATTGTAAGAGAGCTAGTGAATATTATGGTAGATCGATGGTGGAAAAAGCGACTTGCACCGTACAATCGGGCCTGATGTAACAGCATAGCTGGGCTCACAATGCCCAGGAGATAGTGTTACTGGCATCAATGAGAGGGCAAAGAGATTAGCCAAAGCATGGGATGCAGGGTAAAACTGATCCTCTCAATGACTAACATGGCCATTATGATTTTAAAGCACTGTCAGTTCAAACACTCTCATGTGTCATGGGTTTCAGTCTAAATCATTCATGACTAATGAGTAAGAGCTGTTTGAGACATATTATCAGCTTAGTATGAAGGGAAATCAAATTCAAGAAACCTTGATCAACATGTATGACCCGTCTCTGACATGTGTTTTGTAAGAACAGAAAAAGTAAGAGCATGTATACTGAACAAAAATATAAACGCAACATGTAAAGTGTTGGTCCAATTTTTCATGAGCTGAAACAAAAGATCCCAGAAATTTTCCATACGCACAAAAAGCTAATTTCTCTCAAATGTTGTGCACAAATGTGTTTACATCGCTGTTAGTGAGCATTTCTCCTTTGCCAAAATAATCCATCCACCTGGACAGGTGTGGCATATAAAGAAGCTGATTAAACAGCATGATCATTAATTACACGGACGCACCTTGTGCTGGGAACAATAAAATGTGCAGTTTTGTCAAACAATACAATGCCACAGATGTCTCTTTTGAGGGAGTGTGCACTTGGCATGCTGAATGCAGGAATGTCCAAAAGAGCTGTTGCCAGATAATTTAATGTTCATTTCTCTACCATAAACCGCCTCCAACGTCGTGTTAGAAAATTTGTCAGAGCATCCTGAGTAGCACAGCGGTCTAAGGCACTGCATCTCAGTGCAAGAGGTGTCACTACAGTCCCTGGTTTGAATCAAGGCTGTATCACATCCAGCCGTGATTGGGAGTCCCATAGGGCAGCGCACAATTGGCTCAGCGTCGTCCAGGGTAGGATGTCATTGTAAATAAGAATTTGTTCTTAACTGACTTGCCTGGTTAAATTAAATTCAACCACAGCTCAAGTGTAACCACGCTAGCCCAGGGCAGCCACATCTGGATTATTTCTGTCTGTAAAACACCCTTTTGTGGGGAAGAACTCATTCTGACTGGCTGCGCCCCTGCCCAGTTATATGTCTATAGATTAGGGCCTAATGTATTTATTTCAATTGACTGATTTCATTCTATGAAGTGTAGCTCAACAAAATCTTTGAAATTGTTGCATGTTGAGTATATATTTTTGTTTAGTATAGCTAGCCACCAGGGTTGAGGTTCAATTCCAGTTGAATTCAGTCAAATCACAAAATCCTCAAGGAAGGGTAGCCTAGTGGTTAGAGTGTTGGAATAGTAACCGGAAGGTTGCAAGTTCAAACCCCTGAGCTGACAAGGTACAAATCTGTCGTTCTGCCCCTGAACAGGCAGTTAACCCACTGTTCCTAGGCCGTCATTGAAAAAAAGAATTTGTTCTTAACTGACTTGCCTGGTTAAATAAAGGTAATATAAATAAAAAATAAATAGGAAGTATTCCATTCATACATTGAATTTCAGCTCATCCACTGAATTGACTAAATTGAAGTGGAACTGACCCCAAACTTCTGGTGAATGGGGAGCATCATGGACTCACCTACGGAACATCTGCCCTTATGTTTGGGCTGTGTCACGTCCACCACGCTGCTGACATCATCAAGCAGCGCCATGGTAACACGGGACACCTTTCTCCTCAGGTTGCCGTACACGGAGCTGCCCACCCTGTGCAAGAATCCCCTTCTGAGGCCGTCCAATCCCTGCAGCAGGGCAGGGTTTTGCTCTGCCAGCTGCCCCGCCCTCTGCCCCCCATCAGAGTGTGATAAAGCCTGCAGGAGCAGTGTCTGAAGGGAGTCCAGGTCTACCCCCATGCCCCTTCTGTCCCCAACGTTGCCTTGAGTGGCATTCCCAGACAACCCCTCCTCTCTCAGGGCCTTGGGGGGCATGCTGAAGGGTTTCAGGCGCCCAAAAGCAGCTGAGCCCCTTCTCTGGTTGGCCCCCATCCCCGCAGGGTGCAGGTTCACCACGGGCTTCCAGTTGCGTGTCTCCATGAAGCGGAGGAACTGTGTTAGCCAGCTGACACTGAAGGCACATTCACTGTGGCCCCTCAGGGCACAGATGAAGCCCTGCAGCCCGGCGCTGGCCTGGCCATAGGTCCCGCTGACCAGTGCCTGTAGGGCCGCCTCAAGCAGGGCACTCACTGTCCTCCAGTTCTGGGACAGGAAGTCAAGCAGGGGCCTGTGGGGTTGCCGCTCAGACAGGGACATCAGGCTCTGCAGAAGCCCCAGCAGCCCGTCCCAGTGAGGGCTGCCTCTCAGGGATAGGAACCAGTCCTGGAGTCTGACGCTGGGCCTGGGGGGCTCCCGGGTGTCCCACTGGTTCAGCGCAGCGCCCCCCTCTGACTGGATAAAGGACTGCAATACCTTCTCCCACAGTTGTTCCTCGTCAGAGACAAGCTGTCGCTCCTCCAGCTCAGCACCCATCTCTTGGAGGTACATGGAGATATTGTAGAGGAAGCCTGACAGACGGTGCCTGTCCACAGGCTTCTGGAGGGAGGGGAGGCCCATGCTCTTACTGGGCAGCAGGCCCAGGGTCTTCAGACTTCCAATGATGCTCCTCACCACGCTGTGGACCTGCTGGTCTTGGGTTCTCTCCAGGGAGGCAGGCTCTTTGCTAGGATACCACCCCCCTCCTTTACGCCATATTGATACTAACTCCTTGAAAATGGGCTCTCTTTGGTCCTCTTTTCTACTTGCTGGAAATTATTTTGAGCATGATACAGCAAACATTATTAATATCAAGGCATCATCACACCATTACACTAAATCATAACAAAAAATTGTAAGATACAGTCTCCTCACCTGAACTCTTGGTGGATGTATTGCCCAGTAAAACAACCAACAGTGTGATGCGCATGACCCTAAACACCGCCATCTTCTCTATCACCTCCAAGAGCCAGTGCTGATGATGTCACAGTGATGTCACATCTGTCTCTGAGTCTGTGGCCTAAGTCTGATTGATGTCATATCCCTGAGTTTGGACTGCATCCCCTGTTACAGCCTTCCTCTGGCAATGGGTTGGTGTCAGTAGGGTGGACACAGGGAGTAGAGTGTTTCATTGTAGAGTGGACATTAAACCTTAATGACAGGCCACCGTCACCTGACCACCTTCCCTCTCACAATAGAGGTGTATTACCATGGATTTCAATCAACTGAGGTATATTCTTTATTCTTTCTATGAACTTGAAGCAGTTTTGAGTGAGACTTTGAAATATGAAATGCACAGAAGGAATACAAATACTGGTACTAAATAAGTTGTTAATCTATCCAGAAATATTCTCTTTTCAAACGGGTCTTAGACATTATGAGAGCATGAAGATAGGTTAACATTTGCCACCAATGCATCTCTATCCATATACATGGGATTTGTTTGATGTCCCAAAAATACTTAACAGCAGTCATCTGCAATATCAAAAGGAGTATAAAGAGAATTATAGTTGTTTGTACTCACCAATGACGCTCTATTCAGTTCTTCAAATCCTTGAAAATGTGTTTATAAGGCTTTGTGAATATCTCCATAAGTTCCAGGTATAAATGTGCACTAAAACAATATTATTTGACCTCTTTTCTCTCTGTCTGTCCCTCTCACTTTCAACTTCTCTCCCTCTCTCTGTTTCCCTGTCAGCCCCTCCCACTCCTACTCTCCCTCCCTCTGTTTCCCTGTCAGCCCCTCCCACTCCTACTCTCCCTCCCTCTGTTTCCCTGTCAGCCCCTCCCACTCCTACTCTCCCTCCCTCTGTTTCCCTGTCAGCCCCTCCCACTCCTACTCTCCCTCCCTCTGTTTCCCTGTCAGCCCCTCCCACTCCTACTCTTCCTCCCTCTGTTTCCCTGTCAGCCCCTCCCACTCCTACTCTCCCTCTCTGTGTTTATCTTGTTTTGTGCACCTGCTCACCCAGACCAGGAGATCCAGTTGGATGAATTAGGACCATAGCCTCATATTTCAGTGGTATCCCCCTATCTTGTGCCAGCTGACTGTTTTCTAAGGTGAGTTTAACGCAATGGAGGACAGGACAAATCAAATCAAATCAAATTTTATTAGTCACATGCGCCGAATACAACAGGTGTAGACCTTACAGTGAAATGCGTACTTACGAGCCCCTAACCAACAATGCCGTTTCAAAAATACAGATAAGAATAAGAGATAAAAGTAACAAGTAATTAAAAAGCATCAGTGAAATAACAATAGCGAGACTATATACAGGGGGGTACTGATACAGAGTCAATGTGCGGGGGCACCGGTTATTTGAGGTAGTATGTACATGTAGGTAGAGTTATTAAAGTGACTATGCATAGATGACAACAGGACAGGACAATGGACAGGACAATGGGCGGTACAGGACAATGGACAGGACAACGGATAAAGTGTTGTCTATACGGCGCTGAGGTTGCATGTGTATGAACAAAAATAAACTTTAACAAAACTCTATGACTATGTCATACTGTAGAGATGGTCCCTTCTATCAGGGCATTTACTACAAAAGGTTTAGATTTCCCCATAATATGTGAAACAACCCACTTTTGGAAAGAATGAAACAAACTTGTTTTGCTGTATTTCAATAGTTCTTTGCATCTAATATGTTGATTTCAGTGTTGTTTTGAAACAATCCCAAGGTTAGGACTGTCAGCTTGATTCACAAGCAGCGTTCAAATCTGGATGGTATTAATCACACCCAGGTTATCTCTCCCATTCTCTAGCTGTCCAATGTCTCCCACTGACTAATTCTCTGTTGAGCTGTCTCTCAGCTAGGGCTCATCCTGTGTGACTCAGAGTCTGTGGAGTATAGGTTTACCCAGAAGGCCAAGCCAGCACGTCTCTGTTGGCTGTCACAGAGCAGACACATCCATCCTCCAGTCACTGCAGCCACACAATCAAGCCCTTTACTGGGCCACAGCGGCAGGCTCCCTGGTGTCAGACCGCTGTCTGCAGGCCCCGTAACCTTAGTGGGGCAAGTGAAAGGATCCCTCCCTGCGCCCCTGGCCCTTTAACTCTGTGTCACTGTGGCCTGTGGTGGAACAATAACTTCCTCTTGTATTATTAATGCTGTAGGGAAACAGCAGTCAGTCAGCGCTGTGGGTTTCAGTTTGCTAAAGGAATATATAATGAGAAACAGGATAGCGCCAGCCTCTCTATCTATGTCCCTGCAAAACACACTGGTGAGACCTTCGAAACAGAGGATGCTGGAGAGACAAGGGACCTGTTTGAATACATGATGAGGGCATCCTTCCCAAAGAGATAGATACTCTATCTATCTCTATGATCTATCCGTCCTCCCCTCTTGAAATAATCACTTGTTGGATGGGTGAAGGCAAGGATGGTATGGTACGTATTAATTTGTGGATGTCCATCATCCATTTTGTATGATACTGTGTAATACGAATGACAATTTGTATGATATGTTGCGAATTTGCAAAATGTATCATATATTATGAATTCCAATTTGTTGTGACTCATGTTACCTAGCTGGCTAACGTTGGCTAGGCGAGGGGTTAGGGTTAAGGTTATGAGTTAGGTTAAAGGGTTGAGGTTAGGGTTAGGGGATGGGTTAGCTAAAATGGTTAAGGTTATGATTAGGGGAAGGGTTAGCTAACATGCTAAGTAGTTGCAAAGTAGCTTAAAAGTATAAGTAGTTGACAAGTTGCTAATTAGCTAAAATGCTAATGTTGTCCGTGATGAGATTCGAACCTGCAACCTTTGGGGTTATACGCCCACCGACTCACCCCGACCAACCACCCTCGTTTTTCCTAAAGGAAACTTCTGTCTTATGTAACTATACCAAATGTAACATATCACTATCCCCATTGAGACCGTGTATGTGGCTCGACCAAGGTTGGGCAAAACTAAACATGGCGGTGTTCGCCTTAGCAATCTCACTCGGATAAAGACCTCCTCCATTCCTGCCATTATTGAAAGAGATCGGGATACCTCACATCTCAAAATAGGGCTACTTAATGCTAGTTACCTCACTTCAAAGGCAGTTACAGTCAATGAACTAATCACTGATCATAATCTTGATGTGATTGGCCTGACTGAAACATGGCTTAAGCCTGATGAATTTACTGGGTTAAATGAGGCCTCACCTCCTGGTTACACTAGTGACCATATCCCCCGTGCATCCCGCAAAGGCGGAGGTGTTGCTAACATTTACGATAGCAAATTTCAATTGACAAAAAAAAAAGACTTTTTCGTCTTTTGAGCTTCTAGTCATGAAATCTATGCAGCCTACTCAATCACTTTTTATAGCTACTGTTTACAGGCCTCCTGGGCCATATACAGTGTTCCTCACTGAGTTCCCTGAATTCCTATCGGACCTTGTAGTCATAACAGATAATATTCAAATTTTGGGTGATTTTAATATTCACATATTAAAATGTGTCCACAGACCCACTCCAAAAGGCTTTCGGAGCCATCATCGACTCAGTGGGTTTTGTCCAACATGTCTCTGGACCTACTCACTGTCACAGTCATACTCTGGACCTAGTTTTGTCCCTTGGAATAAATGTTGTGGATCTTAATGTTTTTCCTCATAATCCTGGAAATATCGGACCACCATTTTATTACGTTTGAAATCGCAACAAATAATCTGCTCAGACCCCAACCAAGGAGTATCAAAAGTCGTTCTATAAATTCTTAGACAACCCAACGATTCCTTTATGCCCTTCCAGACTCCATCTGCCTACCCAAGGACATCAGAGGACAAAATCAGTTAACCACCTAACTGAGGAACTCAATTTAACCTTGCGCAATACCCTAGATGCAGTTGCACCCCTAAAAACGAAAACATTTGCTATAAGAAACTAGCTCCCTGGTATACAGAAAATACCCAAACTCTGAAGCAAGCTTCCAGAAAATTGGAACGGAAATGGCGCCACATCAAACTGAAAGTCTTCCAACTAGCTTGGAAAGACAGTACCGTGCAGTATCAAAGAGCCCTCACTGCTGCTCGATCATCCTATTTTTACAACTTAATTGAGGAAAATAAGAACAATCCGAAATGTATTTTTGATACTGTCGCAAAGCTAACTAAAAAGCACCATTCCCGGGCCTCCCGGGTGGCGCAGTGGTTAAGGGCGCTGTACTGCAGCGCCAGCTGTGCCATCAGAGTCCCTGGGTTCGCGCCTAGGCTCTGTCGTAACCGGCCGTGACCGGGAGGTCCGTGGGGCGACGCACAATTGGCCTAGCGCCGCCCGTGTTAGGGAGGGCTTGGTCGGTAGGTGTGTCCTTGTCTCATCGCGCACCAGCGACTCCTGTGGCGGGCTGGGCGCAGTGTGCGCTAGCCAAGGTGGCCAGGTGCACGGTGTTTCCTCCGGTGCATTGGTGCAGCTGGCTTCCGGGTTGGATGCGCACTGTGTTAAGAAGCAGTGCGGCTTGGCTTGGTTGGGTTGTGTATCGGAGGACGCGTGACTTTCAACCTTCGTCTCTCCCGAGCCCGTATGGGAGTTGTAGCGATGAGACAAGATAGTAGCTACTACAACAATTGGACACCACGAAATTGGGGAGAAGAAGGGGTAAAAAAAAAAAAAAAAAAAAAAAAAAAGCAGCATTCCCCAAGAGAGGATGGCTTTCACTTCAGCAGTAATAAATTCATTAACTTCTTTGAGGAGAAAATCATGATTATTAGAAAGCAAATTATGGACTCATCTTTAAATCTGCATATTCCTCCAAAGCTCAGTTGTCCTGAGTCTGCACAACTCTACCAGGACCTAGGATCAAGAGAGACACTCAAGTGTTTTAGTACTATATCTCTTGACACAATGATGAAAATAATCATGGCCTCTAACCCTTCAACCTGCATACTGGACCCTATTCCAACTAAACTACTGAAAGAGCTGCTTCCTGTGCTTGGCCCCTATGTTGAACATAATAAACGGCTCTCTATCCACTGGATGTGTATCAAACTCACTAAAAGTGGCAGTAATAAAACCTCTCTTGAAAAAGCCAAACCTTGACCCAGAAAATATAAAAAAACTATCGGCCTATATCGAATCTTCCATTCCTCTCAACAAAAAAAAGAAAAGCTGTTGCACGGCAACTCACTGCCTTCCTGAAGACAAACAATGTATACGAAATGCTTGTCTGGTTTAAGACCCCATCATAGCACTGAGACTGCACTTGTGAAGGTGGTAAATGACCTTGTAATGGCGTCAGACCGAGGCTCTGCATCTGTCCTCGTGCTCCTAGACCTTAGTGCTGCTTTGATACCATCGATCATCACATTCTTTTGGAGAGATTGGAAACCCAAATTGGTCTACACGGACAAGTTCTGGCCTGGTTGAGATCTTATCTGTCGGAAAGATATCAGTTTGTCTCTGTGAATGGTTTGTCCTCTGACAAATCAACTGTAAATTTCGGTGTTCCTCAAGGTTCCATTTTAGGACCACTATTGTTTTCACCCTATATTTTACCTCTTGGGGATGTCATTCAAAAACATAATGTTAACTTTCACTGCTATGCGCATGACACACAGCTGTACATTTCAATGAAACATGGTGAAGCCCCAAAATTGCCCTCGCTAGAGTCCTGTGTTTCAGACATAAGGAAGTGGATGGCTGCAAATGTTCTACTTTTAAACTCGGAAAAACAGAGATGCTTGTTCTAGGTCCCAAGAAACAAAGAGATCTTCTGTTGAATCTGACAAGGACAGCTTTTTTCCATCTACGTAACATTGCGAAAATCAGAAACTTTCTGTCCAAAAATGATGCAGAAAAATGTATCCATGCTTTTGTTACTTCTAGGTTAGACTACTGCAATGCTCTACTTTCCGGCTACCCGGATAAAGCAATAAATAAACTTCAGTTAGTGCTAAATACGACTGCTAGAATCCTGACTAGAACCAAAAAGGGATGATTTCAAGGTTTTACTGCTAACCTACAAAGCATTACATGGGCTTGCTCCTACCTATCTTTCCGATTTGGTCCTGCCGTACATACCTACACGTACGCTACGGTCACAAGACGCAGGCCTCCTAATTGTCCCTAGAATTTCTAAGCAAACAGCTGGAGGCAGGGCTTTCTCCTGTAGAGCTCCATTTGTATGGAATGGTCTGCCTACCCATGTAAGAGACGCAGACTCGGTCTCGACCTTTAAGTCTTTACTGAAGACTCATCTCTTCAGTGGGTCATATGTTGAGTGTAGTCTGGCCCAGGAGTGTGAAGGTGAACGGAAAGGCTCTGGAGCAACAAACCGCCCTTGCTGTCTCTGCCTGGCCAGTTCCCCTCTCTCCACTGGGATTCTGTGCCTCTAACCCTATTACAGGGGCTGAGTCACTGGTTTACTGGTGCTCTTCCATGCCATCCCTAGGAAGGGTGCGTCACTTGAGTGGGTTGAGTCACTGACGTGATCTTCCTGTCTGAGTTGGCGCCCCCCCTTGGGTTGTGCCGTGGCGGAGATCTTTGTGGGGTATCCTCGGGCTTGTCTCAGGATGGTAAGTTGGTGGTTGAAGATATCCCTCTAGTGGTGTGAGGGCTGTGCTTTGGCAAAGTGTGTGGGGTTATGTCCTGCCTGTTTGGCCCTGTCCGGGGGTATCGTCGGATTGGGCCACAGTGTCTCCTGAGTCCTCCTGTCTCAGCCTCCAGTATTTGTGCAGTAGTTTATGTGTCGGGGGGCTAGGGTCAGTCTGTTATAGCTGGAGTACTTCTCCTGTCTTATCCGCTGTCCTGTGTGGATTTAAGAGTGCTCTCTCGGAGGACCTGAGCCCTAGGACCATGCCTCAGGACTACCTGGCATGATGACTCCTTGCTGTCCCCAGTCCACCTGGCCGTACTGCTGCTCCAGTTTCAACTGTTCTGCCTGCGGCTATGGAATCCTGACCTGTTCACCGGACGTGCTACCTGTCCCAGACCTGCTGTTTTCAACTCTCTAGAGACAGCAGGAGCGGTAGAGATACTCTAAATGATTGGCTATGAAAAGCCAACTAACATTTACTCCTGAGGTTCTGACTTGCTGCACCCTCGACAACTACTGTGATTATTATTATTTGACCATGCAGGTCATTTATGAACATTTGAACATCTTGGCCATGTTCTGTTATAATCTCCACCCGGCACAGCCAGAAGATGACTGGCCACCCCTCATAGCCTGGTTCCTCTCTAGGTTTCTTCCTAGGTTTTGGCCTATCTAGGGAGTTTTTCCTAGCCACTGTGCTTCGACACCTACATTGCTTGCTGTTTGGGGTTTTAGACTGGGTTTCTGTACAGCACTTTGAGATATCAGCTGATGTACGAAGGGCTATATAAATACATTTGATTTGAAATTTGATTTGAAATTTGATTAATCACACCACATGTATTTATTCCTCTGTTCCCCCCATGTCTTTGTGTGAAATTATTTTGTTACGTGTTTAGTGTGATGCTAGCCTGGTTTTTCCCCCGGGTATCGTATTTTGACCCGTTGTATGTATTTGTCATACATGTGTATATTTGTGAGTGTTTTTGCGCTTATTGACTTTTACCTGTGGCTGGAGGATTTTTGACATGGTTGCATCTGTCTTTTGTGCTTTTGCCAAATAAAAGTGTGCCTGATCACAACTCACTGCTCTCCTGCACCTGACTTCGTACCAGTAGCGCACAACATTGACACAATGTCAACAGTGAAGAGGCGACACTGGATGCTGACTTTCTGGACAGAGATGCAAAGATAAAACATTATCTCACATTGGCTAATAAAAATAAAAGATTAAGAAGGGCTAAAGAATACAGACACTGGACAGTGAAGAAACATCCTGGAGACGCCTCTTCACTGTTGACATTGGTGTTTTGCGGATACTATTTAATGAAGCTGCCAGTTTAGGACTTGTGAGGCGTCTGTTTCTAAGTGGCCTAAAAATGTTAATGGTAGTGTACATAAGACAATACTTGTGCATGCATAACTGAGAATACTTTTAGATTATTTATCCAATTGTTTTACACTACCAAGTTACCAAGAAACATACAATGTTACAAGTCATCCTCAATGTTTTACAAAATAAAATGCATTATTATTCCCATACAATTATTACAGAGAATCAGGCAAATTATGCTACCCTGTGCCTATTAGCTACTTAGTTCATTCAAGACTTGCTTTTCAAATATGTCCGGAAATGTACATATTTGGCGCTGTTTTAGGAAGCAATCACTCCTTTATTGCTGACTACAGATGATCTATTACTGGGCTAATAACTCACTAACTAGCAAAGGATATGAGCAAAATGTGCACACTTGGCTACATGCAGCTCTCGCTTTGATCTCAAAACAACTCATGACCGCTCATGCTGTAAACACAGTCCAGCTCAAAGTAAATGGCACAGATCCATGTATGGCACTGGTCTATTTGCATTTAGGTCTACTGCAGCTCTGAATTTCAAAATGGCGCCGGAGGAGATGGCCGCCGTTTTATAGTCTCCTAACCAATTGTGCTATTATGCAGGGTTTTTCCGCGTAATTTGTCAATTATTTTGTACATAATGTTTCTGCAACCATATCTACGGAAGAAAGGAGCTTCTGGATATCAGAACAGCTATCACTCACCTCGGATTAGAAAAAGATTTCTTCAACAACAACAACAGCAGCAAGCAGGGCTCACACAATATTCTCCAAACACCCCACAGGGCTGACATCCCAATTATTCGCAAAAGGAAGCGATGCAGAGGAAGTAGAACTTTAATGCAGGGAAACTTAAATCAGTTCTACCAAATCTCTATCAACATATTAAATGTGCAACCAGAGGGTAAAAAATTCTAGATCACCTGTACTCCACACACAGAGACGGGTACAAAGCTCTCCCTCGGCCTCCATTTGGTAAATCCGACCACAACTCTATCCTCCTGATTCCTGCTTACAAGCAAAAATTAAAGCAGGAAGCACCAGTGACTCGGTCTATAAAAAAATGGTCAGATGAAGCAGATGCTAAACTACAGGACTGCTTTGCTATCACAGACTGGAACATGTTCCGGGATTCTTCCGATGACATTGAGGAATACATCACACGAGTCACTGGCTTTATCAATAAGTGCATTGAGAAGGGGGACAAAATGGCGCTGTAGAGAGAACACTGTGTTTCAGCGAGCTCCCGTGGAATTCGTAAATTTATATTTTTACATTAATCTCCTAGCTTGAAAAAGTGGTAGAATTGGCTAAATAAGTTATCCTACAATGAGACTTGACGGTTATTTCTCAAAAATCCCCGACAACATGCCCAACAGAACTACTAAGAACTCGACCAAAACCACCATCCCTGTATATGTGCAGGAGGAGCTAGCTAACGTTAGCGAAGCTAACACCATTGCGGATCCAGGCACAATGGACCTGGTGATTCAAAAGATGACTGATAACATTACTACAGTGATCGATGTTAAGATAAGAACGGTCTTGGAAGCAATAGCAGGCCATTCAGCTGAAATACAGAGGGTTGTGAAACGTGTTGATGAGGCGGAAGGAAGAATTGCTGCAGTGGAAACCTCAACTACATCTATGGACACAAAGATAAAAGCACTTGAGAAACAGGTGCGCAAAATGGCGGAGCACATTGACGACTTGGATAATCGAGGACGCAGATGCAATATTCATGTTGTGGGACTCCCAGAAAATTCTGAAGGGACACGTTCAGTTAAATTCTTTGAGGAATGGATCCCTGGCTACCTACAAATGGACACTAAGGCTGGTCGTGTGAAGCTGGACAGAGCTCATCGCTCTCAAGCACCGATACCCGGTCCCAAACAGCGCCCACGGCCGGTGGTTATAAAGTTCCACAACTTCACCGACAAGCAGCGCGTCATGGATGCGGCTAGAAACATCGGCTCTGACGTTAGTCAACGTAAAGGTCCAAAGGTCTCATTCTTCAATGATTATTCTACAGCGGTTTTACGAAGACGCAAAGGTGAAGGCTCGACTCAAGAGAATGAAGATGGACTACGCACTGCTGTACCCGGCCACATTGAAGATTATGGTCAACGGATCGCCTAAAAAACTCTACACACCTGAAGAGGCAGCTGCGTTTATTGACGCCCTCGGGTAAATAACTTTAAGCTGCACCTCCGCAGCATTGGATAACTTTGTTTATTTCTAGTTGAATCTGATCATGAAACAGTGGTGTGAGTTCTCACGTACTCCGGTTCAGTAATATTCGTATCTTTATTATTTTCCTTGCTAAAGTAATAGCCACTATAGCTCAGGCTGAGATATTTGTGAATCCATATTGGTGCCCAGGCTTGGTTTTAGGTGGAAGAGCCTCAATCTTCTTCTATTGATTTTAATTTCCATATATATAAAGGATGAGGCTATTGAGTAGCAATGCGGACTTAAGAGTCTACATTGGAAAGTTGAAATCCCCTGCAAGTTAGCTAGTGGGAAACCCCCCTTTTGGATCTTTACATGTTTAATTTTTGGGTTTAGTATAGTTCGAGTTCAGGGTTCATATCGTTTGTTTATGCTCGGTGAGATAGAAGAGAGTTCAACACATGGAAAAAGGTACCACCCCACTTTTACAGTAGGATCCAGTCTAGATATTGAATGGTCAAGCCACAATGGCAGGTAACAGACTGCGTGTATGTACATGGAACATTAGAGGGAGCCATAACCCCATTAAAAGGAAGAAGGTGCTGTCTTTTTTGAAAAAAGAAAATATTGATATTTCCCTGTTGCAAGAAACTCATTTGGATGATAAGGAGCACCTGAAATTACAACAAGGGGGGTTTGGTCAAGTGTTTTTCTCATCATTTACATCCAGAAGTAGAGGTGTAGCAATTCTGGTGAAAAAGAACTTACCACTTAAGGTCTTGTGAAAGATAAATTTGGTTGCTTTGTTATAATTAATGGTACTTTACAAGGGCAGATAATTTCCATAGCTTCACTCTCTCCTCAAGCTAAGTCACTTAAAGCTATTTGTGATGATCTGGGGTATGCGGATGTCTGGAGAACTTTTCATCCCTCCAACAGAGAGTTCACTTTTTTCTCTGCACCTCATGGATGTCAGACTAGAATAGATTACTTTTTTATGCCCAGGACGTCGTTGCAGTCTGTTTTATCCGCTAGGATAGGAAGCATAGTCATATCCGATCATGCTGAGGTGATCCTGGACATAAAACTCAACGGGGCATTCAATCAGTCAAGACATTGGAGGTTGAATACAACCATTCTTAAAGACCATACATTCATATAATATTTTATTACAGAGTTTAAAGCATTTTTCTCTATTAACTCTCAATCAACAGATAACCCCTCACTCCTTTGGAAACCTGTAAAGCGTAAGCCAAGGGTCTGATTATGTCATACACAGCCACTAAGAGACCTGTAAAGTGTACGCCAGGGGTCTGATTATGTCATACACAGCCACTAAGAGATGGAAAAAGCGTGAAAAGCAAAAAACATTAGAGGGTGAATTAGGAACTAAAGAGAAGGACTACATTAAAACTCCCACTCCTGCCCTATTAAAGGAAATATCAGTCATTAGATCAATGTTAGACTCTCTCCTAACACAGGACGCTGAAAAGAAAATGAGATTTGTCAGGCAAAAGCTATATGAACATGGCGATAAGGCAGGAAAGTACTTGGCATACCTAGCTAAAAAGAGAGCTGACTCTCAGTCAATTGCAACTATTACTGATTCTGATAGCAATCATTTATATGAAAATAAATTGATAAATGAGTCATTTAAGAAATTTTATACAAACCTTTATGCCTCAGAACTGCCAAAGGACTTAATTTGTTTAACCTTTATTTTACTAGGCAAGTCAGTTAAGAACAAATTCTTATTTTCAATGATGGCCTAGGAACAGTGGGTTAACTGCCTGTTCAGGGGCAGAACAACAGATTTGTACCTTGTCAGTTCGGGGATTCGAACTTGCAACCTTTCGGTTACTAGTCCAAAGCTCTAACCACTACCCTGCCGCCCCGGGTAGCCTAGTGGGTGCACCCAAATTAATGGAGAACTTATTTTGTAAGATTGAGCTCCCTAATATCTCCGAAGAACAGAGGTCTCTCCTTAATGCCCCTATTACCGAGGAAGAGATAATGTTCGCAATTAAGAATCTGCAAAATGGGCCCAGGACCAGACGGGTTTTGTAGTGAGTTCTATAAAGAGTTCCATGGCCTGATCCTTGAGCCATTGCGTGATATGTTTAACCACTCATTTTCAAATGACCAGCTCCCTCAAACGCTGAGAGAAGCCAACATATAACTTATTCTCAAAAAGGGAAAATGTCCAGAGTCTTGTTCCTCGTACAGACCAATTTCCCTTCTGAATGTGGATAGAAAATTGCTTTCTAAAATTCTAGCCACAAGATTAGAGGCCACTAATTGTGAAAGGAGACCAAACTGGCTTCATTAAGGGCCGTAAGTCATGCAACAATGTCAGACGTCTTCTTAATGTAATTCAAGCCTACCAACAAAGTGCTATGGATGGTCTTGTGCTCTCCCTAGATGCTGAGAAAGCATTTGATCGTGTGGAGTGGTCTTACCTATTATTTGCTCTAAATAAATTTGGTCTAGGGGACAACTTTATAAAATGGGTGAAAGTTTTATATGATGATCCTCAGGCTGCTGTCCTTACTAATGGGCTAAGGTAAAATAGCTTCTCTATACACAGAGGTACCAGACAGGGCTGTCCTTTGTCCCCTCTCCTCTTTGCACTCGTTCTGGAACCACTGGCCGAGGCCATCAGGGTAACGCCTGCTATACAGGGGCTGCTCATTGGTGATGTTCATCATAAAATAAGCTTGTATGCTGATGATGTCCTGATATTCATCTCTAGTCCCCGAGACTTCAATTACATCTCTTATTAATATTATTGAATTATTCTGTGAATTCTCAGGCTACAAGATTAACCTAACTAAGTCAGAGGCTATGCCACTTGGTAGCCTACACTCTGTACCTAATACTTCTCCCCCCTTCCCTTTTAAATGGTCTCCCTCTGGTTTCATGTACCTGGGTATATTTGTAACTCCTAAATTCCAGCAAATGTACAAAGCCAATTTTGTTCCCTTGTTTGTGTTGGAGGAAATTATGGTTGAAATGAATAATTATGTATACATTCCGATCAGAACTGACTAGTCCAAATGCTATAATGTACTGTACATATGAATTTTCTCTCTTGCTCCCTTTCCCAATTGTATATAATGTAGTCAGGAGTTAAGTAACAATGAAGGTCTGTTCCTTAGTTCATTCATTTGGACAATCTCCAGGTGGCAGAAACGGGCTATCTCCAGACTGTCTAGAATGCTGATATATACTGACTGACCTTGACTTCAGGCGTGGAGCGAAAAGCTCGAGAAACTATAGGGCCTCTAAGAGATAGAACGTTTAGAAAATGCTGACGTCATTTTCAGTTTATAACCTGTGGAAATATGTGTATGTGGTAGTACTCTCTTGAAATAAACGCTGTTACCTTGGCTTTTAAGACTGGTCTCAATCTACTTCATGCATAATTAATGAACTTACAAATCATTAATGAATTAGAAAGAGTGCGAATTTGGTTTTGGCTACAAAACATACAGGAATTTAGAAATTCCACTAACAGTTTGATACAATAAGACAGGATCTGGAGCACTGGAACTCTCTCCCGATTTCTTGGTTGGGTAGAATATCCCTCTTGAAAATGAACATTTTACCTAGACTACTTTACCCAATCCAAATGATCCCAGTATTACTCTCCAATAAGGTAATAAAGGATGTAAATGGATGGCTAAGTTCCTTTATATGGAGTAAACGCAAGCCAAGACTTAAGATGGCAATATTGCAGCTGCCAAGTTCTATGGGCGGCTTGGACCTGCCCAATATCAGGTTCTATCAATGGTGTGCCCACATTTGTTATATTTCTGACTGGATCACAAATGATGACTCCTCTATTTGGTTAGACATTGAGACTTCTCTTTCAAAATACCCCTTACAGGATCTTTTATTTTTCAGAAGTTTCAAGTCTGTAGAAGATCACTGCAATAATCCCATTACACTTAACACACTCAAAGTATGGAGGTCAGTTCAACGCTTCCTGGGAAGGTCCAAACTAACCTCTGCTCTTACCCCAATTCTTAACAACGCAGATTTTAGTCCATGATTGGTGGATGCTGGCTTTAACTTTTGGCTTAATAAGGGCATACGCAGACTAAATGACTTATTTGCTGATAAGATTTTATTGTCATTTGAGCAGATGGTCGAGAAATATCAACTCCCAAAGCAGGACTTTTTCCGCTTCCTACAAGTAAGACATATTCTGAAGAGCACCACCTTTAATTGGTAACCCTGATGTGTCTG
Organism: Oncorhynchus nerka; assembly: GCF_034236695.1. Lineage (NCBI taxonomy): Eukaryota > Metazoa > Chordata > Actinopteri > Salmoniformes > Salmonidae > Oncorhynchus > Oncorhynchus nerka. The sequence goes on along the minus strand of NC_088422.1, from coordinate 71,870,917 downwards.
TCATTGAAAGAATGCTTTTTTCCCACAAAGGAAAATGTCTGTAAGTCTGTTTTTTGATACTTTAAGGTCCTTTTCTGCTGTCAACACACAGAGGGTGAAACAAGTGTGGGAGAAATAATTGTCTGTTACTATTGATGAAGAGATGTGGGAGGACATTTGGAGATATGCAAAAACAATATCTATATGTAATCGTACTAGAGCAATCCAATTAAGAATAATACACAGATTGCATATATCCCCACATAACAGACATGTTTTTAACCCCACTTCCTCTTCTCCTCAGTGTCTTAAATGCAAAACTGATACAGGCACCCTAACACATTGTTTATGGTCATGTACCAAAATACAAAGATACTGGTCTGGTGTTCTGCAAGAAATTGAAGAGATCCTAGGGGTTGATCTATAATTGGACCCAGTTTCTTTACTGTTAGGTCTCCCTAGTAGGCATGTTACTTCTGTGGGTAAAAGGAGGCTTTACAACATCCTTACCTTCGCAGCGGGGAAAAACATCCTTTTACAGTGGATTAGTGATAAGGTTCCTTCTATTAAAGATTGGCATAAGATACTATTTGAATGGGTGCCTGTGGAATATCTGATATGTACAGTGCATTCTAAAACAGACCAGTTCTACAAAGTATGGGAACCTTATCTAAATTACCTAGAACCTGAGGTATCAGCTATTATACTGCAAGGATTTTCTTAGAATGGCGGGGATCTATGTATTTCAGAACTACACTGTACGTTCCATGTGTGGAACCTAACTTCTTGGTTTAAACTGAGATATTTTGTTTAATTTCTGTTTGTAAGTTTGTTTAAAATGTATTTATTGAGAGACGCAATGATGGGGATGGGGTGAGAGAAGCACAGAGCGAGAAGAGGAAAATGGTGTACGTATGTATGGGTGTGTGTGTATGTATGTATGTATGTATGTATGTATGTATGTATGTATGTATGTATGTATGTATGTATACAGTGGGGCAAAAAAGTATTTAGTCAGCCACCAATTGTGCAAGTTCTCCCACTTAAAAAGATGGGAGAGGCCTGTAATTTTCATCATGGGTACACCTCAACTATGACAGACAAAATTTGAAAAAAAATCCAGAAAATCACATTGTAGGATTTTTAATGAATTTATTTGCAAATTATGGTGGGAAATAAGTATTTGGTCTCCTACAAACAAGCAAGATTTCTGGCTCTCACACACCTATAACTTCTTCTTTAAGAGGCTCCTCTGTCCTCCACTCGTTACCTGTATTAATGGCACCTGTTTGAACTTGTTATCAGTATAAAAGACACCTGTCCACAACCTCAAACAGTCACACTTCAAACTCCACTATGGCCAAGGCCAAAGAGCTGTCAAAGGACACCAGAAACAAAATTGTAGACCTGCACCAGGCTGGAAAGACTGAATCTGCAAAAGGTAAGCAGCTTGGTTTGAAGAAATCAACTGTGGGAGCAATTATTAGGAAATGGAAGACATACAAGACCACTGATAATCTCCCTCGATCTGGGGCCCCACGCAAGATCTCACCCCGTGGGGTCAAAATGATCACAAGAACGGTGAGCAAAAATCCCAGAACCACACGGGATGACCAGAAGAAGATTGGGAGAATGTCATATGGTCAGATGAAACAAAAATATAACTTTTTGGTAAAAACTCAACTCGTCGTGTTTGGAGGACAAAGAATGCTGAGTTGCATCCAAAGAACACCATACCTACTGTGAAGCATGGGGGTGGAAACATCATGCTTTGGGGCTGTTTTTCTGCAAAGGGACCAGGACGACTGATCCGTGTAAAGGAAAGAATGAATGGGGCTATGTATCGTGACATTTTTAGTGAAAACCTCCTTCCATCAGCAAGGGCATTGAAAATGAAACGTGACTGGGTCTTTCAGCATGACAATGATCCCAAACACACTGCCCGGGCAACAAAGCAATGGCTTCGTAAGAAGCATTTCAAGGTCCTGGAGTGGCCTAGCCAGTCTCCAGATCTCAACCCCATAGAAAATCTTTGGAGGGAGTTGAAAGTCCGTGTTGCCCAGCAACAGCCCCAAAACATCACTGCTCTAGAGGAGATCTGCATGGAGGAATGGGCCAAAATACCAGCAACAGTGTGTGAAAACCTTGTGAAGACTTACAGAAAACGTTTGACCTCTGTCATTGCCAACAAAGGGTATATAACAAAGTATTGAGATAAACTTTGTTATTGACCAAATACTTATTTTCCACCATAATTTGCAAATAAATTAATTTAAAATCATTTTGTCTGTCATAGTTGAAGTGTACCTATGATGAAAATTACAGGCCTCTCTGATCTTTTTAAGTGGGAGAACTTGCACAATTGGTGGCTGACTAAATAGTTTTTGCCCCACTGTATGTGTATATGCATGTACGTATGTATGTATATATATATATGTAGGTATGTGTAAGTGAGTGCTGTTTTTCTTTTTGTTGCTTTGTCTCTGTTGTTGTATCTCTTAATATGGGTGAAAATTGTGAAATTCCAATAAAAAATACTGTTAAAAAAAAATAAGTGCATTGAGGACGTCGTCCCCACAGTGACTGTACGTACATACCCCAACCAGAAGCCATGGATTACAGGCAACATTCGCACTGAGCTAAAGGGTAGAGCTGCCGCTTTCAAGTTGCGGGACTCTAACCCGGAAGCTTACAAGAAATTCCGCTATGCCATGCGACAAACCTTCAAACAGGCAAAGCGTCAATACAGGGCTAAGACTGAATCATACTACACCGGCTCCGACGCTCGTCGGATGTGGCAGGGCATACAAACTATTACAGACTACAAAGGGAAGCACAGCTGCGAGCTGCCCAGTGACACGAGCCTACCAGGCGAGCTAAATCACTTCTATGCTCGCTTCGAGGCAAGCAACACTGAGGCATGCATGAGAGCATCAGCTGTTCCGGACGACTGTGTGATCACGCTCTCCATAGCCGACGTAAGACCTTTAAACAGGTCAACATACACAAGGCTGCGGGGCCAGATGGATAACCAGGACGTGTGCTCCGGGCATGTGCTGACCAACTGGTAGGTGTCTTCACTGACATTTTCAACATGTCCCTGATTGCGTCTGTAATACCAACATGCTTCAAGCAGACCACCATAGTCCCTGTGCCTAAGAACACAAAGGCAACTTGCCTAAATGACTACAGACCCGTAGCACTCACGTCCGTAGCCATGAAGTGCTTTGAAAGGCTGGTAATGGCTCACATCAACACCACTATCCCAGAAACCCTAGACCGACTCCAATTTGCATACCGCCCAAACAGATCCACAGATGATACAAACTCTATTGCAATCCACACTGCCCTTTCCCACCTGGACAAAAGGAACACCTATGTGAGAATGCTGTTCATTGACTACAGCTCAGCGTTCAACACCATAGTACCCTCAAAGCTCATCACCAAGCTAAGGATCCTGGGACTGAACACCTCCCTCTGCAACTGGATCCTGGACTTCCTGACAGGCCGCCCCCAGGTGGTGAGGGTAGGTAGCAACACATCTGCCACGCTGATCCTCAACACCGGAGCTCCCCAGGGTTGCGTGCTCAGTCCCCTCCTGTACTCCCTGTTCACCCACGACTGCATGGCCAGGCACGACTCCAACACCATTATTAAGTTTGCTGACGACACAACAGTGGTAGGCCTGATCACCGACAACGACGAGACAGCCTATAGGGAGGAGGTCAGAGACCTGGCCGGGTGGTGCCAGAATAACAACCTCTCCCTCAACGTAACCAAGACTAAGGAGATGATTGTCGACTACAGGAAAAGGAGCACCGATCACGTTAAGAGCTTCAAATTCCTTGGTGTCCACATCAACAACAATTTAGATTGGTCCAAACACACCAAGACAGTCGTGAAGAGGGCACGACAAAGCCTATTTCCCCTCAGGAAACTAAAAAGATTTGGCATTGGTCCTGAGATCCTCAAAAAGATCTACAGCTGCAACATCGAGAGCATCCTGACCGGTTGCATCACTGCCTGGTACGGCAATTGCTCGGCCTCCGACCGCAAGGCTCTTCAGAGGGTAGTGCATACGGCCCAGTACATCACTGGGGCAAAGCTGCCTGCCATCCAGGACCTCTACACCAGGCGGTGTCAGAGGAAGGCCCTAAAAATGGTCAAAGACCCCAGCCACCCCAGTCATAGACTGTTCTCTCTACTACCGCATGGCAAGTGGTACCGGAGTGCCAAATCTAGGACAAAAAGGCTTCTCAACAGTTTTTACCCCCAAGCCATAAGACTCCTGAACAGGTAACCAAATGGTTACCCGGACTATTTGCATTGTGTGCCTCCCCCCAACCCCTCATTTACGCTGCTGCTACTCCCTGTTTATCTTATATGTATAGTCACTTTAACTCTACATTCATGTACATACTACCTAAATTGGCCCGACCAACCAGTGCTCCAGTACATTGGCTAACCGGGCAATCTGCATTGTGTCCCACCACCTGCCAACCCCTCTTTTTACGCTTCTGCTACTCTCTGTTCATCATATGTGCATAGTCACTTTAACAATACCTACATGTACATACTACCTCAATAAGCCTGACTAACAGGTGTCTGTATGTAGCCTTGCTACTCTTTTTTTCAAATGTCTTTTTACTGTTGTTTTATTTCTTTACTTACCTACACACACATACTTTTTTTCGCACCACTGGTTAGAGCCTGTAAGTAAGCATTTCACTGTAAGGTTTACACCTGTTGAATTCAGCGCATGTGACAAATAAACTTTGATTTGATTTGATTGGTTATGCCGCACTGGCCTGTGTAGAGAGAATGTGCTGAGTACTGCTTGTGAATGCAATGGAATATTACTCCAATGCGTTCTGCCTACAACAAAATCTCTTGCGTAGCTAGTTTCACATAGTTAGTTTTGCATTGTTTGTTTTGTTTCTGTATGTTGCATTGAAAGTGACTAAAATTGCATTGATTCGATCACAATTGCCACAGTATAGGGAAATGTTGATATTGTTAACTAACAAGGAAAACTCTAGAAAGTTCAGTGACGTTCAATCTCGTGCTTCTCTCCGTTTCTAGCAACAATAGTCATTTACAACATTAACAATGTCTACACTGTATTTCTGATCAATGTTATGTTATTTTAATGGACAAAAAATGTGCTTTTATTTCATAAACAAGGACATTTCTAAGTGACCCCAAACCTTTGAACGGTAGTGTATGTCAAGATCAAATTACATTAACCTCTACAGAATCGGTGTCCCCCCACTGGATGGATAAGCTAACATAGGCTAATGTGATTAGCATGAGGTTGTATGTAACATGAACATTTCCCAGGACATAGACATATCTGACATGGGCAGAAAGCTTAAATTCCTATTAATCTAACTGCACTGTCCAATTTACATTAGGTTTTGCAGTGAAATAATACCATGCTATTGTTTGAGGAGAGTGCACAATTAGGAACTTGAAAATGTATTAATAAACCAATAGGCACTTTTGGGCAGTCTTGATACAACATTTTGAAAAGATCAGTCTAAAACTTTGCACATACACTGCTGCCGTCTAGTGGCCAAAATTTAAATTGTGCCTGGGCTGGAATAATACATTATGGCCTTTCTCTTGCATTTCAAAGATGATGGTAATAAAAAAAAGCATGTTTTTTTCTTTGTATTATCTTTTACCAGATCTAATATGTTATATTCTCCTACATTCATCTTACATTTCCACAAACTTCAAAGTGTTTCCTTTCAAATGGTATCAAGAATATGCATATCCTTGTTTCAGGTCCTGAGCTACAGGCAGTTAGATTTGGGTATGTCATTTTAGGCGAAAATTGAAAAAAGGGTCAGATTCATATAGGATATATAGAAGAGATAAGTTGGCCAGATCGGAGCAGCTTAAAACACATTTTATAGACCTTGTTAAGAAGCTGAAAGAGTTAAATAAGTGTCCGTTCATCTCTGTCCCTCTTCCTCCACTGGGTCATAGAAGTGGCAGATTCAGGAGACTGCTAGCACTCCATGACTGGCTGAAAGTCTACTGTCAAACCTTAGGAATTACTTTTATTGACAATTTTGATACCTTTTGGCAACCGAAAATACTTTTCAGGGATGATGGAATTCACTCAAATCACCTTGGACCGTGGACACTATCTAATCACTACAAGGCAGCTCTAAGAAATGGATTGTTATGCTCTTTTACTATCCTTGCTATGTCTAGAAAGGAGGGTACTGCCATTAGCACTTTTACACATTTGTATTGTAAAGTGAAGCCGCTACTGTCTCAGGTAATCTCTACTATTATTACGCCCCCAGCAAACAGTGATAGATTAACAATATGCAGGGCGGATTGGGGTCAATTTCATTTCCATTGCGTTGCAGCCTTTGGTTATGAATAATAGGTTGGCAGGTAATGATCCGGCTTTTATTTTGACACACTCCCAGTGATTTCAAAGCACGAAAAGTTTTTAAATTCATGCACCTACATGTTCACAGCCTTTTGCAAAAAAATGGACTTACATCAAGATCTGGGCTTCGCAGGCAGATCCAGATATTTTTTGTTTATCAGAAACATGGTTATCTAAGAAAATTGTGGATTCTGAGGTTACTATTGATGGTTTTCAAGTTTTCAGGGCTGATAGGATGGGCAAAAGTGGTGGTGTTGCTATCTATACAAAAATATACTTTCTATGTCTCTTTTAAAGGCGAGTCCTAAACAATTTGAATTTAAGTCTTCAACTAAGTTGTAATTCTAAAGTAACTGTTCTGGGAGTCTACCACCCTCCCCTGCTAAGAAATGTTTGTTAATTAGTCTCACTGACTTAATAGCTTATTTGTCTACTTCTGAATAGTTTGTCATAGGTGACTTTAACCTGTCCTGGGGAACCCAAGACTCTGACTATTTGTATTAGAGATGTTAGGACTCATAGTGCAAAACAATGATTTATTACAAGGAGAAATTTAAAAAATGTAGTGAACAAGCATTTTTACATGATCTCAATGGTGATCTTAATAGTATCTAAGCTATACCAGATTCTGAATCGGCTCTAAATCACTTTATTACTGTTTTAACAACATTGCAGATAAGCATGCCCCGTTTAAAAAACGGAGAGTTCAAAATAGATTGAAACCTTGGTTCACACCAGAATTATCTGAGTTCATACGCAAATGAGATGCTGCCTGGGCCATGGCTAGAAGTACTGACTCCGGCCGGGACTGGCAATCCTTTCGAAAATTGAGAAATCTATGTGTAAAACTTCGAAAAGCAACATCTGATTACTATATTAACACTAGCTGACTGTACTGGAAATCCATATAAATTCTGGAAAACTGCAAAACCATTAAAGGGTTGTACTTCCTCTACTCTTCCCTTACAAATTAATGTAGAGTCTGTCCCGATTACTGATAACATTGAAATAATTATAATATTATTAATTATAATAATAATAATTAATTTAATCAACATTTTATTTCTGCAGGCTCTCTCTTTGATATAATTCAAAAACCTACTCGCTGTGACAATGTACTGGATGTTGATGGGGGAATTTTACTGAATAATTTTGAAAATGTCGGTCAAGGTTTTTTTCCTTTTGGCAATTCACAGACAATGAAGTCCTTGATGTGTTGTTGGCATTAGATATGAATAAATCTACAGGGGCCGACCATTTGGATCCAGGTCTGTTCAAGTGTGCTGCATCCCTCATTGTTGTTTCAATAACCCACATCATTAGTTTAACATGTTCACTGGAAATATTCCTAAAGTGTGGAGATCAGCGTATGTGCTGCCACTAAACAAGGGAGGTGATTGTTATGGTCTTGACAACTATCGTCCCATATCAAGTTTCTTGTCTAGCTAAGATTCTTGAATCCTTGATCATTCTATCTTATTGAATTATTTGTCTGTGTTAGGCCTTGGCCCTGATGCCTGTTTGTGGTTTCAGAATGATCTTAGTGATAGACGGGGTTAAATCCGAATTTCTTGAAGAACTTGAAGTGGTACCCCAGGGTTAGATTTTAGGGCCATTGTTGTTCATGTTGTTTATAAATGACCTTGAAAATAGTGGTAACACCTGTAGCATTCCTCTCTATGCAGATGACACAGTCATTTATTCCTGTGCCTCTTCCAAAAATCCCAAAATCACTTACTGATCTTAAATGAGTGTTAAATGAAAATAAAACCAAGTTTATGCTGTTCTCTAGGTCTCATAATGTTGACCATGAGGACTTGCGTACTCCAAATGGAGCCCAAATTGAGAAAGTTTCTCACTATAAGTACTTGGGTATCTGGCTTGATGCCAATTTGTCTTTTGAAACACAAATTGAAAACTTGACAAAGAAGCTGAGAACTACGATTGTTTTTTACATGGAAATAAATCCTACCTCAGTTTTGAAAATAGAAGTAAGATTGTTCAAACAACAGTTCTCCCTGTAATATACTATGGTGGCATTATTTATATGCACGTGTCAGCCTATGTTTAGAAACAATTGGACTCAGTATTCCATTCAGCAATACGTTTTAACACTGGGGACGGTTTTAGGACTCATTGTATTCTGTACAAACATGTAGGATGGACCTCTCTGTCTGTAAGAAGAGAACTGCACTCTCTTTTATTGATTTAGTCTTGTAGAAACTTGCTCTGTACATTACTTCATTGATTAATTTTAGATGTACAAATGACCAAACCCGTTCTCAGTGATGTTTAACTCTGGAGATCCCTATGGTCTCCAAAGAATTGGGAAAATATGCTTTTAGTTTTTTTGCCCTTATGTATGGAACAATACACAAAATTCCTTGCAATTAGATATTCTGGTGCCTTTCAGGCATTTTAAATGATTGATTGGAGACGTTTATGTTACAGAATGCAATTGCTTTTCTTAAATATATGTAGTGTTGTGTATTATGTTTTATTATAGTGTGTTTGTAGGGCTGTTGGGTTTTATTTATGCTTTGGGTTGTATTTGAAACTTATACAGGGCTCTCTTGTACATATTGTCACGACTTCCACCGAAGGTGGCTCCTCTCCCTGCGCTCAGCGGTCGTCGTCACCGGTCTACTAGCTGCCACCGATCCTTTTTCCTTTTCATTTGGGTATGTCTGTCTTGTGTTTCACCTGTGTTCTATTTGGGTAATTAGGGGGGGGGGGGTATTTAAATCTCGCCATTTCCTCTGGGTTTTGTGCGGGATTGTTTCGTTTGCTGTCATTTAGTTGTGGGTTACGTTTGTTTGGGTTCTGTTTAACAGGTGTTTTTTTCTCCCCCGGACGGTGTCTGGGTGGTTTGAGGCTACTGTTGTAGTCCTGTTTCCCGTTATTTGGACTTGTTTATTAAACACCCTTTTCGCAACTTGCTTTCTCCTGCGCCTGACTCCACACCCACATCTCCTTTGGGAGATATTGGCACATATTACCTCAACTAACCGGTGCCCGGTTACTCTGTACCAGTGCCCCCCTGTATATAGTCTCGCTATTGTTATTTTACTGCTGCTCTTTAATTACTTGTTACTTTTATTTCTTGGTCTTATCCATATTTTTTAAAACTGCATTGTTGGTTAGGGGCTCGTAAGTAAGCATTTCACTGTAAGGTCTACCAACACCTGTTGTATTCGGCGCACGTGACTAATTAAAATGTATTTGATTTGTAGAAGAGTTTTATCTCAATGTGACTCCATTTAATATCAAAAATAAAAGATGATTAACTTGTGCTTTGAAAAAACGAACAATTTGTTCATATAGTTTGATCTAGGCCTTAAAGATTACTTTTACACACCTTTGTATATACCGTTTCTACAGTCCAGTAGTGTTCTGTATGTTCAGAGGGCTATGAGCATTTTCTTTTCAAATTAATAAATTATAAAGAAATAAAAATACTTAGATGGTTGTTTTGTTTGAGCGTTTGTTTTTAGGACTTACATTTCATTCTATTCTCTAGTTTCATTAGAAATGTTTGCATCTTATATGTGTCTGGGTCTGTTTACTGTGTCTATGTATGGAATGTGGTTTGAAGAATCATGGGTGGGAGAAAATGATACACAAAAATCACTATCCTATTTATAATTTTACATGTTACATGATGCTTACCTGTTGAGGAGGTTCATTTGTTATGCATGAAAAGAGGTCATTTGATTTCGACTGTCCATCACAGGTCACAAAATTGGTTAGCAAAAACTACAAGGCACTCAATGGAGGGTACAGCATTGTTTAATGTGCTGCTTTAGTGATATTGCTTCTCAGTCAAAACTGTCGGTAGTTCACCATCACTGGCTGCTCCTCAGACGCACTCCTAGGCGGTAGGGTTTTTGCGCCTGTGCAAGGCCAAAAACCTTGCGGAAGTCGGGCGCACCTTCTTGTTCAGGCCAGACAAATTGGAAACGTCGAAGCAAGGTCACCAGTATCAGAAAGAGCTCTGTGCGCGCTAACCCTTCTCCCAGGCATACACGAGAGCCTGGGGAACACAAACACACAAACACAGTTATTTATGTTGACAACACACTCCTTCCTACACATGCTCTAATAAACATGGTGGACAAGCCATTTCTACAAAAACAGTGCCTTCGGAAAGTATTCAGACCCCTTGACTTTTTCCACATTTTGTTACGTTACAGCCTTATTCTAATTGTTTTTTTGTTTTTTTTACAGAAATCTATACACAATACCTAATAGTGACAAAGCGAAAATAGGCTTTTCGAAATGTTTGCTAATTTATTAAACATAAAAAACAGGAATACCTTATTTACTAAGTATTCAGACCCTTTGCTATGACACTCAAAATTGAGCTCAGGTGCATCCTGTTTCCATTGACCATCCTTGAGATGTTTTTACAACTTGATTCAAGTCCACATGTGGCAAATTCAATTGATTCGACATGATTTGGAAAAGGCACACACCTGTCTATTAATCTTAATCTTCCAACAGGACAACGACCCTAAGCACACAGCCAAGACAAAGCAGGAGTGGCTTCGGGACAAGTCTCTGAATGTCCTTCAGTGGCCCAGCCAGAGCCCGGACTTGAACCCAATAGAACATCTCTAGAGAGACCTGAAAATAGCTGTGCAGAAATGCTCCCCATCCAACCTGACAGAGCTTGAGAGGATCTGCAGATAGGAATGGGAGAAACTCCCCAAATACAGGTGTGCCAAGCTTGTAGCATCATACCCAAGAAGAATCAAGGCTGTAATCGCTGCCAAAGATGCTTCGACAAAGAACTGAGTAAAGGGTCTGAATACTTATGTAAATTAATTATTTATGTTTTTTTTTACAACATTTGCAAACATTTCTAAAAACATGTTTTTGCGTTTTCATTATGGGTTATTGTGTGTAGATTGATGAGGTGGAAAAAAAACAATTTAACACATTTTAGAATAAGGCGGTAGCATATCAAAATGTGGAAAAAGCCAAGGGGTCTCTTGTTAATCTCTCTTGTTCAATCTCTATGCATCCTCTCTCTCTATCTCCCTCTAGCTCTACCTCTCTCTCTGTACCTGCTGAGAATGGCAGAAAGGCCTCTGGTTTCACAAATTCGCCGTCCTCATTGAGGAAGTTGTCAGGGTTGAACTCCTGAGGGAACTTCCACTGGCCCTCTTCATGGAGCACAGAGGACAAGTTAGGAATCACCATCGTGCCCTGGAACCAAAGAGGAAAGCGTAGTTAGGGTGAGAACTGGAGAAAGAGAGAATTAATCCACAGATAAAAGGGTAAACCGAGTTTGTTTCTAGTAATCGCTCCTCCTTCAGGCTTCTTCTTCTTCTTTGGACTTTATATGGAGGTTGGCAACCAGCTTTAAGGTGCATTATCACCACCAACTGGACTGGAGTGTGGTCCTCAGTTCATCTTTCAATCACCCATGTGGGTGTATGCTCCTAAAAAACAATTAGGAGATGGGAGAGGCGGAACTTGCAGCACGTCAAGCATCACAAATAGAACCAAGTTCTATTTTAGCGCCAGGCTACGCAGACTCTCGTTGACGCGCGCGAGCAGTGTGGGTGCAATGATTGAATAACATGTATGTGTACATTTATTTTGTAACGCACGCGATGTGAGCGGTGTCGTCTTTAAGTTAGGGTTCTAAGGTCACCAGTGGCAGCATATTGTTATGATATGGGGAGTAGTTTAGTGGTAGTACATAGACACTACACACTACCACTTCCACACTTCGGGGGCAGCAGCAACCGGGTCCTTAAGCACAACAGTGCAGGCATTCAAGGGGATAGTCAATCCGTGAGAGAGGTGTTTACGGAGCTTCTCCGCCTGCTAGTCTTTATTTTTGGACATATTTTGGAGGCTTCTTTTTGCTTATATGTAATTTGGTCACCACTTTGAACAACAACTGATAATACTCTTGGGCTGGTAGACTCAAGAGGTCAAGAAGGAGCTGGCCCTGAACTCAGAACTCGGCTGTCTCCTGGGGCACATGCATTCAACACCTGGTCCGCATACGTTTACTTCTTACAGTAATGCACACATTAAATCAGGTTACAGACCATTTAGCTAGGCCTAGGACACCTAGACAAAACGAGTGTAGCAAAATCAGTATGCTAGTTAAACGGTTACGTAAGAGTATCAGTTGTCATGTCCATGCTCACCTGGGGCAGCTGGTAGCCTTGTAGTTGCGTGTTGCAGGAGGTCATATGGAACACGCTAAGAGGAACAGTGTCAGCCATCCGCTGTGACTCGTGGATCATCGCTTGAACATACGGCATGGCGTGTCGGTCCTCAAACAAGGCATATGAACGTCCCTCAAGAACGTCCTCAATTTCACGGTGACAGCGTTCTGGAACACACACAGTCTTTGTGTACCATATACAAAATGTGTCCCAGAATATGTGTTGTATGTGTATTTACTCACCCTGTATGTGTTGGTTGGTCATCAGGTGTAGCATGGCACAGCGGAGGGTGTTGGAAGTGGTGTCTGTCCCAGCAATGAAAAGATCAATTAGTAGAAACACCATCTGAACGTCATTAAATGTGGAGCCTCCATCACCAGTCTGAGACATACACAAACACAGACACAGACACATTCCTAGGACTTAGAACCCAATGTTTGGTTAGAGCGCCAGCACAACACAACTAAGTTTGACCTACTTTGAAAATGTCTCTATTTACTGAACTTGCATAGTTATATTTCTCTCCTGATTCATTACCATGTCAATCTGGTCAAGGTAGCAGTCAATGAGGTCCCTGGGCTCTCCTGAGACCCTTGAACTTTTGTGGCTGGTCACAGCCTTCTGTGCATGTTCTTTGATTTCATCATAGATGTGGAAGGCTTTCTTGAAGGGCAAGGGTAGGACCCTCAGGGCAGGTATGATATCATAGAGCTACAAGAGATAGATCAGCAGGTCAAAGAGACAGAGCAATATACAGTGCCTTGCGAAAGTATTCGGCCCCCTTGAACTTTGCGACCTTTTGACACATTTCAGGCTTCTAACATAAAGATATAAAACTGTATTTTTTTGTGAAGAATCAACAACAAGTGGGACACAATCATGAAGTGGAACGACATTTATTGGATATTTCTAACTTTTTTAACAAATCAAAAACGGAAAAATTGGGCGTGCAAAATTATTCAGCCCCCTTAAGTTAATACTTTGTAGCGCCACCTTTTGCTGCGATTACAGCTGTAAGTCGCTTGGGGTATGTCTCTATCAGTTTTGCACATCGAGAGACTGACATTTTTTCCCATTCCTCCTTGCAAAACAGCTCGAGCTTAGTGAGTTAAACGGATGGATGGAGAGCATTTGTGAACAGCAGTTTTCAATTCTTTCCACAGATTCTCGATTGGATTCAGGTCTGGACTTTGACTTGGCCATTCTAACACCTGGATATGTTTATTTTTGAACCATTCCATTGTAGATTTTGCTTTATGTTTTGGATCATTGTCTTGTTGGAAGACAAATCTCCGTCCCAGCCTCAGGTCTTTTGCAGACTCCATCAGGTTTTCTTCCAGAATGGTCCTGTATTTGGCTCCATCCATCTTCCCATCAATTCTAACCATCTTCCCTGTCCCTGCTGAAGAAAAGCAAGCCCAAACCATGATGCTGCCACCACCATGTTTGACAGTGGGGATGGTGTGTTCAGGGTGATGAGCTGTGTTGCTTTTACGCCAAACATAACGTTTTGCATTGTTGCCAAAAAGTTCAATTTTGGTTTCATCTGACCAGAGCACCTTCTTCCACATGTTTGGTGTGTCTCCCAGGTGGCTTGTGGCAAACTTTAAACGACACTTTTTATGGATATCTTTAAGAAATGGCTTTCTTCTTGCCACTCTTCCATAAAGGCCAGATTTGTGCAATATACGACTGATTGTTGTCCTATGGACAGAGTCTCCCACCTCAGCTGTAGATCTCTGCAGTTCATCCAGAGTGATCATGGGCCTCTTGGCTGCTTCTCTGATCAGTCTTCTAATTGTATGAGCTGAAAGTTTAGAGGGACGGCCAGGTCTTGGTAGATTTGCAGTGGTCTGATACTCCTTCCATTTCAATATTATCGCTTGCACAGTGCTCCTTGGGATGTTTAAAGCTTGGGAAATCTTTTTGTATCCAAATCCGGCTTTAAACTTCTTCACAACAGTATCTCGGACCTGCCTGGTGTGTTCCTTGTTCTTCATGATGCTCTCTGCGCTTTTAACGGACCTCTGAGACTATCACAGTGCAGGTGCATTTATACGGAGACTTGATTACACACAGGTGGATGGTATTTATCATCATTAGTCATTTAGGTCAACATTGGATCATTCAGAGATCCTCACTGAACTTCTGGAGAGAGTTTGCTGCACTGAAAGTAAAGGGGCTGAATAATTTTGCACGCCCAATTTTTCAGTTTTTGATTTGTTAAAAAAGTTTGAAATATCCAATAAATGTCGTTCCACTTCATGATTGTGTCCCACTTGTTGTTGATTCTTCACAAAGAAATACAGTTTTATATCTTTATGTTTGAAGCCTAAAATGTGGCAAAAGTTCGCAAAGTTCAAGGGGGCCGAATACTTTCTCAAGGCACTGTATCTATAAATGTTTAGCAAAATAAATTAGTGTCTTGAAGCCTTCTTCTGATCTCAGCGGATTACAACAAAAGACAATATGTGTCATTCAACAAATAGAGTGTCTTTGGGATAGTGTAATTTTGTAAAAAATTAATTACTTGTGTCATGCACAAAGTAGATGTCCTAATCGACTTGCCAAAACTATAGTTTGTTAACAAGAAAATCATGGAGTGGTTGAAAAACGAGTTTTAATGACTCCAACCTAAGTGTATGTAATCTTCCGACTTCAACTGTACACGGGTTACCAGTACCGAGTCAATGTGCGGTGGTACAGGTTAGTCGATATATATTTAGGTAATATGTACATGTAGGTAAGGGTAAAGTGACTATGCATAGATAATAAACAGCGAGTAGCATAAAAAAGGTCTCAATGCAAATAGTCTGTATAGCCATTTGGTTAACTGTTTAGCAGTCTAATGGCTTAGGGGTAGAAGCTGTTAAGGAGCCATTTGGACCTAGACTTGGCACTCCCGTACTGATTGCCGTGTGGTAGCAGAGAGAACAGGTTACGACTAGCTGGAGTCTTAGACCATTTTTAGGGTCTTCCTCTGACACCAACTGGTATAGAGGTCCTGAATGGCAGGAAGCTTGGCCCCTGTGATGTACTGGTCCATACGCACTGACCTCTGTAGCGCCTTGCGGTCGGACGCCAAGCAGTTGACATACCAAACAGTGAATGTTCCTGAGTGACCGAGTTACAGTTTTGACTTAAATCTACTTGAAGTCTATGACAAGACGTAAAAATGGTTGTCTAGCAATGATAAACAACCAATTTGACAGAGCTTGAAGAATTTTTAAATGAATAATGGGCAAAATGCTAATTAATTACTTAAAAATCATACAATGTGATTTTCTGGATTTTTGTTTTAGATTCCATCTCTCACAGTTGAAATGTACCTATGATAAAAATTACAGACGTCTACATGCATTGTAAGTAGGAAAACCTGCAAAATCGTCAGTGTATCAAATACTTGTTCTCCCCACTGTATATATGCAATAAATGTATTCTTTTTTGTGTTCAAACTGGGGTGTCGCCACCAATATAATCTAAACTGTGCAAAGATAAGTCAGATGTGGGCATTAACAAGCAAGAATTGAAACGGGAAGATAAAGGTGTCGAAAGAGGCCAAGGGGTGTTAATCATTTACATAGAGAGGAGTGATTTTGTGTGTTATCTGAAGGTGGAAATCTATAAAACCTGAGGTCTAAAACAAGAGATTTTCAGTTGTTCCATGGAATTGCTTGGCTTCTGTTACTTTTTTAATAAAGTCTATTTGAATTTACAAGTTCCGGTATCTGAGAAATATTTGATTCAATATTTCCTCGACACTATTGGATTGTTTTTACGTGGATTAGTTTAGTTGGAGCATAGATGTATGTGATCGAAATGTTCAATTGAGTGTTTCATAAAAATGTACACACATAATGGCTGAGGGACATAAAAGGCACTCTATCGGTGGAACGACACTGGTTTTCTACTATGATTTATATATATTATTATTATATTATTATATTATCATTATTTCAATTAAAAGTAGTGGAGTAGCAGCAGTAGTAGTGATAATAGTGTTCTGTACCATGGCCCAAGGTCCGATAGCAATTTTGGTTAAATTCTGTATCCTACTGATGAGGGTGAGGAAGACTGGGTTGTCGTATTCAAACCTTTCCCCGTAAATCAGTGAGCAGATGATGTTAGATGCTGCTAGATGGAACAGGTGCTGAGGGTCCATCGAACTGCCTGCCAGGACACAGCAACGATCACCGCACCAGGCAATACACACAGACAAGATAAGAGCACCGATCACAGAGCTTCCAAAATTGAACACACTGATAGGATAGGTAGAGTAAAAATGACCACATTCTTTACTGTATACCCAATGTTAATACAACACTGTAAATATTGTAACGCTAATTGGTTGATATTGGGGAACTTTAGTCTAGATACTAAGTATGTGGTGATAATGACATGAATAGGAATGGTGATGACTATGTGGTACGTTGTGTGTGGCTGTACCAGCATTGCGCTCCAGCGCAGAGCAGATGTGGGAGACCTCCTCGAGGATGCGCTCTTCCATGGAGCGTTTGCCCAGACCAAAGTTTCTCAGCGTGGTCAGAGCAAAGCGTCGGTGGTCCCTCCAGCTGGAGCCAAAATCTGCCATGATGACCCCTGATGACACATGAAACAGGGTTGGATATGTTTCCACTTGCCACTGCAGAAATATGTATTCAATTTTTATGTATTTCTATTGATTCGTTCAAGTCAGATGCCAATAAGGTTTATTGTCATTGGCAATGCTAGCAAATAGGGGAAGATTGTCAATTCTTCCCAGTCTGATGTTGACATGCAAGCAGTAGGTCACGTTCTGAAATACTATTACAATGTGTAAGAGTTCACTATGTACATTTCCTGACATCTAAATGTACTTGATATATATGTATATACAATTCCAGCCAAAAGTGTGGACACACCTACTCATTCAAGGGTTTTTCTTTATTTTTACGATTTCCTACATTCTAGAAAAATAGTGAAGACAAGAAAACTATGAAATAACACATATGGAAACATGTAGTAACCAAAAAACTGTTAAACAAATTAAAATATATTTTATATTTGAGATTCTTCAAAGTAACCACTCATTGCCTTAATGACAGCTTTGCACACACTTGGCAATCTCTCAACCAGCTTCATGAGGTAGTCACCTATAATGCATTTACATTAACAGGTGTCCCTTGTTAAAAGTTAATTTGTGGAATTTCTTTCTATCTTAATGCATTTGAGCTAATCAGTTATGTTGTGACAAGGTAGGGGGGTATACAGAAGATAGCCCTAATTGGTAAAATACCAAGTCCATATTATGGCAAGAACAGCTCAAATAATCAAAGAGAAATGACAGTCCATCATTACTTTAAGACATGAAGGTCAATAATTCTGGCAAATTTCAAGAACTTTGAAAGTTTCTTCAAGTGCAGTCGCCAAATCCATCAAGCTCTATGATAAAACTGGCTCTCATGAGGACCGCCACAGGAAAGGAAGACCCAGAGTTACCTCTGCTGCAGAGGATAAGTTCATTAGAGTTAACTGCACCTCAGATTGCAGCCCAAATAAATGCTTCACAGAGTTCAAGTAACAGACACATCTCTACATCAACTGTTCAGAGAAGATTGCGTGAATCAGGCCTTCATGGTCGAATTTCTGCAAAGAAACCACTAATTAAGGACACCAATAAGAAGAAGAGACTTCTGGTGACACTGTCTGTGATTTATTTAGAATTCAAGGCACACTTAACCAGCATGGCTGCGACAGCATTCTGCAGCAATACGCCATCCCATCTGGTTTTCACTTAGGGGGACTATGATTTGTTTTTCAACAGAACAATGACCCAACACACCTCCAGGCTGTGTAAGGGCATTTTGACCAAGAAGGAGAATGATGGACTGCTTCATCAGATGACCTGGCCTCCACAATCACCCAACCTAAACCCAATTGAGATGGTTTGGGATGAGTTGGACCACAGAGTGAAGAAAAAGCAGCCAAGAAGTGCTCAGCATATGTGGGAACTCCTTCAAGACTGTTGGAAAAGCATTCCAGGTGAAGCTGGTTGAGAGAATGCCAAGAGTGTGCAAAGCTGTCATCAAGGCAAATGGTGGCTACTTTAAAAAATATATTTTTATTTGTTTAACACTTTTTTGGTTACTACATGATTCCATATGTGTTATTTCATAGTTTTGATGTCTTCACTTTTGTTCTACAATGTAGAAAATAGTTTTAAAAAATAAAGAAAAACCTTTGAATGAGTAGGTGTGTCCAAACTTTTCACCGGTACTGTGTACAGTACTGTGAACAGTATATTAGATATTGGGGGGCTTCCTGTGGGGGGCTTCCTGTGATGTGGTTTTGTATGCATGACTGCTCTATAAGTGAGTTAGCTAGCATGCTCTAAATGTTGTGGTCATGTTAGCTCACTGCTAATTCACAGTTATTTCCATGCTAACAGACAAATCACAAATCTACAGTTGTCAACATACTGCTATCCAGCAGATCTAATGTGCTTCTTTTTGTCTATCATCAGGTACTTACATTTATTGTATTTTGTGCTATTTTTGACATTGTTATGATGTTTGATTACAAAATGCCCAGTCTGATATACAGTATATATGCAAGCGAGTAAACACCAATCAACTGGGACTACTGGCTGGGAATTTCTTTAAGAACACAACTCAAGAGAGTTACGAAGTATGATCACTATCTGTTAGACACACACACACAGACATACAGTACATACGTACCAGTGGAGGCTGCTGAGGGGAGGACGGCTCATAATAATGGCTGGAATAGAGTCAATGGAATGGTATCAAAGATGTGGTTTCCATGTGGTTGATACCATTCCATTGACTCCATTCCAGCCATTACTATTAGCCATCCTCCCCTCAACAGCCTCCACTGATACATATGCAGTTCACACAGTACTAACAAGGCGGTTGTGTTTGTGCTCTGCATTATCTGTACTGATTTAAGGTCACCTCTACCTACACCAATACAATTATATCACAAATTATAAAACTATTCCAGGACCAGCCTAGGGGACACTAGGGGTCAAGAACACAGTACCTTTGCCTTCTGTGATGTCGCTGATCATGAGATGGTTTGGTCGTCCTGAGAATTCCGCTGTGCGTGTCACCAGTGCCTCACGAACCGCCTCAAGGCCATTCAGAACCACGACAGGCTGTGATCCGATGTACAGACTGAACACGTTACCATAGCGCCTCTTCAGCTGAAAACAGAGAGGTAGAGAGAGGGAGAGAGAGTTCCCAAGCTGAACAGTAAGTTGTGTGACAAGTCAGACACACCTGAAGATGAAACTAAACCATAGCAACTACTGACAGTTCCAGCGGAGGACAACACATAATAATGGCTGGAACGGAGCAAATGGAATGATGTATTTGATACCATGCCACCTATTCCGCTCCAGCCATTTACCACGAGCCCGTCCTCCCCAACTAAGGTGCCACCAACCTCCTGTGAAAAGTTATTGTATTGTATCATTGACACTCCTCACTATCTGGGTTAAATTAATATGGATGAACAAACGTCTGTAACAAAACAAATCAATAACCTTTTTGAGGGTTGTCAATGAAGGATACTGTATCTCTAAACACATAGTGAACTAAGTGGACTTTGTTTCAAAAGCAGAGACACTGTTGATTTAGGCCTGATAAAACCTTTGGAACTTGACCTATTTTGGATCAGTCACAGTTTAGTGGCTGTTGCTGGTCTGACATTAATCACAATAGCATTTTATTTAGTATCTAAGATGCTTTAGTTGAAAGACTTCTAAAAACATTATGTTGTTTGTAAGGACGCTACAAAACCATATATCCTGCACACAGTTTGGGCAACGTCAAACAAAACCAAATTACTGGTAACTATTCAACATACAGTATATGACACAAACAACATACAGTGACAACACTGACAACATACAGTATATGACACAAAAATAAACCCAGTGTAAACCACATTTTTCCCGGTTTGTGGATTTTTTGTAAAGTTCTTACCCTTTCCAGGTCTTTGAGGGGGTTGACAGGGTCCAGCTGTAGCAGATTGCCGAGGATGGGCAGGGGACGGGGTCCTGGGGGGAAGTTTTTAGGTCTGCGGACCCTGATGAAGAAGAACAGAAGGAGGAAAACTAGCAACAACACCACCGAACCTATCATGGTGACTGGGCTGCAAGAAATGTGTTCTTCACCATTTAAAGGTACCAACTACACCACCCAGGGACATTTTCTGACTCTTAGACACCACCCACACACATTGGACTGCTTTGAACACTAGCAGTCAGATAGTGTTTATGAGGAGGGATATTTGCTTACTCTGAGTTTACAGCCTATTTAGCCTATTAAGGGATTATGAACATGTGGTTGAACACAGTGTTCACCACTAATAATTGCACTCAAATGGAGTTCATTCAAATTTTTTATTAGAGTTGTTCACGATTTAAAGAGAAGCCACCTACACATATACACACATGATCTGTTTATGCTGCCATTCCATTTGATTATGTATTATCATTTTTCTAATATTATCATAATATTTCTATTTTAATATGCAATATTATATGACCTAGATCAGGCCATAAACCACAGCACTTTAAACAAAGTTATAGTTGGATGTTTCTTTGGTATCTATACCAGTTTGAAGGGAAGTAATTGAAGACTGTGTGCTCAAACCTGACTCCTGTTCAACTCACTGAAGGGAGGAATCTGTAACATGCAGTAACACAGATAGGACAGCAGTCTGCGCCATTATTTGACTGGCCAGCACCCATTTGAAGTCGCCAGCCAGCACTCAGAACAGCTCATTTCCACTGATGACATATTTGAAATAAAAAACATAAATATGTCAGGTACTTCAATAAAATAATTTCTGCATCAGTCATACCATTAGATATGAGTTCAGGCAATGTTTTTATATGGATTGAGCTATGCTTTAAAACGGTTAAAAATATTTCATATGGGGCTAATAGGTTTTTAAATTGTCACAAAAAATGCTATTAGTCAACATGAAGTATGTGTCTGTGACATTTGCGATCTAAGAGACAGATATGACTAAAGTAAAGGTAGAAGTTCTAGTAAGTAGTTAATATTGACTTCATAGAGGCTAGGCGATATGTGTTATGGGTGTACAATATGTAGCATTTCTATTAAATATATGGACACTTTTGTGAACAATCGGCTACATCTGTTGAGACTGCAGTTGTTATTAAATTAAACTTAACAGAACCACAAACAAGTAGAGAGGAGATCCGATCAGGGAGAGTTGAGTTTGAGTGTAACCATTTCCCCAGCTCAACGTAGTTGTGGAGCCAATTGAGTAGTGTGCAGGGTGACTCTTATCTTTCATATCAACGCTACATCGTGTTTGACAGGGGGCCAAAAACACTTTCGTTTCATTTCTTCAATTGTGAAAATCCTCAGCTGCTTCAGTTACACTGCTTCAACAAAGCTCCAATGTGGTTCTATCACCTTCAGTCAGATAGCCTTAAAGAATGTGGCAAGCAGTCACAACTCTAAGAATTGAAAATAAAAAAAGAACCACAAACAAGTAGAGTGGGGTTCCGATCAGGGAAAGTTGAGTTACGTTTGAGTTCAACCATTTCTCCAGCTCAACCTACTTGTAGAGCGGACTGAACAGCGTGCAGAGTGACTCTTATCTTTCATACAAATCAAATGAAATGTTATTTGTCACATGCGCCGAATACAACAGGTGTAGACTTTACTGTGAAACTCTTAATTTACGAGCCCTTTCCCAACAATGCAGAGTTAAAAAGGAAGAAACATTTGCTAAATGAAAATAGTTCATATGTTCGCAATAAAATAATAACGAGGCTAAATACTGTGCAAGGAGTACCGGTACCGATTCAATGTGCAGGGGTACGAGGTTGTTGAGGTAATTTATGTATTATGTACATGTGGGTAGGGCTTAAAGTGACGAGGCAATCAGGATAGATAATAAACAGAGTCGCAGCAGGGTATGTGAAAAATATGAAAGAGTGTGAAGGTTTGTCTGTGTGAGCATGTGTGTGGAGTCAATATGCATGTGTGTGTGTTGGAATGTCAGTGTAGTATTTGTGAATGTGTGGGTAGAGTCTGAATGTGCATAGAGTCAGTGAAAGATAGTCAGTGCAAAAAACAGGGGGTCAATGTAAATAATCTGGGTAGCCATTTGATTAACTGTTCAGCGGTCTCGTGGCTTGGGGGTAGGAGCCTTTTGTGATCCGGGTACTGCTTGCCATGCGGTAACAGAGAGATCAGTCTATGACTGGGTGGCTGGAGTCTGACAATTTTTAGGGCCTTCCTCTGACACTGCCTGGTATAGAGGTCCTGGATGGCAGGGAGCTCGGCCCCAGTGATGTACTGAGCCATATACACTACCCTCTGTACCACCACTACGTCATGATTGGCAGGTGGCCAAAAACACTTGTTTAATTTCTTCAATTGTGAAACTGCTCCGCTACTTTAGTTACACTGCTTCAGCCAAGCTCAAATGTCAGTCTGTCACCTTAAGTCAGATAGCCCTAAAGAATTTAGCAAGCAGTCACTTACAACTCTGAGAATTGAGCGGGTTATTAATTAATTCAAAGATTGAACTCCAACAGTGGTGGAAAAACTACCCAATTGTCATTCTTGAGTAAAAGTAAAGATACCTTAATATAAAATGCCTCAAGTAAAAGTGAATGATCCAGTAAAATACTACTTGAGTAAGTGTAAAAGTATTTCGTTTTAAATATACTTAAGTATCAAAAGTAAATGTAATTGCAAAAATATATTTAAGTATAAAAATTAAAAGTATAAATCATTTAAAATTGCTTATATTAAGGAAACCAGAAGGCACAATATTCTTAGTTTTATTTTTTATATATATATTTTTACAAATAGCCAGGGGCACACTACAACACAGACATCAAGTTGAGTGAGTCCGCCAGATCAGATGCAGTAGGGATGACCATGTCTCTTGATAAGTACGTGAATTTGACAATTTTTCTGTCCTGCTAACCACTCACAATGTAACGAGTACTTTTGGGTGTCAGGGAAAATGTATGGACCAAAAGTACATTATTTTCTTGAAGAATGTTGTCCAAAAAAACTACTTAAATTGTACTATAAATCATTTTTACACCACTGTAAAACTCCAAAATTGTATCCTTGACTCAATCTAAATTGCCTCAGCCTGTTTGAAAGCTACGGACCACTTAACAGCCACTCCAACCACATAACATGCTCCTCATGGTGTCAACTAAGTAGACAAAAAGTGTGTATGTTGTGTGATACAATAAAAGACAAAATTCCAAAAAGTTCTTCATATATTATTTTTCATTCATACCGGTAATCAGGAGTGACTGCCCATTCTTAAAACTAATATCTTCTGAGCCTCATTTAGCATATATAGAAACATATAGGCAGGTTTATTCAGTAGATGTGGCTTCATGCTGAGTTTGTTTGCACATAGGATAACAAAGACGGGTGTGTGAGTGTCAATCTGCAACTTATACATTGCAGAATTGAAAGAGATAAGGGATATACAAATTGTAACCCCCTATAATATAGAAAAAAGAACACATTTATGTATAGAACCAATATATCACCTGTAGAATAGTTTAGCATCTTTATTTCAATTTCTCTCACAATAATTTAGCTTATTTGCTGCCGTCCCATTTCACAGACACTGACCAAAAATATACGGCACCGAACAGATAGGCCGGGGTGACAAAAATTCCCAGGACCGATTTCTGGTTCCAGTTCGCCCGGGTGTGATCTCATGAATTTACTCATCAGAACATGAGCAGGTTAGAAACAGAAAAATGCAATACAACGAAACTATACAAATAATACAGCAGATTTTACACTAAACTTGAAAAATGTTCACTTCTGAACGAACACATATCATCATAGTTGAATCTGGATTCGGATGTAAAATAACAGAGACAAAAAAAATGTATGTACTGTACTGTTCCTTGACAGTGTCAGTTCACTAGAAAAATACACCAAAAATAAAAAGCATTTTATAATAGAAATCAGTGTTGAGACGTGAAAATTACAACAACAAAAATGTGCTCCACATGGACACATGGACTTTGAGGGAGAAACAGACAAGATATCAAATACAACAGCAAATGAAGAGAACTGTAAGCCTCATCAATAGTATCACTAGATTAGGACTGGTAAAGGCTTTTAATGGTTTTACATGTTGTCAGTATATTGTGGCTGGTCTTGTGTGCCTGACTCATAGGAGAGACTAGGTTGCGGCAGGTGAGGGAGCTGATCTTCTCTTCCCGCTGTGACTCTAAGACCACTATGTGGGCAATGGAGTAGCTGCACTCTTCACATGCACAGCTCATTGACCGTAGACAAACAATGAAGCTCCTCACATGCACCGATCCCTACCTACCCTTAGTCACCATGTAGATCTGAAAGGATCAAATAGGTCTGCAATATGGCAATAGCTCTACCTTGCCATCTAAAAGACTAACTGGAATTGTCTTATTGCTTACTATCCAACAGTTTCAGATGTACATAAGTGCCTAGGTGTCGTATATGATTTTGCCTTGAGCATCCCATTCATTTCCTATCCTTCCCTCAACCCAAGCCATCTTTACTCACTTCAAATGGAGCACAACTCAACTTTTAAAACTCATCCACTGCCACTTCAGCAGCACAGATCAAAACATATATTCCATGAGATCATTAAAGCTTATAAGCCAGTAGGGGATGGCTGCTCTCCCTGTTCAGACATCAACGAAGGGGACGTGACAAAAATAAAGAGTATGAAAATTATCCAAAACTGTTTGTTTATCAATTCAGCTTATATTACAAGACTCCAAAAATAGACCACTTCATCAGTTTGTTAGTACTCAAAGAATTGTTTAAAAACTGTTCTTGTCTTTCTAAAAAAAAGAAAAAGGCCACTTCATGCGAGCCTTCTGGCAAGGTTCATGGGTCAAAGGTTGAGGACGGGGATGTCAAAGAGGTCGCAGAGGCCCTCGCTCTCATCCAGGTTATAGATGTAGTCATGGTCACCCGGGGGAGGGGAGAGGCGGAGGAGTGGAGAAAACACTGGTAGAGAGAGAGGGATAAAAACATATAACTGGAATCATCAAGTCAAAGTAAAGGGGTTTATAAAGCAATCCGTATTAGACTCTTACCTTCTGAAGCCATAAGTTCCTCTAGTAGATCTGCACTCACCATCTCTATACACATACACACAAAGAGGTGAGAGAGTGTCTGCTATACACAAAGTCACAATTTATCATTAACTTAATTTCCTGAAATACAACGCAAGTGTCTGTTTGGATACATTTCAATCAAGTTAAAGACATGATACACATGCACACACACAGAGTCACACACGGTACCTTTAGCGGGGTCAAACATGTCAGAAAAGTATTTGGGGAAATCCAGCACTGAAAAACACAAGGCACAAGACACCATACAAGTCATTAGAGGTAGAGCCAATTTACACTGTTTTCCTGTGAACATTCATTAAACATCCTAAAATAAAAACAGCTTGCACACACATACATTTCTATAGCAGGCAGGCTTTATACATCATTTGTTGCCACACAGATGCTTCCTGTGTTACAGTGCATTGGGCATAGCCAAAAAAAAAAAAAAGCTGGTCGGAAGTGTGTGCTTACGAAAACAGATAAACAACGTACGTACAGTGGTCGACCGATTGTGATTTTTCAACGCCGATACCGATTATTGGAGGACCCCAAAAAAAGCCGATACCGATTAATCAGACAATGTTTAAAATGTATTTGTAATAATGTCAATTACAACAATACTGAATGAACACTTATTTTAACTTAATATAATACATCAATAAAATCAATATAGCCTCAAATAAATAATGAAACATGTTCAATTTGGTTTAAATAATGCAAAAACAAAGTGTTGGAGAAGTAAAAGTGCAATATGTGCCATGTAAGAAAGCTAACGTTTAAGTTCCAGAACAGAACATGAGAACATATGAAAGCTGGTGGTTCCTTTTAACATGAGTCTCCAATATTCCCAGGTAAGAAGTTTTAGGTTGTAGTTATTATAGGACTATTTCTCTCTATACCATTTGTATTTCATATACCTTTGACCATTGGATGTTCTTATAGGCACTTTAGTATTGCCAGTGTAACAGTATAGCTTCCGTACCTCTCCTCACTCCTACCTGGGCTCGAACCAGGAACACAACGACAACAGCCACCCTAGAAGCAGCGTTACCCATGCAGAGCAAGGGGAACAACTACTGACGTTTGAAACCCTATTAGCGCGCACCCCGCTAACTAGCTAGCCATTTCACATCACATCGTTACACCAGCCTAATCTCGGGAGTTGATAGGCTTGAAGTCATAAACAGCAGAGCTGCTGGCAAAACGCACGAAAGTGCTGTTTGAATGAATGTTTATGAGCCTGCTGGTGCCTACCATCGCTCAGACTGCCCTATCAAATCATAGACTTAATTATAACATAATAACACACAGAAATGCGAGCCATAGGTCATTAATATGGTCGAATCCTGAAACTATCATCTCGAAAACAAGACGTTTATTCTTTCAATGAAATACGGAGCCAGTCTAAATATTCCTGTTACATTGCACAACCTTCAATGTTAAGTCATAATTACGTAAAATTCTGGCAAATTAGTTCGCAATGAGCCAGGCGGCCCAAACTGTTGCATATACCCTGACTCTGCGTGCAATGCCTGCTATATTGCCTGCTAACCTGGATTTCTTTTAGCTAAATATGCAGGTTTAAAAATATATACTTCTGTGTATTGATTTTAAGAAAGGCATTAGTGTTTATGGTTAGGTACACGTTGGAGCAACGACAGTCCTTTTTCGCAAATGCGCACTGCATCGATTACATGCAACGCAGGAGACGCTAGATAAACTAGTAATATCATCAGCCATGTGTAGTTATAACTAGTGATTATGATTGATTTAGTTTAATGCTAGCTAGCAACTTACCTTGGCTTCTTACTGCATTCGCGTAACAGGCAGGCTCCTCGTGAGGCAGGTGGTTAGAGCGTTGGACTAGTTAACCGTAAGGTTGCAAGATTGTATCCCCGAGCTGACAAGGTAAAAATCTGTCGTGAACAGGCAGTTAACCCACCGTTCCCAGGCCGTCTTTGAAAATAAGAATGTGTTCTTAACTGACTTGCCTAGTTAAATAAGGATTCAATTAAAAAGTGTACATTTTTTTCCACAAAATTAAAAAATATATTAATAATCGGTGATCAAAATTATCGATTTACGATTGTTATGAAAACTTGAAAATCGGCCCTAATTAAATCGGCCATTCCGATGTACAGTACCAGTCAAAAGTTTGGACACACCTACTCATTAATTATTTTGACTATGTTCTACATTGTAGACTAGTGAAGACAAACTATGAAATGACACATATGGAATCATGTAGTAACCAAAAAAGTTCAATCAAAATATATTTTAGATTCTTCAAAGTAGCCACCCTTTGCCTTGTTGACAGCATTGCACAGTCTTAGCATTCTCTCAACCAGATTCACCTGGAATGCTGTCCCAACAGTCTTGAAGGAGTTGCCACATATGCTGAGCACTTGTTGGCTGCTTTTTTTTTTTTTTTTTCTCACTCTGCGGTCCAACTCATCCCAAAACAGGTCATCTGAAGCAGCACTCCATCACTCTCCTTTTTGGTCAAATAGCCCGTACACAGCCTGAAGGCGTGTTGGGTCATTTCCCTGTTGAAAAACAAATAAAAAGTCCCCACGAAGGGAAAAACAGATGGGATGGCATATCGCTGCAGAATCCTGTGGTAGCCATGCTGGTTAAGTTTGGCTTGAATTCTAAATCAATCACAGACAGTGTCATCAGCAAAGCACCCCCACACCATCACACAACCTCCTCCATGCGTCGGGAACCACACATGCGGAGATCATCCGTTCATCTACTCTGCGTCTCATCAAGACACGGCGGCAGGAATCTACAAATCTCACATTTGGACTTACCAGACCAAAGGACAGATTTCCACAGGTCTAATTTGGCCTGCTCGTGTTTCTTTGCCAAAGTAAGTTTCTTCTTAATGGTGTCCTTCAGTAGTGGTTTCTTTGCAGCAATTCGACCAAGAATGCCTGAGTCTCCTCTGAATAGTTGATGTAGAGATGTGTCTGTTACTTGAACTCTGAAGCATTTATTTGGGACGAAATCTGAGGTGCAGTTAACTCTAATGACCTTATCTTTTATTTTATTTAACTAAGCCATTTAGTTAAGAACAAATTCTTATTTACAATGACGGCCTACACCGGCCAAACCCGGACGACGCTGGGCCAATTGTGCGCCACCCTATGGGACTCCCAATCACGACCGGTTGTGATACAGCCTGGATTCAAACCAGGGTGTCTGTAGAGACACCTCTAGCACTGAGATGCAGTGCTTTAGACCGCTGCGCCACTCGGAAGCCCATCTTGCAGCAGAGGTAACTCTGGGTCTTCCTTTCCTGTGGCGGTCCTCATGAGAGCCAGTTTCATCATAGCGCTTGATGGTTTTGGCGACTGCACTTGAATAAACTTTAAAAGTTCTTGACATTTTCCAGATTGACTGACCTTCATGTCTTAAAGTAATGATGGACTGTCATTTCTCTTTGCTTATTTGAGCTGTTCTTGCTATAATATGGGCTTGGTATTTTACCAAATAGGGCTATCTTCTGTATACCCCCCTACCTTGTCGCAACACAACTGATTGGCTCAAACGCATTAAGGAAAGAAATTCCACAAATGAACTTTTAACAAGGCACACCTGTTAATTGAAACACATTCCAGGTGACTGACTCGTGAAGCTGATTGAGAGAATGCCAAGTGTGTGCAAAGCGGTCAAGGCAGTTTAGGTTATTACATGATTCCATGTGTTATTTCATGGTTTTGATGTCTTCACTAGAAAATAGTAAAAATAAAGAAAAACACTTGAATGAAGAGGTGTGTCCAAATTGACTGGTACTTTACACGCGTGTGTGTGTAAGAGAGAGACCATTGGAATGCTATCCCAGTGCCAAGGTTTATCTGCCTCCATCACATTGCTGCTTATGGTTGGGCAGTCAACCTTTGTCCTATTGTGATTAAGTACCCATAAAACATTGTAATGTATGATGGTATCGCCCCCTATTGGCCAATCCCACAATGTTTTTTATTTTTTTACGGTTAAAAAAAATAATTTAAATAAAAGACTGCTAAAAAAGGACCACGAGCGAGAGGAATCATGACAAAATATATCTTGGAGCCAACCCTTTTTTCATAGTGTATTCCTCTCGGTTGGAGCTGTGGCACGAAAGAGGTGTGTGCCGCTATTTAGTCTGGGCAACATGGCCTAAAAATCATCTCTCGATTCTTTCAAACCTATGGGCAATTTACAATATATATCTTGATTTTTAAAAAAAAATGTTTTCACTAAATAAGGTTTTTGTAGAATTAAAGAGCAAATACACTGTATTTCAACCAGTCAGCAATAATCAAATGGATTCAGGTCTTATGAAATTATACCAAGGCAAAAAAAAAAAAAAAAAAAAAAAATACACCTTCCACAACCATAAAACCCAATATTAACTTAATCTAAATAATTGAACCTGCTGTTTTGCAATAATCACTGATCTGGCTTTCAAGTCAGTCTATGAAAATTGCCTTTTTGTTACAAATTGTACCAGGACCATGCATAATGTACATTCACTAATAATGACTAACTTCTTGTAGCAGGCATTAAAGAACATTTACACAGGTATCAAACAAATTAGACCGCTAGCAGAACAATCTTTGACTAAAATGCTGCTAGCTGTATGTGGTACCACAATGCGTGCGTGACAAACTGAACATTCATTTTCCAGAACCAATGTTCATTGATACTCCTGTTTTAGTAGTGTCCGCTCTGCGAGCAACTTGAGTTGACAGAAAAAGGAAATTGTTTGAAAGGTTGACTTCCTCTAATACAGTAAAATAATGTCTCAATGTGTTTCAGTGTCCATATGACCCATTCTGTTGGACCAAAATTCAAATAAAGAGTTGAAACCTGTTTGTCAGAGAGGAAGAAGTGATCCCTCATCTTTGTTAATCTGAGTGGCAGGGGGAGGGGCTTGGTGTGTGTGAGTAAATAGAGAGGAAGAGGCGGAGTGAGAGGTTTGACAAATGTTTCCCAAACGTTTCTCTCGCAGAAATCTGTCCAAAATAAGCCCAATGCGTTTCTATTAGAGGTCGACCGATTAATTAGGGCCGATTTCAAGTTTTCAAAACAATCGGAAATCGGTATTTTTGGACACCGATTTGGTTAAAAACAATTGGGGTTGTGGACAGGTGTCTTTTATACTGATAACAAGTTCAAACAGGTGCCATTAATACAGGTAACGAGTGAAGGACAGAGGAGCCTCTTAAAGAAGAATTTACAGGTCTGTGAGAGCCAGAAATCTTGCTTGTTTGTAGGTGACCAAATACTTATTTTCCACCATAATTTCCAATTAAATTAATTAAAAATCCTACAATGTGATTTTCTGGATTTCTTTCTTCTCATTTTGTCTGTCATAGTTGAAGTGTACCTATGATGAAAATTACTGGCCTCATCTTTTTAAGTGGGAGAACTTGCACAATTGGTGGCTGACTAAATACTTTTTTGCCCCACGGTATGTATGTGTCTATGAGTGTGTAGGTACACAGGACAGAAGGAGCAGGGACCAAAAAGACAAGCGCACGTAAACACTCATAAAAAAATGATTCCGCAATACAGGCATTTGGAATATCGCGCAAAAACATAAATTCTAAGTTTTCTAATTAATTTTATAATCGTCCAGTCCTAGTCTGTGTCCTCTATGAAAAATAAAATAGGCGTTTGGCTTTATACAGCATCTTTCACATCACAATGTCATCACCATCGACGCTGACTGTCAATAATCTTCGATATCCGATACTATCGTAATATCGCCCAACCCTATTGATGCTACCACACAACATGCACACACAGATAAATTGAATTCTAACTCACAGTCAGATGAATCGGATTTGATTGGTTCAAATACAGTGAAGTTGTTGTCCAACGAAGCAGAAGACTGGAGGGACCGGGTGTCCAATGATGGTGGTTGCGGAGCAGATTTTTCAGTGCTGGAGTTGTCTGGTAGAGAGCGAGAGCGAGAGAGAGAGCGAGGGGACATTTCAATGATATTGTATTGAGAGTTTAGCAGACAAAACATTTTCTAGACAATGAGAGATATAACAGTGAGGTCACCTGATGGCTTAGCTGCTGTATGTGCTTTAGGCTTGCCGGTGGCCAGACTCCCGGTAGTCTTGACAAATGTGTGAGTGGTTGTGTCTATAGAGGCTGCAGCAGACTTGGTGTTCTGCAGCATTTCCTCAGGGGGCGGGACTGGCAGCACCACAGGTGTTGAGTTAACTGGGTCCTTGTTGATGAGCAGAACATCAATGGGCCCAGCAGCACTCATCAGATGGATATGATACTTCCTCTGACCGTTTTGAACCTAAAAGTGGAGACAAACATACACACTTACTTTTCACCCTGAGAAGACTGACTAGGGGGAGGGGGTGGCAGAAACAAATCGAACTTACAGCTTCAGGTATGGGCACCTCCAGCTGCGTACCAGAGGGAGCACGCACCGCCAGGAGGGTATCACCTTTGAAGCAGCTGCAGATGTCCTCATGATTAACATAGGCCAGAGTTGGTCAGAGTTAAGGTCAGACACACAGCTTAACAGAGTATTATAACATTGTTAATGCTGGCAAGTGTATCCTCTGCTATTGTACAGACATGAAGGTACTGCAGCTCTTTTTCTATACATTTCTACTGGTGTGGACTGACATGGATACCTACGTACGGTTAGGTTGGGGGTAACAATTTAGATGTTGGTGTAGGTATGAGTATGTGAGTACATAGTAAGGATATGGACTATTGTGTGTGTCTTCGGTCACATTCTTGATGCTTTGTTGGACCCACACCTTCTGCTGGTCCAGCTCACTTTCCCTCATATCCAGATCTTCAAGCTCTGACTTCAGGTCAACCAGCCTGTCACCAATCTCCCTTGTGTTACAGCCTGGCCCAACTCCCCTTAGACAGATAGAGCAATGAAATGTAAGCACATACTGTGTGCATACCTACAAACATACAAGTATGCGAACACATACTCACTTCCACTGAATACTGTTCTTTGACTTCTTCTCGATCAGGCCAATGCCCTCCAGTACATTGGTGATGTCATAGATGCGCCTCTTCTGTCTGACGGCCAGGGTGTCTGCTGCCTACAAGAGCAGGAAAAACGACATTACTCACAACACAATTATCAAAGGTCACCCTCTCTGATCAGAAGCAAAATAACTTAATGAATGATTTTAAAATGCAAGCACCCAAATGTCCCTACCAAGGTTTTTTCCTTAGGGGGATGCATATCTATTGTGGGGTTAATAGCAAATCACAAAGGTCAGAGCCTGTGAGACAGGGGCCTGTCAACCAATCACTGGATGGGTCATA
Source organism: Oncorhynchus nerka (assembly GCF_034236695.1). Taxonomy (NCBI): domain Eukaryota; kingdom Metazoa; phylum Chordata; class Actinopteri; order Salmoniformes; family Salmonidae; genus Oncorhynchus; species Oncorhynchus nerka. The sequence continues at coordinate 71,837,868 of NC_088422.1, read as the reverse complement.
GCCCTGGTAGCCAATAATAGTAGAGGTCACAACCCTATGAGCCTATCGGAGGGGGGACTAAACAATGCGGACAGTAATGACAGACCGTGACACAGCCACCCACTGAATGATGAGACACGGATTGTCTCTTTTACACACACACTCTTTCTGTGTTTTACCCTCTTTTATTCCTTGAACTCCTTACTGACAGTAACCTAGATAATGTAACAGTTTTACAATTAGTTTTATATTAGAGTTTAAGCTTATATTTTATTTTAGAGTATAAATCATCACGATCACAGTGCATGTGTAATTGCTGGATTTTGGCAGATAAAAAAAATAAAATCAGATTAAATTGATGCTGGTCAAATTGACTGGGAGAAAAAAACAATCCCATTACAAATAATACTTTTTATTCATTGATGGAAATATCAGTTGATGAAAATACATTTGACTGTCATGCTTATCAGTCTATAGGCTAAAGCTGCAATATGTAACTTTTGGAACAGACCAAATTCACATAGAAATGTAAGCTACAGATCTGTCATTATCAAAAGCAAGTTTAAGAAGCGGTAACTATGTGCGCTATTTCTATCCTTCCTGTTCTTAAGTTTCATTTTTGCGTCTTTTACTTTCAGTTTTGTACACCAGCTTCAAACAGCTGAAAATACAATAATTTTGATTATGGAAAACATACATTATAGCGGTTTAGATGGTAAAATGATTCTCCACCAGATACTTGCTTGTTTTGTAACATAAACTGAAATAAGGCAAACAATTTGAATGTTTGCAACCAGGAAATGGGGGGGGATGATTTCTGCATAGTACAGCTTCAATGTACAACATTTTGTGGAATTACATTAGGATGTGTGTATTTTCGTTAGTCGTCATGCATCTTGTTAATTACACGTGCACAGCATAGAGACCATTTTTTTTTTACAGAATACCACTTGTTAGATAGACAGCGCTAGACCTGCTGCTGCAGAGCCACAGCTCGTTGCTTCTGGAGTGCCATTGCGCAACAATTCTAAATACAATCACATGTTAAAAACAGTTTTGATTAAAAATAGCTACTATTGCTTTTTTTATTTCTCAACTGGTAATTGAAGCATGCCATGCATTAACCATTTATTGAGATACATCGGGATTTTGGCAATGAGGCCCTTTATCTACTTCCCCAGAGTCTGATGAACTCGTGGATACCATTTGAATGTATCTGCTTGCAGTTTGAAGGAAGATGATAACTAGTGCTAGCACATTTGCTAACTAGCGTTACCATAAACACTGGAAGTCTATGGTGTCTGCTAGCACATAGACTTCCAGTCATTGCGCTAACACTAGTTAACGTTAGCATTGGCTCGCAAAACTACCTCCAACTTCCTTCATACTGGACACAGAGACATACAAATGTTATCCACGAGTTCATCTGACTCTGGGGAAGTAGATAATGGGTCTCATTGTCAAAATCCCGAAGTATCCCTCTAAGCATTACATTGTTAGTCTACACCTATTTGATGTTAATTAAAATCTTCCCGGACACATTTTTCTAACGGAAACCCTGGTGTGGTTGTCTGTATGCATTTCATATTCCACATGCATCTCCTCTGAGTATGTTGCACATCTGTTACAACACAATGCAGCAATATCAACCAAATCAGGCAGTGCTTAGACTTATATGGATGATTGGGGACTTTGCGATGATACAAAAAAAATAAACAAACAAACAATAGATAACAATTCTTGCAGTCAGACAGTCAAAAGGGATGCAGCCCATCACTCACTACTTTGAGATCGAGCACCCCGTCCTTCGCTTCCTGCAGCAAAGTAACGAACTTCGTGGTGAGAAGTCCGAGGCTCCTCTCGTGTCTCTGAGACTGGGGAGCGTCGGAACCTTCCAGCTCCGTTCGGCTCACCTCCAGCTCCATAACCTGTCTGAATCGGTTGGATGATATAGTGAATGGTAGGTTTCCCGAAATGCTGTAAAGCACCGGGCCTATGCCCTCGACCGCCCTACTCCAGTGCAACCGCGGGGATAGTTGCAACGCTGGGAAGGATGTGCCAACTACGGGGTCAGTGTGGTCAGTACAGTTCGTCTCCCCGTGAGCCAGAACACAGTAAACAGCCACCAAGCAATGGGCTCGAGCCGTTGGAAGCGGGCTGAACGCTGGGATGGTTTCAAGCGTAGGGAGCGTCTGTAAAGTGAGGACACCACGGGAAAGTGAAACGAAAAATACATAACTACTCACTGTACCATAACCTGCTGTAAGCATTGCATACGGAGACGAAGCTACAGTAGGGTGGCTAGCTATATATCTTAGAGTTCCGACTCCAATTCGATCAGATTGTGTATGAGTGCAAAATAACAAGTTAACAGTAAATGCAAGCCGTTTTCGATTAGACCTCTGCCACTGGATTGGCTTGGCAACTTTGGCCAACCACCCATAGTTACGTTAGCTAGCTACAGTATAACGTTAGTTAGCACAACAAGGTCGCTAGCTAAGTAATGTACAATAGATACAAGTACATTAGGTACATGCATATAAACAAAACAACGGTGGCTTACTGGTTCTCGTTAACTAAACGTTAGGTGGCAGGATAACTAGCTAGCCAACTAGTTAGTTAACTCATCCAATTATCAGCAGACTAGCAATCTCCTGTCACGAGCGTCCTGATGAATGGTCGGATGTACTTACCAATGAGTTCGTGAGTTGTCCTCAAAGCAACATTCCAACACTGGAACGCTATTCAAGTTGAGTTTGTTTCATCGATATATTATTGTAAGCAAGCTATCCCTCAGGGCATTTACTTAACTAATATTCGAAAGGCAGATTAAAAACTCCCTCCTACTACATCTTTCATCCAACAGAACTAATGCATTTTTCTTCCTGTTAACTAATGTCTCGCGTACAGCGAATTTAACACCGAACGAAGCATGGAGCCGCGCATCAGATTTTCATTTTAGCCAATGAAATCACGTTAGTGCTAGGGAGCGTCACACATAATAGAGTGTAGTGATACTGTGCTAAATGAAACGATATTGTAATGTACACTGAGTGTACAAAACACGAAGGTTAAATTCACATCAATCAGTGTAGATGAAGTGAAGGAGACTGGTTAAATACGTTTTTTTAAGCCTGGAGACAATTGAGACATGGATTGTGTATGTGTGCCATTCAAATGGTGAATGGGCATGACAAAATAATTAAGTGCCTTTGAACAGGTTATGGTAGTAGGTGTCAGGCACACCGGTTTGTGTCAAAAACGGCAACCCTGCTGGGTTTTTCACGCTCAACAGTTTCCCGTGTGTATCAAGAATTGTCCACCACCCAAAAACACATACAGCCAACTTGACACAACTGTGGTAAGCATTGGCGTCAACATGGGCCAGCATCCTTGTGGAACGCTTGACAAAATAATTAAGTGCCTTTGAACAGGTTATGGTAGTAGGTGTCAGGCACACAGGTTTGTGTCAAAAACGGCAACCCTGCTGGGTTTTTCACGCTCAACAGTTTCCCGTGTGTATCAAGAATTGTCCACCACCCAAAAACACATACAGCCAACTTGACACAACTGTGGTAAGCATTGGCGTCAACATGGGCCAGCATCCTTGTGGAACGCTTTTGACACCTGGCAGAGTCTATGCCCCGACGGGGGGGAGTTTTGTACACTCAGCGTATATTGACCCAGTGTCTTGAATAAAATATGGTATAAGAATGTCTTTCAGAACTATGTCAAGATGACATTCACATTTTTGGAACAATGTAGAGAATTAACAATAAACCATACACCCACAGACAAGTTTAAAAGCATACATAATTTTGACAAGTCAAGGACTCTTTTCCACAACTTTGCAAAGCCCCTACCCTCTATGAGTCACTCATGTGTAAGGGGATTAGCCTAAAAACATGTCACTTCAATACAGATACAACGTTTCCGTAACAGGTTAGGAGAATTAACGTAGCAGTTTAGGAGAATTAGGTTAAGGTTAGGAAAAGGGTTAGGGTTAGCAAAAATGCTCTCCTAACATTCTACAAAAAGCCACTTGTACTGAAGTGCCTTGATTTTAGAGAGTACCCATGTGTATGATTGAAATGACCAGAAATCATTGTTACCAGAAATCTCCAAAAGTCCCCACAAGGACAGTAAATCAAGGAAAATTCTCAAAGCCTATTTTAGGCATAGAGGTTAGCTTTAGGATTGGGGTTACAATTAGGGTTAGGATCAGAATTAGGTGTGTGTGTGTGTGTGTGTGTGTGTATGTGGCAGTCTTGGCCTTGTACTTTAATTGACAGTGTGGCCTTTGGATTGCAATGTATTTTGTGGATTCAAATAAAGTATTTCAAATGTGTGTGTTTTTGTGTGTATATGTGTGTGTGAGTGTGCGTGTGCATGTGTGTGCTATACCTCTGCATTCTACCACTGGATCAGAGGCTAGAGGTGTGATGGTCAAACACAAAGGGGCACAGGGTGGGGAAGGGCCAAGAGGGGGCATCTCCCTTCCAAAATGACAACCTGACCTATTTCTGTCTACCGTGGTTATGAACCCACAAAGAAGCCTTCCCAGGCAGCCCAGCCCAGACAGAGAAGACTGGAGTGGGACAGCCAATTGAGGTAGCATCCCCCTCACCCAAATTCAGCATGGAGGCCAAAATGTGGAAATGCTTCAAGATGCAGGGGCAGCACAATAAAATACTATAGTACTATTTAGTTCAGTTTAATATATGCCACTTAAAATATTATTTTTTATCCAGAGCGACATGCATGACAGAGTGCATAATTTATTATTTTTTTGTATGTGTTCTTTGTGGGAATTGAACCCAAGTTGTTCACATAATATAAACCAGTTATGGTCAGAGTATTGGATCAAGCCAAGGTCAAATGTATTTAAACCCTGGTCTGAGGGTCACATTGGAGAGACAACCCCTGATGCATTGGTTTTGTGTGTGGAAACGGGTGCATTATGGACAGCCATATGCTATGAATGCACAATGAACAACATGAAAGCCCAGGCTGCTGTGTTGTCCCTGCACTGTTGGGGGGGGCATTGTTTGACAGACAAAAGGCTAACGGTGCCCAGGACACCCCACAGTACATTTGGCCCCCATGGGACAGAGGATGAGAGACTAGGGGGGAACAAGTGTATATGGAGAGTACACCCAACCAGATGCCCCCCCATCTCCTTCCAAAACCAAAACTAGAATTTCCCACCTCACATCCCCATCCTAAAGAGACAACAGCACAATGAGAGGGCCTCTTCCTCACAATAAAATAAGAATGTGAGTATGAGGGAGTGGGGTAAAGGACTGAATGTGATTTCTATGATCTTGTAGGAGCTGATGGTGGGTGACTAATATTCCAAGACAGAAGAACACAACACACCAATTGTCATACTAAATATGTCATACCCTCTCCCCAAATCTGTTTAGATTTTTCCCAAATTGAGTTTCTCTGTGGGGGGGGTTCCTGGTTTCAGATTCAGTTATTTACTCTCAAACTTCCAATTATTTATAGAAAAACATCAACATTGAATGTTCTGAGTCCATGTCAATGCATCAATCAAATCAAAAGGAAAAGAAAGAAAGTAAGAAATGTAGATTTTTTTTGTGTAGATTCCTTTAATTTCTTGTTACAAAAGGAATAAGCTACTAGCGAACATTGTTACAACCAACCCCATTCTGTGTGACATTCAACCCTGATAATAACTCCATGTTTGAGTAGGGAGGATAAAAATGGTCCCCATTTCAACCCAGGACCTCAGTCTTTCTATTGATGTTGAAAATATTATTGTAAGAGATATTGGTGCTTGAAAATACACACAAGAGTAAAAAGCGTGACAACCGAAACCCCGGTCCCGGTCTCCCCTACAGCCTTGATAGTCTATACTGACTTGTGTTTGAACAAAACTTTTTGAGTGGAATAGTTTCCCAAGCAACAACTTGTGATAACTGTGCAAGGAGGTGAATCAGGGTGGCACTTTACCAGACTATCAAGTCGGTCACGACATTAATACGGAATTCAACAATGTTCAAAATGTGTTGAATTTAGAAGATGAATTAAATGAATTGAACTTTTTAGAAAATCTATTGATCTACACAAGTTTTTCACAAGATATGAAAATAATGCATCAGTGATTGGTATTTCTAGAAACTTTTTGATGAAGCAACAGCATGGGATTGCCTGTCTGTGTGGTGCGCTCTTGTCCAACACTTTGTATAGCCAGTTAGCCAGTTTGCCAGTTTGCTCGACCCTATTCATGGTTTCCTCATGCATAAAGGTAGTGGAATTATGAGGGAAATAAGTCAAGGTCAGAATAGGGCGTATCTGTAGACACCCCGCTCCATCACAACTTAATTTCTTAGATCTCCACCTTGAAAGAAAAGTGGGGTGAATAGCATGCTATTTTCATGTTTAAATTCAAGGTCAGAATATGCATAGAGAGAAAAGTGCATAAAAATAAATAACATTCAATTTATGGATTAACTCAGGTCAGAATCAGGCCTTAGGTGTGCAATTAGTTAAGGATCATATCACCTCCACCTTATCCGACACCCTAGGCCCACTACAATTTGCATAGAGCCCCAACAGATCCACAGATGATGCCTTTGCCATTGCACTGCACACACCCCAAACAATACACTTAATTTGAACTAGCTAAATCCTGTGTAACTACTAAAAATTACATTGTACTTAGGCAAACATTACATTTGAAATAGTGTGTTTCTCCTCATCTCCTCATCTGGGATGACCAAATTAACCCAGAAGGTACACTTTATTTTGGTGGCAAGTGCTAGCAATAACATTGAGTGGAGATTTATTTTCAACAGTGCACATTCATGGGTAAGTATATTGAACAAAAATACAAACGCAACATGCAACAATTTCAAAGATTTTACTGAGTTACAGTTCATATAAGGAAATCAGTCAATTTAAATAAACCCATTAGGCCCTAATCTATGGATTTCACATGACTGGGTGGGCCTTGGAGGGCATAGGCCCACCCACTTGGCAGTCAGGCCCACCCACTGAGGAGCCAGGCCCAGTCAATCAGAATTATATTTTCCCACAAAAGGGCTTTATTACAGAAAGAAATACTCCTTGGATGGTGCATCAATATACCCAGTCACTACAAAGATTCCTAACTCAGTCGCTGGAGAGGAAGGAAACTGCTCAGGGATTTCACCAAGAGGCCAATGGTTATTTTAAAACAGTTACAGAGTTTAATGGTTGTGATAGGAGAAAACTGAGGATGGATCAACAACATTGTAGTTACTCCACAATACTAACATAAATTAAAGAATACAAATATTCCAAAACAAGCATTCTACTTTTTGGGGTTACTGTATTGTTTGTGGATATTACTGCACTGTTGTAGCTAGAAACATAAGTATTTCACTGCACCTGCGATAACATCTGCAAATCTGTGTTCACGACCTATAAACTTTGATTTGATTTTGCCTTTCCTATCCACTGTTCTTCTGCACCTGGATTGTTTGCTCTGTTGGGTTTTAGGCTGGGTTTCTGTAAAGCAGTTTGTGCTGGCCTGAGGATGGAGTTGTCCCAGATTTCAGCCTCTTCTTTGGCAGGACAGTCTCAAAAGCCATACCACTTGGCATTTGGCATGAGGAGCGAGTGAGGGTGAACTACCCATAGTCTCCACAAGGGAGCACTAGTTCTGCCAGAGCTAGGGAGATCTTATTCTGTAATTCATTCACCTTCAGCAGTTACTAGGTCATGAAAAATATAACTATAGCAGTAGTTTAACAATGTTTTACCCACCATTTAATGCCTTATCATCTGTGTTACCTTCTGTAAAGATCAGATATGGGAATGATCATTCAAGAAGTAGATGATTCAGTATGCTTTACCATGTATTTTGTCTTTATGTCCTTCAATGTGACGTCTTAGAATGATTTCCAACATTGATTTCAGGGGACAGTCAATTGGTATTTCTATCACAGATAAATCATTCTATATTATTTCAAAGTGTTTGTAAGGAAAATAACAATGGTTAAAAACGTGATTTAGATTTTTTTAAATGTGACCATTGATTTTATTTCCTCGGATCCCTTAGCATCTATAACTCTTGTTTGAGGAAAGGAGTCCCTGCACCAGACAAAACATGTATATAAACCTCCATATGAGTTTACTCAAAAGTCTTGCAGACTGACATTCAGTGTAGAGATAGGGTGCACATGCAAAAAAATCCAAGTTTGTTCTTACTTAGTATCGACATTTATTACATTCAATATATGTCTGGCCTCTATTTAACAAATAGAGAAACATCAGATGCAGACACAGGTGGAATTCAAACATTTAAGAGAATGGATTGAAAGGCAATTTACTCATAAACATCTCCACTAAAACTTTATGTGTCCTTATCAGAGAACAGTGACTTGTCCTCTGACATAAGCAGCAGTAATCATGTCTGGATCTTTTCTGGATTTCAGTCCCAGCCAGCAGGAAAGGCTAACCACAAGGGGTAATGAAAGCTGGAGGATGCCCTGTCTAAGCAGCTGGCTAGGAGGCATCAGTTGGCTTTTCCTCTACTCAAATATGGACACAGTAACACACAGAGGGAAGATGGTGGGATGGGGGTCAGTAATGGTCACTGTGTCTCAGTTCTTCTCAGGCTACAGAACAAGCACAGCCTGGGAGAGAGAGAGAGATTCTGTAGCACTACAGCGTAACCCCAGAGGTCACACACAGACCCAGGGGCGTAATAATAGTGCACACACTCACTTTAATAAGACCAGAAAACACATTCAATTGATTTATTATTTATTTAAATAGGCAAGTCAGTTATGAACATATTCTTAGTTTCAATGACAGGCTAGGAACAGTGGGTTAACTGCCTGTTCAGGGGAAGAACAACAGATATGTACCTTGTCAGCTCGGGGATATGAACTTGCAACCTTTTGGTTACTAGTCCAACGCTCTAACCACTAGGCTACCCTGCCGCCTCAATAGTGAATGGACCATATTTAAACTTGTTCAATTTGGCCCAAGGGCTTAGGCTATGTATTGTTAGTGCTTGACTTGGACTGAAATAGGTGCTGGTAATCATTTTGGGTACCGGTACTGTTTATATTTAGGTGCAAGAGCTCCACAATACTTTTGAGCAAATATTCTATAAGATATTCTAAAATATTATATTTCGGGGCAGCAGGTAGCCTAGTGGTTAGAGCGGTAACCCGAAAGGTTGCTGGATCAAATCCCTGAGCTGATAAGGTAAAAATCTCTAGTTCTACCCCTGAACAAGGCAATTAACCCACTGTTCCCCAGTAGGCTGTCATTGTAAATAAGAATTTGTTCTTAACTGACTTGCCAGGTTAAATAAAATAAGAGGTGCAGAAGCTCAAGCAGTGAAACGTTGAGGTGCCAGTACTCAGCTCCAGTGAGCTCCTGCCCAAGTCAAGCACTGTGTATTCAAATCAAATCAAATTTAATTTGACACATGTGCAGAATACAACAGGTTTCACCTTACAGTGAAACGCTTACTTACAAGCCCTTAACCAACAATGCTGTTAATAAGAAAATACACAAAAAAAAGAGAGAGGAAAAACAAATGATTAAAGAGCAGCAGTAAATAACAATAGCGGGGAGATATATACAGGGGGTACCCGTACAGAGTCAATGTGCGAGGGCACCGGTGTCGAGGTAATTGAGGTAATATGTACATGTAGGTAGAGTTATTAAAGTGACTATGCATAGATAACTGACTATATTGTTTAACTGTTGATGTAAAAGGTATAACATTCAATAGTCAATGGGCCAATACATAGCCTTGGGCCTAGCCTTTGTATTGTCTAACTGTTGATAGCCTACCATGCATGCATAGTGTACAGGCATAGCGTCACCTTGATCATGCATTTTCAGGGGTCTTTTGCCAGGGACCCTTATAAAAACGCATGACCCGATACTCACTTGTGTTTTTGGTTTTTACCCTTTTACTGGCCTATTCAAAACTCAGGTCGACTACAGGCTACCATTTTCTCTGACACTCATCCACCTAATGCACATTGCCACTTAATTATACCACCCTCACATTCTTCACTGTCATGTTACATCAAACGTTGATATGTTAAATGTAACGCCACGATGGAACAATGTTGGCAAATGTAGCCAATTCTTGGTAGACCTAGTCATATTTTCAGCGTTATACTTTTCTCGATGATTCAGAAGTCGCCATAGTTGTTTTGGTGCCCGCTGGCATTTCGATTGATTAACATATTGAGTAATTAATACATCGAAATGCCCGTCCTTGATATAACCGAGACACCGGCAGTAATTATTAATGCACAAATGTAGCCTATCAAATGAAACGCAATCCGATGATGAACGTCAAAACAAAAGATCGACCACGTGACCAGAGAGCTCAGTTAGTAGTCATATGACCTGCAGTGTTTCGATATGCAGGTCATAGACACCGCAATTGTTGCGCTCACAGGACTTCGAGTCAAGCGTTTGAGGCCAACATTGTTGGCGTATTAGGCTAGTTTCGTCCTCGACATGACTAGCATGTATTTTGTTAGTTTGGTGGTGTATTTCCTTGCTGTTTCGTGTCTTACATGGGCTGACTATGCCCCTGACGAGGTAACCGAACTACCGGGAATGTCGTTTAAACCAAACTACCGACAATGGTCGGGCTATTTGAAAGCCAGCCCTGGAAAGTTTCTCCATTACTGGTGAGTATCAGTAATGTCATATGTCGCTACCTTGACTAACTAACAACTTAGTGTTTGTTCTGGTTGGATCTTTTCAGAAACTCCAGCTCGTGCACAACGTTAGTTTACTACAATATGTATCAGTGGGAATCGGTTTACTCCAAATGGGTGAAATAATAAATGAATCAACGCATAGCATAAATAACCGTATTATCTTTTAAAGATGTCATTAAATAAACTTACAATAGTGGCTATTGCTCAATAGTAAATTAATACATACAGTAGTTATTATAGAGACAACTGAAGCATGTTTAAACAATAGACAACTTCAAATAGAAAGTCACAGGCAGAAGAGGAAACGCTTCTGAAACTGGACTAGATGATTGTTTATACTTGCTCTTGTGCTACTTCCTCCAGCATTGGTCATGCATGGTGCTGTAGTATGTACCTTTCATTGAGAAGTTTAAGAGCTAGAACATCCTTTGCCATAAGCTATGAGAAGTTAATGAACTTGTATTATAGTGTTCTATAGGCCACAAGTATGCACACACACAAACATAGTCAGCAGACACTATTGTACCTGGGGTCTAAAATTAAGTGTGGAGTGCACAGTGTGTCTTTGGGTGCTCTCTATCTCCTGTTAACCTGGCCCTCTACCTCCCTGCTTCCCCAGGTTTGTGACCTCACAGAGGGACCCACTTAAGGACCCTGTTGTGCTGTGGCTGAATGGAGGGCCAGGCTGCAGCTCGCTGGATGGCTTTCTGTCAGAGAACGGCCCCTTCCATGTGAGTTCTCCCACACGTTACCTTTTCATTATGAACTTAGCAGGACCTGTGATTTCAGTGTGCCTGTGTGTCCCAGTGTAACCTTATTGTATGCAGTGATTCCCACAGAATAACAACATAATTGTGTCTCCTTCAGGTGAAGGATGATGGGGCCACTCTGTATGAGAATAAGTTCAGCTGGAACAGGATCGCCAACGTTCTGTACCTAGAGTCCCCTGCAGGTGTGGGATACTCCTACTCTGACGACCAGAAGTACAAAACCGACGACGACGAGGTGAGATCATCAGGGTCTCATTCGGGAGAGTGAAATGCATTGAATAAATCAGACAGTTATTTACCTCTTGTCATAGGCATGTCTGTTATACACACTGTATTCCTATCTGAATGTTCCACTGACAGTGGCTCAGAAATCATGCTGTTCACTCTTCCCTACTGAATACTAAAGTAATAGTAACTGATTTATCTCCCCCTTACTATTAGGTGGCTGATGACAACTACCTAGCTCTGCAGAGTTTCTTTGCCAAGTTTCCAAACTTCACACAGAATGAGTTCTTCATCATCGGTGAGAGTTATGGTGGGATATATGCCCCGACACTCAGCCAGCGTGTGGCCACAGGGGCCGCAAAGATTAACTTCAAGGTGAGTTGATTCACACACCGACTTAAGGGTAAGTGTGGAATCCACTCAAAACAATCTCTGAAAATCTAAAGACTAAGCATAAGTTAAAAGCAATATAATGGAATTCCAGCCTATCCAACCACCTGTCAATGATTATGTAGAAAAGGCAAGGAGAGGATGATGTGAATCCAATATGAATGACGGTTATAAAGAACTCCTTTAATGTGTTTTTCAGGGCTTTGCAGTGGGTAATGGCCTCAGTAGCTATGCCCTGAATGACCAGTCTCTGATCTACTTTGGTTACTACCACGGCCTCTTCGGAGAACAGTAAGAACGCGCAACACATTCACTCTTGTGGGCCCAGACTGTTTTGTAATGTTTACATGACTAGGGATAACTCCTTTCGAAAGCCCCACAACGTATGTATAGGCCCACAATATGAATTCAAGCTTGTCTGATGCAATGTCTTGTAACAGAAGCAATGTGTTTAAGTAAACTATCCTCTTGCAGACTGTGGACAGATCTGAACACAAACTGCTGCGATAAGGGAACATGTAACTTCTTCAACAACAGCAAGGAGGCCTGCAAGACACTGGTACACATGGAAACACTTTTACAATCGGATAAGTATTATACATCAAATACAAAAATTGGGCTATGATATGCACAGATTTAACATAGAAATGTGTACTTGTACCTTTGTTTCTCCCTCTCATTCATTCTTGCCCTCAGTTGAGCCAGGCCTTTAGTATTGTGTATGATTCTGGGCTGAATGAGTATGCTCTTTACATGGACTGTGAGGGTGGAGTCAGGGCCAGAGCCTATAAGAGGAGCATGAGCCAGCTCTTCAGGAACTACAGAAAGCACTGGGCCACCTTCCAGGTAAGTGCCCTTCCTATGGAGGAAAACAGTGTTCAAGTCCATCCTGGCATTAGATTTTGGTAGTCTTGTGTTCTGAAGGGTTGTTCTGGTTATTCTCAAATTGTTTGAAGTGGTTATGTTGGAAATTGGTGTGTTATGTAAGTACTTTGTCTCGCTGTAGCTGCTGAAGGTGCCGTCCGTCACTGGCCAAACTCCTTCTGTGGGTGAGGTCCCTCCCTGCATTAACAGCACAGCTCAGATGAACTGGCTCAACCGGGGTGATGTGCGGAAAGCCCTACACATCCCTGATACACTTCCACCCTGGGACATCTGCAGGTATTACACTAGTACCCACATATCCCTAATAGTCAGTAAGTCTAAATTCAGCAAAGTGACATCTAAAACATGACAACAGTAAACTACCTACAAAAGGACATCTTTACCATAACTTCCTATGTAGTGATGTGGTGGGAGGACAGTACACCAACATCTACCCGACAGTGAAGGATGTATATCTGAAGCTGCTGTCTCTGGGTGTCCGGGCGCTAGTCTATAACGGAGACACTGACATGGCCTGCAACTTCCTGGGAGACAAGTGGTTTGTGGAGCAGCTCAACCAGAAGGTAAAGCTCTTGAAGACTGGTATTTGAGTCAGGTGACATAGAGATTTGAAAGCTGGGTTGCAGGGTATTTGGCATATTTGTAACTCACAGGGCATGCAATGTGAAGACTTTTTATCTTTCATTTCCAGACAACCACCAAGTACCAGAGCTGGATATCTGATGATCAGATTGCCGGCTTCTATGAGCAGTATGGAAACATCACCCTCCTGACTGTGAAGGTAAGCACTACTTAGTTAGCATATTGGCATTGATTCACTGTCTTCAGACTAATTAACACACTAGACATGTTCATAAAGATTAGTGGATGCAACGGGGGTGAGGCTGCTGCGTTCTAATCCCATCCTCTGTTTCAGGGCGCTGGTCACATGGTGCCGCAGTGGGCTCCAGGCCCCGCCTTAGACATGTTCCAGTCCTTCCTGTCAAACAAACCCTACTGAGCATGCTCCTGGGGCTGCTTCCAGTGTCTGTAATGGAACTTGTTAGTGGGCAAGGATGATGGCCCGTTTTTCTCAGGGAGAGTTGGATGGAAAAGGGGAAACAAATGTTTTGTTTTTGTATTGTGATCAAATTAAATGTTTCTGTTGCACTCCAAGTAAGCTCAGTAGATCAAAGTTCAACTCTGGAGGAACGCATGTGTACACACTTATCAGTGTTGGGGTGACAGGAGTGTAATTGGACTATGCCATTTCTTAATTTCAGTAAATGTATAATTGAACTTTTCTTGAAGCAAACTACATATCAATAGTGGAAATGTTTTGACATGTGATGCACCTAAACAATCTTCCTTTGGTGATGCTGTGCAATTGCTCTGGTTGGTTTTCTAACTGATTAGCAGCTTATTAGGCATCAGAACTGTCATTTGCCTTTTGAATTTCCTCATGCAGTTTCTGAATCAGGGGGTTTCAATTGTCACCACTTGGGGGAGCTGAAATGCCATGGAACTCAAATGGCCAAAAGGCCAATCGGCACTTTAAAATAATCTAACATTCTTTGTCTTTCTAATAAATGCTTTTTATGAAACCATTTGTATCTCAATTCATTTTAATAGCATTTTTTATTGAACATGATTGATAACAGAATGTGTTAAAACATCCAAGTAATCTTAAGTGACTGTCCCATAAACATGTCAATTCCAGGGATGGTGATTGAGCACCAGAAATCTCCTTCTCAGCCACCATGCTGAAGATTCAGTACACAGGCCAATCAGTGTAGCATTTTAACTGGACAGGACTAGTGATTCCTGTGTTAATGGAAATTAAGCTATTTTTAGTTGCTTCAAGATATACAGGTAGGACTTGTTGCAAAAGGTATTATACATCAATGTCACTAGTGCTTCCTAAATCTGCATTGTTTGGAGTTTTGAGCTGAGTTTCAGTATAGTACTTTCTGACATCTGCTGATTATAAATACATTTGACTAGTCCAGGCGTTTTCCAACTTGGGTACTGCAGGGGTCCGCAATAAATAAAAAATTGGAGAGAATATTTTGTATTTTAAATATAGATTTAATGCCATGTTTGAGAACTAACAAAAGCCGGACCAAAAAAAAAACAGGCATTCGGCAACATACTTATTGATTTGTTTGAGCAGAGGAGCATAGCATTAGTCATGGCAAAATTGTCTCACTGTGTAGAATTGCTGGGAATTAGCTTCAAAACTGCTACATTTTCTCTGAGCTCAATGGAAAAATGTGTAGAATTGCAAAATTATTTTACATTTTCTCTCCACCACCAGTGATGACTTGTCATTTGTGCCCCACATCTTTTGCAAAAAAATATACAGAGTTAATAAAGCCACATACAAACATGGTATCTTTTTTTGTTTTCTTGAGTAAGTCAGCTCCAAAATGCAGGTGTTTCAGCCTAGCTCAGTGCTTTCTGTGGTGGAGGGGCAAGCCAGCAGAAAATACGGAGTGTTGCGCCGTGATTGGCTCAGTGTTCTGTCACTCATGGGGACACTACGTCGCCACCAAGTCTAAGGGTAGACCCTGAAAATTCTAGCCCCTTCGGTGCTGCCATAGAGTTCCATAAGTGCCAATCCAAGAAGGCTCAAGGTCATTGGCCACAGATAAAAATGACGTCAAATCACATATTTACAGTAGCTTTGATTGGACTGATCATGAATCAAGTTGACAATCTACTGGCAAATCCTTTTTAATCATTGTAATGTGAAAATAAATGAGAAATTAGATAAAATGTATCAGTGCTCATCAGCCATTGGACATAAATATTACACAAGTTGGAAATCGCAAATTGAACAATGAGTGGTTTGAAAGGAATCAGTGATAGTGTGGTCCCACTTCTGGGATTAAGGGGCTCTTTTCCAAGTTTAAAATGATAAACATTCAACATTGGCAATCCTGTCAATTTAATTTTTTCTTTATTTTACTAGGCAAGTCAGTTAAGAATAAATTCTTATTTTCAATGACGGCCTAGGAACAGTGGGTTAACTGCCTGTTCAGGGGCAGAACGACAGATTTGTACCTTGTCAGCTCGGGGATTTGAACTTGCAACCTTTCGGTTACTAGTCCAACGCTCTAACCACTAGGCTACCCTGCCGCCCCAATGACGCATGATTTGTGTCACGCTCAAAACAACCATTAACTCGGGAACTGTAAAAACTTGACTTCCGTGAGCTCAAGACAACTGGGAAGTTGGGAATAAAACAAGCTCCGATTGGGAAAGTCTGTTTTGAATGGTCATCCAACTCGGAATTGTATATCCGGCCTCTTTCTCGAGCTATGAGGTGAGTGAGGTCATTACGATTTGACCTTTTTCCGAATTCCCAGTTGTTTTGAAAGCACCATAAATTGAGAGAATGCCAGACTTTGATGACCAAATTTTCCCACAAAGGACTGCCACGCCACCTTCCTGTTCAAGTGAGCACAGCACAAGGTGAGTCCAAAAATGTATTGCTGCAGCATAAATGATGTAATATGCCAGGGAGATATGTGTACTGTAGCTAAGAAAGTAGTACTAAGTGTATGTTATGAAGATGTTAGTAGCCCATGTGCTTCACCCTAATAATTTGGTCTATTTACCCCTTAATTTCACCTACTGTTCCAACTTCGTGGTGCACATGTAGCCTATAACCTGTTATAGAGAAATGTAATCATTGAATATTGTAAGGACTTTCATTGTCTGCTAACATGCCCCCTTTATTTATCCTACGGTTCTGACTTGGTGTACAGGGAGAACACTAAGAACGGCCCATGTTCTGAATTCTGTTGCTGTACATTTCAAAAGTGCTAAACAAATAGTTATATCGACTAATCTTACATCCGTCCTAGCTCGCTCATGTCTTATTCGAAATTATAGATTGCCTATTATCCTGCCTATTATCCGCTTGTCGTCCCCTTATGACATAGTTTGTTCATCTCAATTGTCATTAGAAACCACATTTGTTTAAGCAAGTCAGCCACATTAGCTAATATTTTTTTAAAGGCAGTTAATGAGGCTAAATTAACTGTTTCGCTGTCGAACAATGCTCCGCTGTTAGCCAGGAGTAGCAGTGGTAAGAATGTTGGGACAGCTTTATGTAGGCCCTAACAGTGTGTGGACACCGTTTGTCACCGTTATAGTGCAATGTTTAGTGTTGTGGATTTGCTGGCACTCATCCCACAATCTTTTTGATTTTTGCCCCACCAAGATTTACCTGCTAAAATCACCACTGTACACCAAGATACCTTTCTAGCTAAGACTGTTAGAGTTTACACTTTCTCTTCCAATGAGCTGTGTGAGTCTACCAAATCTATTCATTTTTAAATGTTGATTATTTTTACCTGCCATAGTCATTCACCTGATAAGATGTTTTCACTAACATGAGGGTATAGGACAAAACTATGACAATCTGAATTCAATGACAAAACCGGCATGTTTATTCAATTGTAGATTGATAACAGGATAATTCATGACACTATAAGACTGCATATTGTTAAACCTGATTACTAAATTGGTTCAGTTCAGAAAAACGATTTCCCTTGGCTCCAATTATGGAATAAAACAATAAAAAGTAATTGAATTTCAAGCATTTCCAATCTCATTCAAGTCATTGTAAAACAGTAATTGCTGCCCTGAGGAACAATCCCTTTGAACATGATAGATTTTTGTCCCTTACCTCTGTCTGTAGTCTA
This sequence comes from Oncorhynchus nerka, assembly GCF_034236695.1. Taxonomy (NCBI): domain Eukaryota; kingdom Metazoa; phylum Chordata; class Actinopteri; order Salmoniformes; family Salmonidae; genus Oncorhynchus; species Oncorhynchus nerka. Next base: position 71,820,207 of record NC_088422.1, on the reverse strand, counting down.
TAGCTAATCTCTCTATCAGTAAAGCACATTTAAAATATCTGTCTGTTTAAAGCTAGGCCATATACAATTATTTAACCACAGGAATCAGCCTGAGACCCCGGACTTCTGAAATCTCAAAGGCACTTAAAATTATAATACACTTGCCACATTACATAGATTTCAGAACTGCAGTTGCAGGATACGTCTTCAAACCACTTGATCATTGGAATTGTAAAATTACTATAAAAATGGATGGAAATGTTTGGCCACATTCTTAAAACAGTATGTTCATTACTCATCAGTAACAACACCAATTAGAGAGGTACCCTCTCCCACTGCCCAGTTTCTTGAAGGATGGGATGCCACCTGTAGTGCAGTGGTGCATGCTGGGCCAGCAGGGAAAGGCATAGGGAGGGGTTGAGAATGTCAATCTTAATCTTGGTGTAAATCTCAATCTCAATCTTGGTGTAAATCTTAAAGGCACTTAAAATTATAATACTGCAGCCCAGGATACAAACCACTTGATCATTGGAATGAAAATTAAAAAAATGGATAAAATCTTAAAACAGTATGTTCAAATCAGTAACAACACCAATTAGAGAGGTACCCTCTCCCACTGCATTTCTTGAACATTTGCATAATCTTTTTGAAAAGGTAGGTCCCTTGTCAGAGGTTGCTCTCAGGACTCTCATCCAATCCTAGAGCATCGCTCCATAGGTGACACGAGTCCTTGCTATGGAGCGGTTTCATCATCAGGGAGACAACGAGATGTGCAGGAGAGGTCACACGAGGGAGTGTGTTTGCATGTATGTGTTGGATCCTCGACATCCTGATACAAGTCAATAAAGTTCAGAATAGCAGCATAGACCTGCATCCTCCTCCAGCAAAGAATCTTCCTGGTCAGAATTCTATTGGCTGTCCGAATAGTGGATGGCGTCTTGATAGATGGCATTGGTGGTGGTCTGGCCAAAGATGAAAGTGCCGATGGTTACCATAATGACACCGTAGACCACCATCCCATGCCAGCTATGGAGAGAGAAGATCAGTGTTTAGTAACAGTTGCAAGAGGAGATTACGTACAGGTAGTGAGTCTAGTCTTACCTAGCAGATCGAACCTCTGTTTCTGAGAGCTTTGCCTGAATCAGACACAGACCTGCAGGGAAGAGCATATATTATATACAGGCATTATGCTTATTGCTGATATAAACACATTGTAAACACACACACAGAATCAGACACACTGGTCGTACCTGGGAAGACAAAGATGAAGCAGGCTGCCAGTCCTCCGATGAGGGAGATGACTCGGCCAATGTCGGGGATGAAGAGTGCGAGGACGAGTGTGACCGCGAACCACACAAGCGTCTGCAACACTCTGCGTCTCCGCTCACGCCTCACACACAATTCCACCTGATCGCCGTGGAAACGGAGCCATAGCCCCTCCAGCACCGCCCTGAAGAAACAAGTTACACAACACAACAATGTAGTACTGAAATGGCATTGGTGGCACACAGTACGTTGTAGGTTAAGGTTAGTGTCTCACCGGCCACAGAAGTGTAGAATGGGATAGGAGGTGATAACACAGATGACGACGAAGGCCCTTGCGATCGCCACGGCGATGTCATTAGGAGGATATGACATCAGCACATCCTGACTGACGTTAGACCCAAATGACAGAAAGCCACAGACACCTGAGACATGGGGTATGCACCATTACACATCAACGAATCACACAGGAAATGGGCCATGTCATAAAAAAAACCTCTGATGCTTTCAAAACTGACTATAGAGCCACACAGTAGACAAACACACACCTGTGCCAGTGTAGACAAAGAGGCAGATGATCATGCCGACGGTGACCACACCTCCCCAGGGCTTGAGTTCACTCCTTCTCATGCTGTTAAACACTGGCACACTGCTCACATGACACTGAGAGATAGAGAAAGTGAGAAAGAGAGAGATTGTGTGAGGATGTAAATAACTTCAAGCATTTTCAATCAAGGATTAGAAATAGCCATATGCACACCCCTGCACATTCATACACACACAAACACAGACAGATACCTGGAAGCTAAAGCATATGGTGGGCATGGCGTTCAACACTGCACTCCAGGAGGACGGGCTGTAACAGACACACTGGCTGATCAACACAAACAAAGCATTATGGGAACTGTAATTTGATGTAGACTGTGCTTTAATGAAAGGCGAGTGGGCTGAAATGCCGTTTCTGGACTCGCTCTCCCATCTGGCACCATGGGTGCTTGTAAACTCTTGGCATTCACTCAACCAGCTTCATGAGGAATGATTTTCCAACAGTCTTGAAGGAGTTCCCACATATGCTGTGCACTTGTTGGCTGCTTTTTCTTCACTCTGCAGTCCAACTCATCCCAAACCATCTCAATTGGGTTGAGGTTGGGTGATTGTGGAGGACAGGTCATCTGCTGCAGCACTCCATCGCTCTCCTTGGTCAAATAGCCCTAACACAGCCTGGATGTGTGTTTTGGGTCATTGCCCTGTTGAAAAACTAAATTATAGTCCCACTAAGCGCAAACCAAATGGAATGGCGTATCGCTGCAGAATGCTGTGGTAGCCATGCTGGGTAAGTGTGCCTTGAATTCTAAATAAATCACAGACAGTGTCACCAGCAAAGCTCCCCACACCTCCTCCATGCTTCACGGTGGGAACCACACATGCGGATATCATCCGTTCACCTACTCTGCATATCAAAGACATTGTGCTTGGAACCAAAAATCTCAAATTTGGACTCATCAGACCAAAGGATAGATTTCCACAGGTCTAATGTCCATTGCTCGTGTTTCTTTCTTGCCCAAGCAAGTCTCTTCTTCTTATTGATGTCTTATTGTGGTTTCTTTGCGGCAATTCGACCATGAAGGCCTGATTCACACAGTCTCCTCTGAACAGTTGATGTTGAGATACGTCGGTTACTTGAACTCTGTGAAGCATTTATTTGGGCTGCAATCTGAGGTTCAGTTAGCTCTAATGAACTTATCCTCTGCAGCAGAAGCAACTCTGGGTCTTCCTTTTCTGTGGCGGTCCTCATAAGAGTCAGTTTCATCATAGCGCTTGATGGTTTTTACATCTGCACTTGAAGAAACTTTCAACGTTCTTGAAATGTTCTGGTTTGACTGACCTTCATGTCTTAAAGTAATGATGGACTGTCATTTCTCTGTTTTTTTTAGCTGTTCTTGCCATAATATGGATTTGGTATTTTACCAAATAGGGATACCTTCTGTTTACCAACCCTACCTTGTCAAAACAAAATGGATTAGCTCAAACGCATTTAAGGAAAGAAATTCCACAAATTAACCTTTAACAAGGCACACCTGTTAATTGAAATGCATTCGAGGTGACTACCTCATGAAGCTATGTTGAGAGAATGCCAAGTGTGCAAAGCTGTCAAGGCAAAGGGTGGCTATTTGAAGAATCTCAAATATAAAATATATGTTGATTTGTTTAACACTTTTCTGGTTACTACATGATTCCATATGTGTTATTTCATAGTTTTGATGTCTTCACTATTATTCTACAATGTAGAAAAAAAAAAAAACTGGAATGAGTAGGTGTGTCCAAACTTTTGACTGGTACAGTAGTTCAATTAGCTTACCTGGTTGGAATGTAGCCAGGGGTCATCTCTTTATCAGGCCAGATGTATTTCAGTATTATCACAATGGTGACATACCAGGTGCCAACAACACTCAGCGCACTACAAACAGGAGAACAGCCTTATCAGACGGACCTGTGTTCCTGTAGCCTAGTGATACAAAGCAGGCTTCAAATTCTAATTCAATCATCAGTTGTAGACTAAAGGGTGGTGTGGAAAGATATACTTGGTCAATGTGTAAAGTGTATTCATTGGATGCAGGAAGGCATACCTGGCGTATTTCTGGAAGCCAATCTCTTTGGGGATGGAGAGAGGCAGAATGACCAGGACGGCAGTCACACAAATGGTGAACTTACGGTCAATGTACCAGTGACCACCGACCACACCGTCTGGCAAATGAGCTATTGCAGCTATCACTACAGAAAGACAGAGATAGTAAGAGAGATAGAGGAAAGGCAGCAGAGCAAACAAAACATTCCATTGACTAACGTCTTATTTAAAGTGGAATTGTTGTAGTGCTGGCTATCTGATAGCAGGGTCATAGTCCATCTGAGGCTGACCGAAGGTGGCTTTCCAACTGGTCAGCACTCAAAGGCCTTTTCAGTATGACGGCACATCTAAATAGCTGAGCTAGAGAGGATCTCATCACAGACTCCCTTGGCTCTTATCCACAGTGATAACATACTGACGACACTAATACAACACATCAACTAACACACATCTAGTGTGATGGTGCAATAACAGCTGAGGATGACCTTTTTTGAAGGTACAAAGGAAATGGAGAACTGGTGAAAAAGGCTAGCCAATGCTACAATCTGCAACTGAGTGAAATGACCTTCTGTTTCATCAACTGTGTGTGTGTGTAACCTAGTACTCTGGTACCCTGCAAACTATGATCTGTATTGTATTTTACACAAGTCAAACTTAATGGAGTCTGTGGCACGTTGTTAATGGTTGCGTTCATACAAGGACTTATACATAGCTAGACATGACCGCCTCATTGACCCGATAGCTAGTGATGTGAGACAGACAGTAACACCATTCACAAACAGTCTCTTGTCAGAGGAGGCTGGTTTGACGTTGATGTGTTTTCTTGTATACAGAATATGCCAGATATTGTTGTTGTGGGGGAGGAGCTAATTTTAGAAGTGGGTTGCTCTTTTGACTCCTACATGGAGCAGACCTTTGCTGACAGGTTGCTGAAATACCAGCCCCTTGTGTGTCAGCTGTCATGGGCAGCTTAGTGGTTTGGAGAAGAAGGTGGGCAATTCTATGGTAACAAGGGTGATGCGGAGACTTTGATTTTTCACTTTAAAATGTATGTCAAACAAAAAATAATGATTGCAAAGTTAAACCACCCAGACAACTCTATGCACAATGACTACTTTTAACTATTACCAAAAACACATTCACCTGAAGAACAGCGCAGATGCCAAGTTCAGTAACAGAGTGCCGTCAAACTTTACATCTGCACTGTCTTCAAGTAAATGCATCCATAAGTGTCCAGATATCCATGTCCTTTTGAATTTCTTGAATTCTTCTCGACTGTAATGTGATTTGTGGATTAAAATAAAGTATTTAAAAAGGTGTGCACATGTTCATTATCTATCTGTGAGAAACACTCACAGCGTTCCAGCTGGTCTCCAATGACGATAAAGAAGGCGATGCAGGTGCCGAAGGTGTAGACAGCGATGGCCACCTCACAGATTACCCCGGTGACTTTCCCACACGAGGCCCGCACCACCTCCTGGTAGGTGCTCTCATTACTGACCTAGACAAGCAGCACAGGGTCACTAGGATGAGTACTGCTGGATAAGAATGTCTTAAATTGTAGGGGGGGGTGTATTAACTTACTAACCTGGGAGCAGTATGCCAGGATCACCAGACCACTGATGATGAAACTCAGCATGGACTACAACACACAAAAACAGGAAGTTTTCCCAAATACATCCCTGTATATATATGCAGTATTTATCACTTCTGCTCCTGGAGTGCCACCGTGTGCAGGATTCGGTCTCAAAAGTGTGTGTGTAGCTCTCACCATCTGTAGCACCACCCCTGCAACCACGCCTCCGGCCATGTTGAAGGCGGCGGGGAAGTTGAGTAGTCCTGCCCCCAGCGCAGCATTCACCACAATGAAGACAGCGGCTGTGGCAGACACCCCTCCACTCCTCTCCCTGTCTGACAAAGGGGGGCGAACGGACTCCACACTGGGGCTCTGCAGTAGCCACGCCCTCTCACCAGCATCTTCACTCCCAGCCTCGGCCCAGTCCCCCGCCTCACTGTTTATCGCCATGGGACACAACCCGGCTGGCACAGTCCCAAAAACACGATATAAAACACCCTCAAATTCACCCTACTCTGTTCGATGCAGACTTCAACACTAAAGAGCTGAGTTGCGGGTATTCAGAGTTTGGGTTGAGGGGTAAGTCTGAAGGTTGAAAGTTTGTTGTGGCTCTTGTGACATTTAGGACACAGATGACTGCTTGTCAGTTTATCCTCAAAGTGGATGTAGTGTCACCCAGCAGTCAACCCTTTCATCAATCTGCAACAAGACAAACACACATTACATCTTTGGCCTTCTCGACACCTTATCTCAGCACTCTCTATGTGCTTACTACCTAGTAAAGCCACAACCTGCTTTCCCCAGTAGCCTACACGTTCTTGTCAGTGCGTTCTCCCCCCGGTCCCATGCCTTGTGCTTTCGGCTGACCTTGCTTTACTTACCAACACCAGGATATGACCAAAAATAAAAAATCTTAAATAAATAAAAAGACTGGTGAAAAAAAGACTAATCACCAGGAACTCAGCTAAAAATGAGTTTAATTTAAGAAATCTGTTCCCAAAGTATTCCCACAAATAAAATAAAGAGACATGATCATTTCTCAAAGTAATCAAAGTATGAAATTGTTATTTTCAAATAGCCTCTCTTTTTGGCCCTAGTTGTGGTCAATTTCAGTGTTCAAAATTATTATGTTCCGGCACCCCGACCATTCGCTCCGACAAAAATCGCCCCTAGGCTGAATCTAGTTGCTTACCCCTGCTTTACTGCATCCCTCTGAAACACATTCTAAAGAGACATGTAATCATTAGTTTTAGATAGGTCTGATCCCAAGAGATTTTCACTTCATATCCCTGAGAAGGATCACAGTAAAGTGGACTTCAGTGATCAGGGTCACTGTTCTCATGACGACACAGTGTCACAGTAGATATCTGTTGTAAACCTCACTGTCAGGCATGTGACCTACAGACTAATTATTGTGCTTGTCAGGGGCTATGCATTTTTGTAGGCATTCATGTAGCTAAGCTATGTCATGGACATGTTGATTTTAAGTCATAAATGAGAATAGGCTATATTGAAATACAAGGTGGATAACAACTTCATCTCACTTCATTTAGTCAAAGGGAAATGGACTACATACTTCTCTTACCTCAATTATTTTGTCATTTTGTTTGTGTTCACAAGCTGCTAGGCAGAGATTGTAAGGGGCCTGTCAATAGACCATAAACACAAAATAAAAAGATGACACGTGTCTGCAACTAGTCATCCTCAACCACCTTTAGATTTTTCTTTAAGTTGAGGTGACTTGGAGAAATGAATTATCATACCATTAACATTTTCAAATCCCCTGAAGGGGAAATATATTCCCTGCAGGACATTAAGACCTATTTTAAAAAAGGATAGTTTACCTACATGTATTATAATTTTTTACCAAATTCTTAAAAAGGTGCAATATGCAGAAATCGCTCCGCCATTTTTTTCCGCAAAAATTCAAAATAGTTTGCCTAACTTCAGTTTGTGTGTCAAAACAAGCCCTCAGTGTAGAGAATCACTCTACCATCTAAACCACTGTGAAATACACTACCGGTCTTATAAGGTGTATAACACCTACTCATTCAAGGCTTTCTTTATTTTAACTATTTTCTACATTATAGAATAACACCGAAGAAATTAAAAACTATGAAATAACGCACATTAATAACACACACAATGTCATCAAATCATAGAAACGCCACTGGAGCTACCTAAACAATAACGACTAGAAACATTCATAAAATACAGACATTTTGTAGCTTTACTAATAGGCAACTTTGTATATAAAGCAGCTGAATCTTAGATTCAGATCTAGCTACAGGTCTAGAAAAACACAAATCACGACAATTAACCTAATTGCTGATGTCTTTACAGCAAACTGGACACCGCATCATAGTCAGCTGTTGCTAGCTGGCTGATAGTCTTCGAAAGCTGATACCGACCTCTTCATCTACATATCCTTGAACCTATTCAGTTGAAAATATGAAAATGCATATAAAATACTCAATAAATACCTCTCTATTGTCTCTCCGATGCTTGTATTTTTCTGCAACAACCGCACGTGGAATGAAATTCCTTCTGAACAAGCAACAGTGGGATGTGACAATGTAAAATACCTCTTTAAAAACAAAGTGCATGGTGGGAATTGTAGTTTACTGCCACGAGAACACAAAATCATACCAGAAAGGGTTTAATCAGGGTAGATACTGCAGCACAGGAGGATGCTAAGGGGAGGACGGTTCATAATAATGTCCGGAACAGCGCGACTAGACTGGCTTTAAACATATGGAAACCATACAGTTGAAGTCGGAAGTTTAGGTACATCTTAGCCAAATACATTTAAACACAGTTTCACAATTCCTAACATTTAATCATAGTAAAAATGCCCTGTCTTAGGTCAGTTAGGATCACCACTTTATTTTAAGAATGTAAAATGTCAGAATAATAGTAGAGAGAATGATTTATTTCAGCTTTTATTTCTTCATCACATTCCCAGTGGGTCAGAAGTTTACATACAATCAATTAGTATTTGGTAGCATTGCCTTTAAATTGTTTAACTTGGGTCAAACGTTTCGGGTAGCCTTCCACAAGTTTCCCACAATAAGTTGGGTGAATTTTGGCCCATTCCTCCTGTCAGAGCTGGTGTACTGAGTCAGATTTGTAGGCCTCCTTGCTCGCACACGCTTTTTCAGTTCTGCCCACAAATTTTCTATAGGATTGCCTCATGAAGCCATCTATTTTGTGAAGTGCACCAGTCCCTCCTGCAACAAAGCACCCCCATAACATGATGCTGCCACCCCCGTGCTTCACGGTTGGGATTGTGTTCTTCGGCTTGCAAGCCTCCCCCTTTTCCCTCCAAACATAATGATGGTCATTATGGCCAAACAGTTCGACTTTTGTTTCATCAGACCAGAGGACATTTCTCCAAAAAGTACAATCTTTGTTCCCATGTGCAGTTGCAAACCGTAGTCTGGCTTTTTTATGGTGGTTTTGGAGCAGTGGCTTCTTCCTTACTGAGCGGCCATTCAGGTTATGTCAATATAGGACTTGTTTTACTGTGGATATAGATACTTCTGTACCTGTTTCCTCCAGCATCTTCACAAGTTCCTTTGCTGTTGTTCTGGGATTGATTTGCACTTTTCGCACCAAAGTACGTTCATCTCTAGGAGACAGAATGCGTCTCCTTTTGAGCGGTATGATGGCTGCGTGGTCCCATGGTGTTTATACTTGCATACTATTGTTTGTACAGATAAACGTGGTACCTTCAAGCATTTGGAAATTGCTCCCAAGGATGAACCAGACTGGAGGTCTACAATTGTTTTTCTGAGGTCTTGGCTGATTTATTTTGATTTTCCCATGATGTCAAGCAAAGAGGCACGCACGGGGTTTGAAGGTAGGCCTTGAAATACCTCCACAAGTACACCTCCAATTGATTCAAATAATGCCAATTAGCCTATCAGACGCTTCTAAAGCCATGACATCATTTTCTGGACTTTTCCAAGCTGTTTAAAGGCACAGTCAACTTCGTGTATGTAAACTTCTGACCCACTGGAATTGTGAATTATAAGTGAAATAATCTGTCTGTAAACAATTGTTGGAACAATTACTTGTGTCATGCACAAAGTAGATGTCCTAACTCACTTGCCAAAACTATAGTTTGTTAACAAGAAATTTGTAGAGTGGTTGAAAAACAAGTTTTAATGACTCCAATCTAAGTGTATGTAAACTTCCAACTTCAACTGTATGTTTGATGTATTTGATACCATTCCACCTATTCCGCTCCAGCCATTATCACGAGCCTGTCCTCCCCAAATAATTTGCCACCAACCTCCTGTGTACTGCAGATACATCTTCATAAAAGGAGAGTATTTTGTGTCTAATAAAACCAATGTTTTATGTAGTAAAATCATGTCCTACACTGGTCCCAACCAGGGGTACTAGGACCATTGCCATAGTCCAACGGTATCAGTTCAGTTTCTTACATGTGGTTTGACAATATTCTTGTTAGAAAGAAATACAAAATAAACCCAGTTATTTCAATGATAGATATTTTTTTAATTGTTCAGAGAAAGACCGATGCTCCATGTTTTATTATTTTTGCGCTAACCCGAAAACGGTGACAGCGCAGCTTAATCTTCATGAGTAGACAGCAGAAAGGTGAATTTCCTTGCACAATCTGTCTTGTTACAATCAGGAAGACACACACAGAGAAAATGTTCAAAGACTGATCATTGGAGCAAAACACGGTCTATACAACTTTCTATATATATATATATATATATATATTAATAGAAGTCCTATAACCTCTTGGTTCTGAAACGGAGGGGATAGGAGTCGCCCAGTGATCCAAATAACACTTGTAAAATGCATTTTCTTGTGGAAATACAAGAGCACCATCATAGGACAGTCTATCCTTTTAAAGCTGCAATTTAACTTTTTGGACCAAATTCAAATGGAATTGTTTAGTTAGATCAGACATTGTCATTGTAAGCAAGTCTAAGAAGCAGTAGATATGTTCTGTGCGCTGTCTCTGCTTACCATTAACTTTTATTTTTTGCATCTTACTTTCAGTTTTGTACACCAACAGCTGAAAATACAACACTTTCGGTTATTGAAGATATATTCCACAGCGGTTTAGATGGTACAATGATTCTACACATTACTCGTCAAACTGAGATTAGGCAAACTATTAGAATTTTAGCAACCAGGAATATTGTATATTGCACATTTAAAACCTCAAACCATTGCTTGGGGGGGTGAGACGAACATTCAGTGAGCATTTAAGACTGGCTGGCTGACTGCTCACTCATCAACACTTAGAAGAAACACAGTAGACCCTGCTCTTAGCGCAAAAAGCACAAAACGTTTACAGTAATATAATTATTTATAGTGAGTATCGAAGACAAGATAATGCAAGTGGAAATGCAAGAGAGGCTGAGTGAAAGGACTGAATGATCATACATTATTGTCCATTTCTAAAGCATATTAAAATATCAATGACTGTATCTCATCTAAAGATTGTCTGGCACTATCTTATAACTAATTGTTTTCTGCTACTCTACTGGTGTTGAGGAAACGTTGAACTTTCACATCCTACAGAAATATGCAATGACAGACAAGAGTTCACAATTCTCACACACACAACAGAGCCTAAGTGTTGGTAAACTCATCTGTAGCCTTACAGTAATTTGGACCACAGCAGGCAGAGTAGGTTTAAAATATAATGTTAACCTGTCATTATTAAGCCATTTATTAAGTTAATTAATATTAACCTTTGACATACAATAAATAAGCGTAGAAGAGAGACATCAGCTCATTAGTCAAATGTAGGGCAGATCATTGGACCATCACTAAACAACCTTTGACATGGTGGCCTCATTGGGGAGGTCACAGGGAACTAACCATTTAAACAACATCCCTACCGCGAGGAGGGTTGAGGTCAAAGTTGAACAATTGACAGTCTGGGTGGAGAGGGCAGGGAGAGTAAAATGAAACAAAATGCTATTTTTCAGTTATTTTAATTTGGATTGTGTCTAGCACCACCGTCCCCCGCTGTTTCTCCCAGCATTCTCCTTTTTACTTAGTGACGGCGTGGATTCCATGCGCTAGGTATCCCACGTTGCTGGAAGTGACGCCTGCCATGGAGATTCTACCATCCTTGGTCATGTACACTGAAAACTCCTTAGTCAGACGCTCAACCTGGGGTAGACACACACAAACACCTGGAGTCAACGCAATTTATCATTATACTAGAACTTAATTCCAACTGATGAATATGACCAATATGAATATAATAATGTCTCATAAAGGTTGTAAGGTACAGGTGTGGATATAAAGAGTGGGTGTGGTCGTTTGTGTGTACCTGTTCAGGCTTGAGGCCTGTGAAGCAGAACATGCCGATTTGGTCGATGACATGCTGCCAGTCGAGAGTGGAGCCCTCGTTTTTCAGGTTGGCCGCCAGCTGCTCCCTCATCTTGATGATGCGGTTGGCCATGCCGTGGACCTCCTCCAACCTGTTTAGAGAGAGGTTAATCAGGGGGGGGGTGATGAGGAAACAGAATGGAAGTCGTGTGTAGAGACAGGAGACCACTCCAAAGAGAACTCCGATACCTTCCTAGGCAGTCAGCTAGATTATGAAATCACAGGATCAGTGAAATGGGCAAACAACATTTTTAGGTGTGTGTGTGTATGTACACTTACCAGATTTTATAAAGGTCTGGTGTGTTGAGAATAGTGGCAGCGATTCTGGCTCCATTCATTGGAGGGTTGGAGTACATTGGCCGGATCAGAATCTTCAGCTGAGACTCCACCCTCTTAGCTTCCTCTGCATCGTTACACACCACAGTGAACCCTCCCACTCGCTCACCTGTCAACACACAGACAGGTAAGATACCACACCGGTGAGAGTTTCTACCATTCTCCTATGTCAATACCATAGTTTGTGAGTGAGATTTTGTGCGTGTGTGCGTGTGTGTATAATGAGACTGACCATAGAGGCCCATGTTCTTAGCGAAGGACTGAGACAGGACAATTTTGTGGCCCTGCTCGATGAAGTGACGAACAGCCCAGGCATCACGATCAATATCTCCACTGGCAAAACCCTGGTAGGCCATGTCAAAGAACACCAACAGGTCCCTTTTCTGAAGGAACAGCAGAACAGGGGAGGAGTTATTATTAGGACCGTGTGTGTAAATAGTTGTCTGGCACAGTAAAGATGTCAGTCTTCACACAAAACACCTGTAGGCACTGGGCAGTAAAGCACTTCAGCAATAGAGTCCCAATAGTGACAGAGACTTTAGCTAGTTAGGGCATTTACAGAGAAATCACCATTGAGGTATTTCATTTCTATGGTAAGCACACTCACCTTCACCAGGTCAGCGATCTCTTTCCACTGCTCAGGCTTGGGGTCCACACCGGTGGGGTTATGGGCACAGGCATGCAGCATGATCACACTCTTCTCTGGCATTTTCTGTATCAGAGGGAAAATAGTGTTACACTAACATTCAAATCAGATTCTCATGACGGAAATAGACCCCCACACCTTAACCTTATAAAGTCAACATAACAATATAAAAACAGATCACAAGACGTGGTAATGGTCCTCCATGTCAGTGTGGAATCATACAACCCCCCCTTTCCCATCCCTCTCTCACAGAGATGTCGTCGAGCGCCCCGTTGAAGTCGAAGCCGCAGGTGGAGGGGTCGTAGTAGCGGTAGGCTTTCAGCTGCATGCCAGCATCTCTGAAGATGGGTGTGTGGTTCCCCCAGGAGGGCTTGGGCAGGTACACGTCACGGGACGCACTGTGGAAACGAGACTAGAGAAAAATATAATGAATTAACTGACACCATTCACAATCCGCAGTACTACCGGTATGAAGATATTGTTTTATAGAACACAATCATTTGTAATGCATATATATTATAGCGAAGGCAGTCATTTCAGGCATGTATAGGCTGGTGCACTGTTCTAGGGGGCCATGGGCCCAAATGGAACCGTGGTAGTGTAGGTGCATTCATTCTCTTCCTGTTTAGCTGTTAAGAGGCAGGTCTTTACCAGGAAGTTGGCTCCAATGCACAGAGAGCCGGTTCCTGAGATGGTCTGGACAGTGATGTTCTGAAGAGGAGAGAGATGTTAATAGCATTTCTATCATTCACTTAACACACCGAGAGCAAATGTGCTTCCAAGCTACCACCCACGCATCCACTCACCCTGCCACTCTTGAGGACCTCACTGTCAGCCCCCAAGGCTAGCTGAGCGCAGGACTTGGTGAAGTCCCCCAGACCACCGATGGCCAGATACTCTTTATCCAACTGCTTGGAAGCAATCAGAGCCTCTGCCTAGAGAGAGAGAGAGAGACAGCAAGATTTGTGACCTGTTGCCACGAGAAAAGGGCAACCAGTGAAGAACACACACCATTGTAAATACAACCCATATTTATGCTTATTTATTTTCTCTTGTGTCCTTTACCATTTGTACATTGTTAAAACACTGTATATACAGTGCCTTGCGAAAGTATTCGGCCCCCTTGAACTTAAGGGGGCTGAATAATTTTGCACGCCCAATTTTTCAGTTTTTGATTTGTTCAAAAAGTTTGAAATATCCAATAAATGTCGTTCCACTTCATGATTGTGTCCCACTTGTTGTTGATTCTTCACAAAAAAATACAGTTTTATATTTTTATGTTGTTTGAAGCCTGAAATGTGGCAAAAGGTTGCAAAGTTCAAGGGGGCCGAATACTTTCGCAAGGCACTGTATATATATATATATATATATATATATATAAAATATGACATTTGTAATGTCTTTATTGTTTTGAAACTTCTGTATGTGTAATGTTTACTGTTCATTTGTATTGTTTATTTCACTTTATATATTATCTACCTCACTTGCTTTGGCAATGTTAACACATGTTTCCCATGCCAATAAAGCCCTTGAATTGAATTGAGAGAGAGTTGGGGAGGATGGTAGAGAAATAGTGAGTGTGAGGGGAAGTAGAAAGGTTTTTAATGACATTTTCTCAGCATCCACTTCTTGACTGATCCAAAGCCCTGCCAAATCAAAGAAAACAGCGTAACACACACAGCTGGGGTTTAACAGGGCTGTATGAGCTACAGTAAGCTCAGAACGACTATGCAGAAATAGTGTAAATGTCTAAACCATGGGTGTGCTGGAGCCTGCACCTCAAACTTACATACATAAAAGTATGCAAACACACATCCACACAGTAAGAGGTTCCATATTAGAGGTCGAACGATTATGATTTTTCAACGCAGATACCGATTATTCGGGCTATTTTTAAAATGTATTTGAAATAATGACAATTACAACAATACTGAATGAACACTTATTTTAACTTAATATAATACATCAATCAAATCAATTTAGCCTCAAATAAATAATGAAACATGTTCAATTTGATTTAAATAATGCAAAAACAACGTGTTGGAGAAGTAAAAGTGCAATATGTGCCATGTAAGAAAGCTAACGTTTAAGTTCCTTGCTCAGAACATGAGAACATATGAAAGCTGGTGGTTCCTTTTAACATGGGTCTTCAATATTCCCAGGTAAGAGGTTTTAGGTTGTAGTTATTATAGGACTATTTCTCTCTATACCATTTGTATTTCATATACCTTTGACCATTGGATGTTCTTATAGGCACTTTAGTATTGCCAGTGTAACAGTATAGCTTCCGTACCTCTCCTCGCTCCTACCTGGGCTCGAACCAGGAACACAACAGCCACCCTCGAAGCAGTGTTACCCATGCAGAGCAAGGGGAACAACTACTGACGTTTGAAACCCTATTAGCGCGCACCCCGCTAACTAGCTAGCCATTTCACATCACATCGTTACACCAGCCTAATCTCGGGAGTTGATAGGCTTGAAGTCATAAACAGTAGAGCTGCTGGCAAAACGCACGAAAGTGCTGTTTGAATGAATGCTTATGAGCCTGCTGGTGCCTACCATCGCTCAGTCAGACTGCTCTATCAAATCATAGACTTAATTATAACATAATAACACACAGAAATGCGAGCCTTAGGTCATTAATATGGTAGAATCCGGAAACTCTCGAAAACAAGACGTTTATTCTTTCAGTGAAATACGGAACCAGTCTAAATATTCCTGTTACATTGCACAACCTTCAATGTTATGTCATAATTACGTAAAATTCTGGCAAATTAGTTCGCAATGAGCCAGGCGGCCCAAACTGTTGCATATACCCTGACTCTGCGTGCAATGAACGCAAGAGAAGTGACACAATTTCACCTGGTTAATATTGCCTGCTAACCTAGATTTCTTTTAGCTAAATATGCAGGTTTAAAAATATATACTTCTGTGTATTGATTTTAAGAAAGGCATTGGTGTTTATGGTTAGGTACACGTTGGAGCAACGACAGTCCTTTTTCGCAAATGCGCACTACATCGGTTACCGTAATTTCCGGACTATAAGCCGCTACTTTATTCCCACACTTTTATTTTTATTTTTTATTAACAACAAATCAATACATAAAGCACGAGGGAACACAAGCATACATAGATTACAAACAATGGACAATCGAGCTAGGGGGTACAATTTCACATTACAATTACACAAGGACCTTAAGGGACATGCATATACTTACAATTCTAACAGCTTTTTTGTTAGTAGAGCATTTAACCGTCTTAAAATACAGTTCAATTTCTTTTTGTAGGATACGAAAATGTGGTTTTCTGTTTGTAAATTTACATTTGTGTATATGAAATTTGGCCAAAAGAATAATGAAATTAATTACATAAAAATGATTCCGCTTATTTCTATTGTATGTAAAGAATCCAAACAGTACATCTCTCCACAATAGTGTAAAATCTTCATAAATGTGTTCAATTATAAACCTACTGATGTCTTGCCACAGTTTTCTTACATGCATACAATGCCAAAAAAGATGCACAACTGTTTCTGGGTGGTCATTACAAAAGGAGCAATTTGAGTTGATGTTTTCCTTAAACTTCTTCATATAGTGGTTGGCAGGATAGTATTTATGAATAATTTTAAAGGAAACTTCCTTAATTTTGTTAACAAGTAGGTATGTTTGTGGCAACATCCAAACTTTTTTCCAACAGATATTATCAATAAATCCATTCCAATAAGGCATGACATAAGGTATAGATACAACATCCTGCTGAAACAAGGATCGTATCGCTCTGTTGTTGAATGGACCAAAAGAGAAACAAATCTTTCCTACTGATGAGTCAACAGGGTCAATAGAAGGTAGGCTCTGAGGGTCAGGTCTTGACATGTTCCTGAATAACATAGCAACACCTGAGGGAATGGCATCTAAAACAATTGCAAAATCTTTAGGTGTTACAGGGACCTTGTAAAGTGATATACTTTATTCCCACACTTTGAACCTCGCGTTTTATACAATGACGTGGCTAATTTATGTATTTTTCCCGCTTTCGCAAGATTCATGCCGCCGCCAAAAAACTGAGCACCGTCACATAATGTGACGTAAATCGAGCGCGCTCAAACTTCCCATCATTCTGATTACGGTAGTAATTTTGTCACCCTCATCATGGCAAAGACACAGAGAAATGCATATGATGCAGCTTTCAAGTTGAAGGCGATCAATCTGGCTGTTGGAAAAAGAAATAGAGCTGCTGCATGGAAGCTTGGCCTTAATGAGTCGATTATAAGACTTTGTAAACAGCAGGGTGAGGAACTGACTCAGTGCAAAAAGACAACAAACCTTTCAGAGGGAAGAAAAGCAGATGGCCCAAAGTATTTGCAGCCACTCGACATCAGTGTAAATCGTGCATTTAAGGTGGCGCTCTGTGTTCAGTGGGAGGCTTGGATGACAAGTGGGGAGAAATCCTTCACTAAAACAGGCCGCATGCGAAGAGCAACTTATGGTCAAGTCTGCCAGTGGGTCCTGACAGCGTGGAGCATTGTCAAAAAATCCACTATCATCAACGGGTTTCGAAAGGCTGGACTGCTGCGTGTTGAAGGGGCAGCATGAGCTCAGCGGGGTATTTGCCTCCGGATGAAAGTGACGAGAGCGACAATGAAAACGATCCAACATCGGATGAAGCAATTCTGAGGCTATTCAAATCCGACACCGAAGGAGATGACTTCAGTGGTTTCAGTGCACAGGAGGAGGCTTGGTAGGCTGCTGTTTTAATTTTTGTTACAAGCCGTGTTTCGTTAAAGCCTATTTATTTTTGTTACAAGCCGTGTTTCGTTTAAAGGCTGTGTAAAGTTAATTTGTTTCAATGTACCGGTAGGCACCTGCGGCTTATAGACATGTGCGGCTTATTTATGTACAAAATACATATTTTTTAATAATTCAGTGTGTGCGGTTTATATTCAGGTGCGCTTAATAGTCCAGCAATTACGGTATATGCACCGCAGGACACGCTAGATAAACTAGTAATATCATCAACCATGTGTAGTTATAACTACTGATTATGATTGATTAAGTTTAATGCTAGCTAGCAACTTACCTTGGCTTCTTACTGCATTCGCGTAACAGGCGGGCTCCTCGTGAGGCAGGTGGTTAGAGCATTGGACTAGTTAACCGTAAGGTTGCAAGATTGTATCCCCGAGCTGACAAGGTACAAATCTGTTGTTCTGCCCCTGAACAAGGCACCGTTCCTAGGCCGTCATTGAAAATAAGAATGTGTTCTTAACTGACTTGCCTAGTTAAATAAAGATTAAATAAAGGTGTAAAAAAATAAAACATAATAATAATAATAAATAAAAATAATGTTTTTTAAAATAGGCAAATCGGCGTCCAAAATTAACGATTTCCAATTATTATGAAAACTTGAAAAATCGGCCCTAATTAAAATCGGCCATTCCGATTAAATCGGTCGACCTCTATTCCATATGGTTATACATTATACGAGTTAAACTCAGGATGACAGTGCAGAAATGTACCAATCAGAAACACATAAGCCTGCAACTCCATAAAAGCTTGTATAGTGAGTATCAGCTCAATAACATGAAAACCACCTTCTTCATGCTTCTACGTGTTTGTTAACTGATCCGGTTCTTACATAAAATGGCTAATAGCAGTGTGACAGGATTGGCCTTTCACCAATGCTAAGCTCGGGATTACAAAACAATAAGAGCCTGTGTAGCTACTCACCTTTCCTGTGTGGAGTGAACCTCAAAATATGAATGGCTGGGTGAAACTGGGGATAGTTATCTAGTCCCTGTCTGTGTGTGTGTTACACTGGTTGTCATGGTATTCCTACCTTGCGGACACAATCGAGCACAAAGGGTTTGCCATGGTCGTCCCTGTAGGCTCCCACCCCCAGGTTCATCTTCTTCGGACTGGTGTCCCTCTTGAAGGCCTCCGACACCCCCAGGATGGGGTCAGGGGGACCCATCTGCACTCCACCCCACCATGAGCTGCAACACAGGGGAGAGGGAGAAACAAACAGAAGCAGCTTAATTTAAACTTCTACTTTTAAAAATCCACCTCTCTAAAAACAAGTCTCTCACCGTTGCCGCCTGCTATAGACCACCCTCTGCCCCCAGCTGTGCTCTGGACACCATATGTGAACTGATTGCCCCCCATCTATCTTCAGAGCTCGTGCTGCTAGGCGACCTAAACTGGAACATGCTTAACACCCCAGCCATCCTACAATCTAAACTTGATGCCCTCAATCTCACACAAATTATCAATGACCCTACCAGGTACCTCCCCAAAGCCTTAAACACGGGCACCCTCATAGATATCATCCTAACCAACTTCCCCTCTAAATACACCTCTGCTGTCTTCAACCAAGATCTCAGCAATCACTGCCTGCATCCGTAATGGGTCAGCGGTCAAACGACCTCCACTCATCACTGTAAAACACTCCCTGAAACACTTCAGCGAGCAGGCCTTTCTAATCGACCTGGCCGGGGTATCCTGGAAGGATATTGATCTCATCCCGTCAGTAGAGGATGCCTGGATATTTTTTTTAAATGCCTTCCTCACCATCTTAAATAAGCATGCCCCATTCAAGAAATGTAGAACCAGGAACAGATATAGCCCTTGGTTCTCCCCAGACCTGACTGCCCTTAACCAACACAAAAACATCTTATGGCGTTCTGCATTAGCATTGAACAGCCCCCGTGATATGCAGCTGTTCAGGGAAGCTAGAAACCATTATACACAGGCAGTTAGAAAAATCAAGGCTAGCTTTTTCAAGCAGAAATTTGCTTCCTGCAACACGAACTCAAAAAAGTTCTGGGACACTAAAGTCCATGGAGAATAAGAACACCTCCTCCCAGCTGCCCACTGCACTGAAGATAGGAAACACTGTCACCACTGATAAATCCACCATAATTGAGAATTTCAATAAGCATTTTTCTACGGCTGGCCATGCTTTCCACCTGGCTACTTCTACCCCGGTCAACAGCACTGCACCTCCAACAGCAACTCGCCCAAGCCTTCCCCATTTCTCCTTCGCCCAAATCCGTTCAGCTGATGTTCTGAAAGAGCTGCAAAATCTGGACCCCTACAAATCAGCCGGGCTAGACAATCTGGACCCTTTCTTTCTAAAATGATCTGCCGAAATTGTTGCCACCCCTATTACTAGCCTGTTCAACCTCTCTTTCGTGTCGTCTGAGATTCCCAAAGATTGGAAAGCAGCTGCGGTCATCCCCCTCTTCAAAGGGGGGGACACTCTTGACCCAAACTGCTACAGACCTATATCTATCCTACCATGCCTTTCTAAGGTCTTCGAAAGCCAAGTCAACAAACAGATTACCGACCATTTCGAATCTCACCATACCTTCTCTGCTATGCAATCTGGTTTCAGAGCTGGTCATGGGTGCACCTCAGCCACGCTCAAGGTCCTAAATGATATCTTAACCGCCATCGATAAGAAACATTACTGTGCAGCCGTATTCATTGATCTGGCCAAGGCTTTCGACTCTGTCAATCACCACATCCTCATCGGCAGACTCGACAGCCTTGGTTTCTCAAATGATTGCCTCGCCTGGTTCACCAACTACTTCTCTGATAGAGTTCAGTGTGTCAAATCGGAGGGTCTGCTGTCCGGACCTCTGGCAGTCTCTATGGGGGTGCCACAGGGTTCAATTCTTGGAACGACTCTCTTCTCTGTATACATCAATGAGGTCGCTCTGGCTGCTGGTGAGTCTCTGATCCACCTATACGCAGACGACGCTATTCTGTATACTTCGGGCCCTTCTTTGGACACTGTGTTAACAACCCTCCAGGCAAGCTTCAATGCCATACAACTCTCCTTCCGTGGCCTCCAATTGCTCTTAAATACAAGTAAAACTAAATGCATGCTCTTCAACCGATCGATACCTGCACCTACCCGCCTGTCCAACATCACTACTCTGGACGGCTCTGACTTAGAATACATGGACCACTACAAATACTTAGGTGTCTGGTTAGACTGTAAACTCTCCTTCCAGACCCATATGAAACATCTCCAATCCAAAGTTAAATCTAGAATTGGCTTCCTATTTTGCAACAAAGCATCCTTCACTCATGCTGCCAAACATACCCTTGTAAAACTGACCATCCTACCAATCCTCGACTTTGGCGATGTAATTTACAAAATAGCCTCCAATACCCTACTCAACAAATTGGATGCAGTCTATCACAGTGCAATCCGTTTTGTCACCAAAGCCCCATATACTACCCACCATTGCAACCTGTACGCTCTCGTTGGCTGGCCCTCGCTTCATACTCGTCGCCAAACCCACTGGCTCTATGTCATCTACAAGACCCTGCTAGGTAAAGTCCCCCCTTATCTCAGCTCGCTGGTCACCATAGCATCTCCCACCTGTAGCACACGCTCCAGCAGGTATATCTCTCTAGTCACCCCCAAAATCAATTCTTTCTTTGGCCGCCTCTCCTTCCAGTTCTCTGCTGCCAATGACTGGAACGAACTACAAAAATCTCTGAAACTGGAAACACTTATCTCCCTCACTAGCTTTAAGCACCAACTGTCAGAGCAGCTCACAGATTACTGCACCTGTACATAGCCCACCTATAATTTAGCCCAAACAACTACCTCTTTCCCAACTGTATTTAATTTATTTTGCTCCTTTGCACCCCATTATTTTTATTTCTACTTTGCACATTCTTCCATTGCAAAACTACCATTCCAGTGTTTTACTTGCTATATTGTATTTACTTTGCCACCATGGCCTTTTTTGCCTTTACCTCCCTTCTCTCCTCATTTGCTCACGTTGTATACAGACTTGTTTATACTGTATTATTGACTGTATGTTTGTTTTACTCCATGTGTAACTCTGTGTTGTTTGTTTTACTCCATGTGTAACTCTGTGTCGTTTGTTTTACTCCATGTGTAACTCTGTGTCGTTTGTTTTACTCCATGTGTAACTCTGTGTCGTTGTATCTGTCGAACTGCTTTGCTTTATCTTGGCCAGGTCGCAATTGTAAATGAGAACTTGTTCTCAACTTGCCTACCTGGTTAAATAAAGGTGAAATAAAATAAATAAAATAAAAAATGTAACATAAACACACAAGTCTGCAAAATTACGGACATATTCAATCAATCCTTATCTCAGTCTGCTGTTCCCACATGCTTCAAGAGGGCCACCATTGTTCCTGTTCCCAAGAAAGTAAGGTAACTGAGCTAAACTGTAGCACTCACTTCAGTCATCATGAAGGGCTTTGAGAGACTAGTCAAGGACCATATCACCTCCACCCTACCTGACACCCTAGACCCACTCCAATTTGCTTACCGCCCCAATAGGTCCACAGACGACGCAATCCTCAACACTGGGGCCCCACAAGGGTGTGCTCTGAGCCCTCTCCTGTACTCCCTGTTCACCCATGACTGCGTGGCCATGCACGCCTCCAACTCAAATCATCAAGTTTGCGGACGACACTACAGTGGTAGGCTTGATTACCAACAACGACGAGACGGCCTAGAGGGAGGAGGTGAGGGCCCTCGGAGTGTGGTGTCAGGAAAATAACCTCACACTCAACGTCAACAAAACAAAGGAGATGATTGTGGACTTCCGGAAACAGCAGAGGGAGCACCCTCCTATCCACATCGACGGGACAGTAGTGGAGAGGGTAGTAAGTTTTAAGTTCCTCGGCATACATATGACAGTCAAACGGAATTGGTCCACCCACACAGACAGCGTTGTGAAGAAGGTGCAGCAGCGCCTCTTCAACCTCAGGAGGCTGAAGAAATTTGGCTTGTCACCAAAAGCACTCACAAACTTCTACAGATGCACAATCGAGAGCATCCGGTCGGGTTGTATCACCGCCTGGTACGGCAACTGCTCCGCCCACAACCGCAAGGCTCTCCAGAGGGTAGTGAGGTCTGCACAACGCATCACCGGGGGCAAACTGCCTGCCCTCCAGGACACCTACACCACCCGATGTCACAGGAAGGCCATAAAGATCATCAAGGACAACAGCCACCCGAGCCACTGGCTGTTCACCCCGCTATCATCCAGAAGGCGAGGTCAGTACAGGTGCATCAAAGCTGGGACCGAGAGACTGTTAAACAGCCACCACTAACATTGAGTGGCTGCTGCCAACACACTGACTCAACTCCAGCCACTTTAATAATGGAAATTGATGTAAAAATGTATCACTAGCCACTTTAAACAATGCCACTTAATATAATGTTTACATACCCTACATTACTCATCTCATATGTATATACTGTATTCTATACCATCTACTGCATCTTGCCTATGCCGTTCTGTACCATCACTCATTCATATATATCTTTATGTACATATTCTTTATCCCTTTATACTTGTGTGTATAAGGTAGTAGTTGTGGAATTGTTAGGTTAGATTACTCGTTGGTTATTACTGCATTGTTGGAATTAGAAGCACACTCGCATTAACATCTGCTAACCATGTGTATGTGACAAATAAAATTGGATTTGTTTCACAGTGGACACTATTCTTAAAATCACTCAGTGTAGGCTTATATTTCTCCAGGAAACGGATTTAAAATTTTAAAAACTCAACGGTAAACAGTACTATGCTCTACTCAAGAAACGGTTGCCCTCACCTAACCAGAGGAGAGTAGCACCAACCACCCACAGTAGACCAACACTCTGGACTATGACCTGGTGAATGCCTGGTCATCCCCCAGTTCCTGCACAGCAAAAAGCCACACACACACACACACACACACACATACATTACAAAATCACCACTACACACATTTAAAGTCTGTCGAGGTGAAGGGCCCGGGTTGGATGGCATTAGGGGGAGTCACTAAAAGGAAGGAGATGTACTGCACTAAATACATCTCTCTCCATCGCCACTACACTACCAGAATGACGGATCTAAGGGGCAGGGAGAGAATAGTTGAAACAAAGGCAACGATTGGTTCTTTGAAATTCAGAACAAATTCATTCATCATATCTTTGGATCTGGTCATTACAGCCTGGTCTTTTTTCCAACACTGACCCCACCAAGCTGATTATCCATCCAATACTTCACACTTCCCTTTCCACAGCCACACGCGCACAGATTAACAGCTCATGGAAAAGTCAGGCACTGCAAACATATCCTCTCACACATACAAATGCTCTCACACAAACAAAACGATTCCATCCCCCTGTATGGAATGTGTCTTATGAGGAGGAAACAGAAAATTAGCAGGGGCCCAGTTCAGGAACTAATAGAATTACACACACGACCTTGCCCCTGACCTCTTCCACATGACCTCTGAATGAGGGGATGCAGGGCCTCTAAATCTTACATATTCCTCTCACTGCTGTACTGGAAGCTATATGCCTGCTGAGGCTGAACTAGAGATATGTTTAAAACATTGCATGGAAAAAAATGTAAGTTGACAGCAAGACTCCCAACAGAGAACAGCATCTGTTTTAGACAGAACATTTCTATTGGAACCTTCTGTAATATTGCACTCTCTAAAACCGTGATGCTACTGATGCTACTCACCAGTGTGTACTGGTACAGTAGTATGTTTTGATATGTCAAATGTAGGGGTGAGCCACTATGACTTGAGCAGTGATACTCCGCAGCTCATTGAGATTCAGGTTCAACGGTTGTGTTCAAACACCCTGGAACTCACAGCGATACATCGAGCTGAAGGCTTCGCAAAGGGCAGCAAAGCCAAAACCGCAACACAAGACTATGGACAAGAATGATGACATGACACCCACCTTGAGTTTTAGGGAACACACTAACAGTCACCGATCATAGAGCCTGTTTATATAGCATTATAGAAAATCCTTACAGAACGTCTATTGTTCAATAATAAAAAGATCTCAGGCAACTAAAATTGAGCACTCTGGGACTGCACATTAAAATCAGATCCTCAATCAGTAAAACTGATAACAAATATGAATACTTGTTATCTGATTCTGACAAATCTGTTATCAGAGTGAGAAGAACCTGAGTATATTATCAGCCTACCCACTGGTTCATATTGCTACTACTATCAGCAGTTTGTGCGATCTACATACACACAGAAACTTTGTACATTTTAACTTGTGAGATGTCGAGCAAACATAAATATGCTTGGTATACAGTTCATAGGCCCAAGGGAGTACACTGACTGAGTCCTATTTATGCCAGCGATGACAGCACCAATGAGGGTCCATCCAATGTGGAGTCACAGACTTGAATATACCCTGCTAATGGACTAAAATGCACTTGAATGTAGACCGAAATGATTTTTGAATGAGAATAATGTAACACTCGGTGCACGGTGTTCTAACAAAAACCGACAGTGACGCAGAGTGTATTTGCAGATGCTTTTCGAATACATAGCCTGTTTTCCAGATATGTGGAGCGGTATCTTATAAACGAGCAGAGTTTGTCCTCCAAAAGAAAATAGAAAGGACACCGGTTACTGTCGTCACAGAAACCGGGACATCCCTTGGCCAATCAGCGACCAGGGGCCTGCACACGATAACCAATGATCACGCTAGAATTAGGGAGCTACGGTATGCGAGGGAGATCAAACCGAGAAAATACGTCGAATCTCAAAGGCTAAATGCCTCTGCGACCCTAAAATATAAAAATGTTTGAATAATTGACCTTTCACAGGATGAACTGAATGATCACTATGACAACATACCACATGCCACTGACATCTGAATAATATTTTTACAGAGCCACCAAATAACAGTATCAGTATCCATAGCTGGAAAATAACCTTGCCAAGTCAGATTGTAAGTGAACTGGTTGAGCGGCGGATGGATGAATGCGAGTTTCAATCAGCTAACAAATCAAATCAAATGTAATTTAAATATTAGGTAGGTAGATAGCTAGCTAAACCACAATGAGAGACGTAAATGCATGACCACTTCGGACCCCCACTCAGTAAACTTGAAGTTAGGCAACTTGAGTCATTGCGGACATGGCTAGCTAGCTATTAATTCAAAGTCAAATATGACAGTGCAGAGATTGCATGTCTGGTATTACCTGTTACGGGTAGACAAAACTCCCAGGGATGGGGAGAAAGTCCCAATACTGGAGATGACCTTGCTGGACTTCAACAGAGCCATGGTCGAGCAGGTGGCCGGGGCGCAGAATGACAGAAAAAGCAAAGAGTGAGGATATAAATCGGAGGGACAACAGATGCGTTCAAGCTTCTTTCTTCTTCGATGAGGTTTAACGGTGGTTGGCATCTAATAAATGTTGAATTACCGCCACCTACTAGACTGGAGTATAACTCCCGTATACTTGCTTAAAATAAATACAAATATTCAACAAATACCTTACCATCTAACACTACACTCACAAAAAGTATAAATAAATACCACACTCCACTATTTAAATATATTTAGTCCTACTTCAGGCCAACAGCCTGAAAGGATGGGACACCACCACTTAACACACCCTTTAATTCTTCTGATGTCATATTCTTCTGATGTCAAATACCTCTCTACAGCTGCCACCACACCCTCTATTTCTTGCGACTTACGTTCTATCCCTGCAGTACAGTTGATAACCATTACTATAAATGCCAAAAATCCAATCTTACTGAAACATGTATCATTGATGGTTTATCCCCCTGTACTGGTACACATCTACTACTCACACCACTCCCCTCAGGATCCCTCCCCCTTGACCCATCTTCATCTACTTTCTTTACTGCCTCAGCATATGACAACTTCTGCACTACTCTAACCCTGGAAACCTCAACCTGCCTCTCTCACATGGGACAATTTTGATCCACAGCCCCATGGGCACCCTACCAACTAACACATACCACTACTTTCCCCAATGCTACACATTCCTTTGTCTCATGCCCTTCTCCACAATTCTCACACCTAGGAACCTCCCTCCTACACACTGCTGCCACATGCCCATAAGCTTGACACCTGTAACAACGTAATGTAGTCGGCACAAAAGCTCGTACAGGATAACTCATATATCCTAACATCACTTTGTTGGGCAAAGACTCAATATCAATACTCAAAAGTACAGACAATGACTCACTCACGCCACCCTGTCTGTGTCACACCAAACGACGAGCATCACATACACTGGGAATCTTCCCCTTCAGTTGGTCAGCTTTCACATTTACCGCTACCCAATTAATCACTCCTTTCAATGGCACCCTTTTCTTGAGAGCAAAACAATTCACATATCTTCCCCCAATTCGTTTAACACGGAGCGCCTGCTCCCTCTGACCAGCAGAAACACATACAATTATTAAAATACTACTTCTGGTTACCCTCACCGATTCCACAGCACCCAACTCTGTATTCAACTACCCTGAAACCTCAAATGGATCAGCCATAAAGCAAGGGTCCACCTTTTCCCAAAACTTCACTCCTACTGTCACAGACTCATCTTTATCCTGACCCCCGGGCTCCAAGAACTTCACCACACCTACCACCTCCAATACTTCACCTTCATTCACTTCCATTTCTCCTCCTGTCTTCAACCCACTCTGCTTACACTTTCTACCATTCTTATTTGACAAACCATCTCCCTTTTGTCCGCCCTTCCTCCTCTGTATTCCAGGTATAACTCTCCTTATGATAATACTGCACTTCTCCTGACATACATCTTGTTACTGCCTTGTCAAGTGATGCCATTTAACCGGCTGTCACAATCTCCATACAATCAGCACGTACTGCTCAGGATGTAGCACTCAACGGTGCATCCCATTCGTAAAGCCGGGTGAGGGGCAAGCGCTCAGGTCTTCTTCTTCTATGGTATTATGGTGGTCCGCAAACAATCGTTAGAGTTGTATGCCCCAACCAACTGGGCGGGGGTGAAAAATATCAATCGCCACTGTAGAAGAGTATTGTGTTTGAAGTGGATGGAGTACATGGCTTAGTATGTCTCTCGAGGAGGCTAAAAATAGATTGTGGCTTGAAAAAGTGTAATATTTTCAGAAGGAGTTGGGTAATTGGTTAAGGGAGGAGGATTGGAGGTAAAGAGAGAGGAGGTATAAAAGACTGAGGGTGGAGCAGAGGATGGGCTTGAATCTGTTGAGGCTAGCAATAACAAGGGATGGTATGTAGAGGAAGATTGGGCGGCAGGGTAGCCTAGTGGTTAGAGCATTGGACTAGTAACCGAAAGGTTGCAAGTTCAAATCCCCGAGCTGACAAGGTACAAAATCTGTCGTTCTGCCCCTGAACAGGCAGTTAACCCACTGTTTCTAGGCTGTCATTGAAAATAAGAATTTGTTCTTAACTGACTTGCCTAGTAAAATAAATGTAAATTTTTTTTTTACAAAAATAAAAAAAGTTCAAACAGAGTGAGCCGGATTCTAGCTCTGGAGGTGAAATGGTAGGGGTAGAAGGTCTTGTGAGAAGCTCGGCACCTGCATTAATGGTTATGCTAAAGATACATTTCGTCCAGTGGGAGTGAGATTTTTGAAGAGGGTGGAACCAGGCCTTTTGGCTGATCCATGGGTGGTTTCAGGTTGGGTGGAAAAGGTAATGGGTGCTGTTGAGCCGGTGAAGGTAACCCAAAGTTGACTTGTGATGTTTGTTTGTGTTTCATCAGAGGGAGTAAGCGCTCCGTGCGAGGCAACTTAGGTAAATACCTGTTTTTTGCTTTGCTCTTAGAAACAGGGCATAATTGACAGGAGTGATTTCTGGGGTAGCGTTAAGTGTGGAGGTGGAGCAATTGAAGTTGAAGATTCCTGGTATTTGTGATGCCCGCCGTTTGGTGCGATGCAGACCCAGTGGTAAGCGTGGCAAAATAGAGAAGTTTATGCAAAAAGGTCAGGAAATATCAGTTATCCTGTTAGAGCGTTTGTGCAGAAACCACTACGCTGTTTCAGGGGCAACGTTTATGGTCATGTCACAGTAGTATGTAGAAGGGAGTGTCCAAGATGTGGGAAGTGTGCAGGAGGGCATAGAGGAATAGGTATAGAGGAATAGACCAATGAGTGATACAGTGCCTTTGGAAAGTATTCAGACCCCTTGACTTTTTCCACACTTTGTCACGTTACAGCCTTACTCTAAAATGGATTACTTTGTTTTTTCCCATCACCAATCTACACACAATACCCCATAATGACAAAGACAAACAGGTTTGTAGAGTTATTTTTGGCAAATGTATTACAAATAAAAAAACTGAAATATTACATTTACATAAGTATTCAGACCTGTAGGCTAGGGTCTATTTTTCTCCACTTCCTGTCTGACTGATGTGCCCAAAGTAAACTGCCTGTTACTCAGGCCCAGAAGCCAGGATATGCATATAATTGGTACCATTGGACAGAAAACACTTTGAATTTTGTGGAAATGTTAAAATAATGTATGAGACTTTAACACAATTGATATGGTAGTAGAAAATCCAATGAAAAACCATCCGGGATTTTTTTTTTTTTTTTGAGAGCCCATGCTCTTTCAATGGAAAGCTATGGGTCCTATGCAATTCCAGCTCCCAGATTGCAATTCCTATGGCTTCCACTAGATGTCAACAGTCTTTTTCAAGGTTTCGGGCTTGTTTCTTCCCAAACGAGGAAGAATGTTGAGTTTTGGTACTGGGAGTCAGTCTGTGCTCGTGTGACGAAGACGACGCGCACTTGCTACTTTTACTTTTCTATTGAACATACTTCTTTCCGTATGAAATATTATAGTTTAATTACATTTTAGGGTACCTGAGGATTAAATAGAAATGTAATTTGACTTGTTTTAACAAAGTTTAGCTGTAGCTTTTTGGATTCCTTTCTCGGCATGTTGAACGAGTGGATTACTCAAATCGATCACGCCAACTAAACTGACTTTTTGGGATATAAAGAAGGATTTTATCTATCAAAATGACCATGCATGTTGTAGCTGGGACCCTTGGGATTGCAAATCAGAGGAATATTTTCAAAAAGTAAGTGAATATTTAATTGCTAATTGTGATTTTATGAAGCCTGTGCTGGTTGAAAAATATTTTGATGTGGGGCGCCGTCCTCAAACAATCGCATGACATGCTATTGTTGTAAAGACTATTGTAAATTGGACAATGCAGTTAGATTAACAAGAATTTAAGCTTTTAACCGATATAAGGCACTTGTATGTACCTAGATGTTTAATATCCATAATGTTTAGGATTATTTATTTGAATTGCGTGCCCTCCAATTTCACCGGAAGTTCCAAGAAGTTTTCAGAACATTGTTGAAGCACCTTTAGCAGTAATTATAGCCTCGAGTCTTCTTGAGTATGACGCTATAAGCTTGGCACACCTGTATTTGGGAAATTTCTCCCATTCTTCTATGCAGATCTTCTCAAGCTCTGTCAGGTTGGATGGGGAGTGTCGCTGCACAGCTATATTCAGGTCTCTCCAGAGATGTTCGATCGGGTTCAAGTCTGGGCTCTGGCTGGGCCACTCAAGGACATTGAGACCTGTCCCGAAGCCATTCCTGCATTGTCTTGGCTGTGTGCTTAGGGTCGTTGTCCTGTTGGAAGGTGAACCTTCGCCCCAGTCTGAGGTCCTGAGCGCTCTGTAGCAGGTTTTCATCAAGAATCCCTCTGTACTTTGCTTCGTTCATCTTTCTCTCATTCCTGAATAGTCTCTCAGTCCCTGTCACTGAAAAACATTCCCAAGCATGATTCTGCCACCACCATGCTTCACTGTAGGGATGGTGCCAGATTTCCTCCAGATGTGACGCTTGACATTCAGGCCAAAAAGTTCAATCTTGGTTTCATCAGACCAGATAATCTTGTTTGTCATGGTCCGAGAGTCCTTTCGGTGCCTTTGGCAAACTCCAAGCAGGGTGTCATGTGTCTTTTACTGAGGAGTGGCTTCCGTCTGGCCGATCTACCATAAAGGCCTGATTGGTGGAGTGCTGCAGAGATGGTTGTCTTCTGGAAGGTTCTCCATTCATCGCAGAGGAACTCTGGAGCTCTAGCAGACTGACCATCGAGTTCTTGGTCACCTCTCTGACCAAGGCCCTTCTACCCCAATTTCTTAATTTTACCAGGCAGAAGAGTCTTGGTGATTCCAAACTTCTTCCATTTAAGAATGAAGGAGGCCACTTTGTTCTTGGGGACCTTCAATGCTGCAGACATTTTTTGGTACCCTTCCCCCGATCTGTGCCTCAACACAATCCTGTCTCGGAGCTCTACGGACAATTCCTTCGACCTCATGGCTTGGTTTTTGCTCTGACATGCACTGTCAACTGTGGAATCTTATATAGACAGCTGTGTGCCTTTCCAAATCATGTCCAATCAATTGAATTTACCACAGGTGGACTCCAATCAAGTTGTAGAAACATCTCAAGGATGATCAATGGAACAGGGATGCACTTTCAATTTCAAGTCTCATAGCAAAGGGTCAGAAAACTTATGTAAATAAGGTTTTTTAGTTTTTTATTTGTAATACATTTGAAAACACATTTCAATTGTCATTGTGTGTAGATTGATGAGGAAAAATATGTACAGTGGGGCAAAAAAGTATTTAGTCAGCCACCAATTGTGCAAATTCTCCCACTTAAAAAAAATCACATTGTAGGATTTTTTATGAATTTATTTGCAAATTATGGTGGAAAATAAGTATTTGTGTGTTGGGTGGTAGTGTCCCGTCCTCTCAGTCCGTTGGCCTGGGGTAGGATCAGAGAGGGTTAAAGTAGTGGAATAAGGTGATGGTTTTTAATGGGTATAGGGTTAGTTATTAAAATACACTGCTAAAAGAAATAAAGGGAACACTTAAACAATACAATGTAACTCCAAGTCAATCACACTTCTGTGAAATCAAACTGTCCACTTAGGAAGCAACACTGATTGACAATAAATTTCACATGCTGTTGTGCAAATGGAATAGACAACAGGTGGAAATTATAGGCAATTAGCAAGACACCCCCAATAAAGGAGTGGTTCTGCAGTTATGACCTCCAGCAGGCCACAAATGTGCATGTGTCTGCTCAAACGGTCAGAAACAGACTCCATGAGGGTGGTATGAGGGCCCGACGTCCACAGGTGGGGGTTGTGCTTTACAGCCCAACACCGTGCAGGACGTTTGGCATTTGCCAGAGAACACCAAGATTGGCAAATTCGCCACTGGCGCCCTGTGCTCTTCACAGATGAAAGCAGGTTCACACTGAGCACGTGACAGACGTGACAGTCTGGAGACGCAGTGGAGAACGTTCTGCTGCCTGCAACATCCTCCAGCATGACCGGTTTGGCGGTGCGTCAGTCATGGTGTGGGGTGGCATTTCTTTGGGGGGCCGCACAGCCCTCCATGTGCTCGCCAGAGGTAGCCTGACTGCCATTAGGTACCGAGATGAGATCCTCAGGCCCCTTGTGAGACCATATGCTGGTGCGGTTGGCCCTGGGTTCCTCCTAATGCAAGACAATGCTAGACCCCATGTGGCTGGAGTGTGTCAGCAGTTCCTGCAAGAGGCAGGCATTGATGCTATGGACTGGCCCGC
This sequence comes from Oncorhynchus nerka, assembly GCF_034236695.1. NCBI lineage: Eukaryota > Metazoa > Chordata > Actinopteri > Salmoniformes > Salmonidae > Oncorhynchus > Oncorhynchus nerka. The sequence goes on along the minus strand of NC_088422.1, from coordinate 71,787,979 downwards.
CCGTTCCCCAGACCTGAATCCAATTGAGCACATCTGGGACATCATGTCTCACTCCATCCACCAACGCCACGTTGCACCACAGACTGCCCAGGAGTTGGCGGATGCTTTAGTCCAGGTCTGGGAGGAGATCCCTCAGGAGACCATCCGCCACCTCATCAGGAGCATGCCCAGGCGTTGTAGGGAGGTCATACAGTCACATGGAGGCCACACCCACTACTGAGCTCATTTTGACTTGTTTTAAGGACATTACATCAAAGTTGGATCAGCCTGTAGTGTGGTTTTCCACTTTAATTTTGAGTGTGACTCCAAATCCAGACCTCCATGGGTCGATAAATTTGATTTCCATTGATAATTTTTGTGTGATTTTGTTGTCCGCACATTCAACTATGTAAAGAAAAAGTATTTAATAAGAATATTTCATTCATTCAGATCTAGGATGTGTTATTTTAGTGTTCCCTTTATTTCTTTGAGCAGTGTATATGATATTTTTACATTTTAATTTTTCCGGTTCCCCTTTCCCACTTTGGATCACAAAGTATAATGGATCTATATTATAGTTCAGTTTGGGGCGACAATGGAACATATTGGATGCCAACCGCCGTTAAACCTCACTGAATAAGAATTCACAAAAGAAAAGTAAATTCCATTACTGGAAGGGAAAAAGTAACATAAATCCACAAAAACTACAAAAAATATACAGTTGAAGTCAGAAGTTTACATACACTTGTTAGAGTCATTAAAACTCGTTTTTCAACCACTCCACAAATTTGTTGTTAACAACTATAGTTTTGGCAAGTCGGTTAGGACATCTACTTTGTGCATGACACAAGGAATTTTTCCAACAATTGTTTACAGACAGATTATTTCACTTGTAATTCACTGTATTACAATTCCAGTGGGTCAGAAGTTTACATACTGTACACAAAGTTGACTGTGCCTTTAAACAGCTTGGAAAATTCCAGAAAATGACGTGATGGCTTTAGAAGCTTCTCATTGACTAATTGACATAATTTGAGCCAATTGGAGGAGTACCTGTGGATGTATTTCAAGGCCTACCTTCAAACTCAGTGCCTCTTTGCTTGACATCATAGGAAAATCAAAGGAAATCAGCCAAGACCTCAGAAAACCAATTGTACACCTCCACAAGTCTGGTTCATCCTTGGGAGCAATTTCCAAACATCTGAAGGTACCACAAAAGTATGCAAGTATAAACACCATGGGACCACGCAGCCGTCATACCCCTCAGGAAGGAGACGCGTTCTGTGTCCTAGAGGTGAACGTACTTTGGTGCAAAAACTGCAAATCAATCCCAGAACAACAGTAAAGGACCTTGTGAAGATGCTGGAGGAAACAGGTACAAAAGTATCTATATCCACAGTAAAAACGAGTCCCATATCGCTCAGCAAGGAAGAAGCCACTGCTCCAAAACTGCCATAAAAAAGCCAGACTACGGTTTGCAACTGCACATGGGGACAAAGATCATACCTTTTGGAGAAATGTTCTATGGTCTGATGAAACAAAAACAAAACTGTTTGGCCATAATGTCCATTGTTATGTTTGGAGGAAAAAAGGGGAGGGTTGCAAGTCGAAGAACACCATCCCAATCGTGAAGCACCGGGGTGGCAGCATCATGTTGTGGGGGTGCTTTGCTGCAGGAGGGACTGGTGCACTTCACAAAATAGATGGTTTCATGAAGAAGGAAAATTATGTGGATATATTGAAGCAACATCTCAAGACATCAGTCAGGAAGTTAAAGCTTGGTCGCAAATGGGTCTTCCAAATGGACAATGACCCCAAGCATACTTCCACAGTTGTGGCAAAATGGCTTAAGGACAACAAAGTCAAGGTATTGGAGTGGCCATCACAAAGCCCTGACCTCAATACTATGGAAAATGTGTGGGCAGAACTGGAAAAGCGTGTGCGAGCAAGAAGGCCTACAAACCTGATTCAGTTACACCAGCTCTGTCAGGAGGAATGGGCCAAAATTCACCCAACTTATTGTGGGAAGCTTGTGGTAGGCTACCCAAAACGTTTGACCCAAGTTAAACATTTTATTATAGGCAATGCTACCAAATACTAATTGAGTGTATGTAAACTTCTGACCCACTGGGAATGTGATGAAAGAAATAAAAGCTGAAATTAATCATTCTCTCTACTATTATTCTGACATTTCACATTCTTAAAATAAAGTGGAGATCCTAACTGACCGAAAACAGGGATTTTGTACGAGGATCAAATGTCAGGAATTGTGAAAAACTGGGTTTAAATGTATTTGGCTAAGGTGTATGTAAACTTCCGACTTCAACTGTAATTATCAACAGAAATGTTCCCACACCTTCAGTAATTTGCAGGCTCTGGGGCCTGAGAGGCAGGGACCGCTCCAGATTGTAGGCGTACTACATGTAGCTCTTCAGATGTGAAATATTTTAATCCCAGATATCGTTCAGCTGCAGAAACAATAATGTTTCTTTCGTGACTTATTTTCAACTTGAGAAGTGCCGTTTATCACCATTGTTTATAAAAGAGACTAAAACCACCTTCATATGAACCATTTCTGGATCCTGTTGATTTCAGGCTGCAGTGTAGGCCTACAGGTATTCATTACCATGGGAAAGCGCTCATGTCAAACGAGATCTCGTGCTTTGAGTGTGTGCAGTAATATATATAACCACGGAGAGGTGCAATTGTCCTACAAGTGTTAAACAGTTGCTCGCATGATCCTGCAGAGTCTGTGCAATCTGGGTTCCTTGGGACATCCCTACTTTAAACCCTAATCTTAACACCTAACCTTACCCAAACCATGTTACATGTTCAATCTCAAAGGGGTAGGGACATCCAAAGTCGGTAGCTCTGCCGTTCCTGCAGTGTATTTGATCTGCGCATTAGCTATCTCGAGAAGCGCAGACTCCCTCGTTGGCATAACTGAGAGTTTTCAAATGTATATTCTCTTTGGCTAGAGTAGACTAAACATATTGGCTAAACCTCCAACTTCAAGTCACCTTTTTGCATCTTTGACAAAATTCCAGGTAAAAAGATATAGGACGAGTATACAAAATGTACATGCGTTTATTATGTTCTCTTAGCGTTGGCTTCTAGCCTGCTGCAGAGGCACGCTTTCTCCATATAGTCCCTATTCCTCTTTCTTCTTCTTTGGCATTTATTTAATCTAGCTATTTAGCCCTATTCCCCTTTCCTCTTCCATGCTTGTAAACTACAAAGGGAGAGAGGGTGTCGATGGATATTCCTCCATTTAATTATTTGCTTAGTCCCAGTTGCTTCTTTACCCTAAAGTAGCAGAAATTGGATCTTGTTGTTGTGTTGTTTTGTAGGTTGTGGAGAGAATGGTTCTGTATCAATTCCTGAAAGAGAGTAGGCCTAACTGGAGCAGCCCTCACAATGAGTAACCTCTGATCCATTCACAATCCGACATAAATTTAATTCATGTCATTGATATATTAGTAGATAAACTGTAGCCTATTTACTCAATGTGTTTTCTGTAAGTCTCTGTACACATTGACGCATTCTGCATTTCTTTTCTGCATGTTCTGATTATACTTTCATCCTATTCCCCAGGGACCAGCTGAGGAACCTCCACAGACAGAACTTGGAAGTCCATGAAACATCCTCCTTCTGGCAGATGACAACAGCTTCCACTGGCACAAGAATAGAGTGTGTGTGTGTGTGTTTGTGGGTGTGTAGTGTGTGTAACAGTATAGCTTTCGTCCATCCCTCGCCCCGACCCGGGCTCCTCTGCACACATCAACAACAGTCACCCACGAAGCATCGTTACCCATCGCTCCACAAAAGCCACGACCCTTGCAGAGCAAGGGGAACAACTACTTCAGGTCTCAGAGCGAGTGACGTCACCGATTGAAACACTATTAGCGCACACCACCGCTAACTAGCTACACATTTCACATCGGTTACATTTGTACATGCATGTGGTCATGTGTACGTGCATGATTCATATTTATGCACAATTTTACTGTCCTGTTTACATTACATATGTCTCGGCTCAGACATGAGAAGTATGTGTCAGGGACTCCAGACAATCACAGATTATAAAGAGAAAACCAGCCACGTCGCCGATGCCTTGCTCCCAGACAAGCTAAACACCTTCTTCGCCCGCTTTGAGGACGACACAAGGACTGTGAACTCACATACCAGGCAAGCAGGGCATTAATCAGAGAGGCAACAAAGAGACTTACGATAACCCTGAAGGAGCTGCAAAGCTCCACAGAGGAGATTGGAGTATCTGTCCATAGGACCACTAAGCTATACACTCCACAGAGCTGGGCTTTACGGAAGAGTGGCCAGAAAAAAAGCCATTACTTGAAGAAAAAAATAATCAAGAATTGAAGGAATGATGGATGGTGCTAAATACAAGGACATTCTTGAGGGAAACCTGTTTCAGTCTTCCAGAGATTTGAGACTGGGACGGAGGTTCACCTTCCACCAGGACAATGACCCTAAGTATACTGCTAAAGCAACACTTGAGTGGTTTACAGGGAGACATTTAAATGTCTTGGAATGGCCGACTCAAAGCCCAGACCTCAATCTAATTGAGAATCTGTGGTATGACTTAAAGATTGCTGTAAACCAGCGGAACCCATCAAACTTGAAGGAGCTGGAGCAGTTTTAACTTGAAGAATGGGCAAAAATCCCAGTGGCTAGATGTGCCAAGCTTATAGAGACATACCCCAATAAACTTGCAGCTGCAATTACTGCAAAAGGTGGCTCTACAAAGTTTTGGCTTTGGGGGGTGAATAAATAATGCACGCTCAAGTTTTTCGTTATTTTTTTCTTATTTCTTGTTTGTTTCACCCCCAAAATATTTTGTATCTTCAAAGTGGTAGTCATGTTGTGTAAATCAAATGATACAAACCCCCCCCAAAAAATCCATTTTAATTCTAGGTTGTAAGGCAACAAAATAGGAAAATGTGAAGGGAGGTGAATACTTTTGCAAGCCACTGTATATCCAGGCCATCAGACTGTTAAACTAGCCGGCATCCGCCCAGTACCCTGCCTTGAACTTTAGTCACTGTTACTAGCCGGCTACCACCCGGTACTCAACCCTGCACCTTACAGACCGCTGCCTTATGTATTTAGTCATGGAACACTGGTCACTTTAATAATGTTTACATACTGTTTTACCCACTTCATATGTACAGTACATATTGTATTCTAGTCAAGCCTCATCCTATTTAACTACTGCTGTAAACAGATTTTCTATTGATATACTTTCCATAATGTATACTGTATACATACCATCATATACATATATACAGTATTTATATTCCGGACTCTGGCATTGCTCGTTCTGATTTGCATATATTGTTTTGTATTGTTAGGTATTACTGTACTGTTGGAACTAGGAACATAAGCATTTCGCTACACCCCCAATAACATCTACTAACTATGTTTACACAACCAATACAATTTGATTTGATTTAAGCTCATTTTTGCATAGTGTATTTATGCATGTAACATCAAAGACTTGCAGCAGTGGTGGAAAGTACCCAATTGTCATACTTGAGTAAAAGTAAAGATACGTTAATAGAAAATGACTCAAGTAAAAGTGAAAGTCACCCTGTGTAATGTAGTCTGTGTGTAGCTGGTGTAGAGGAGTCAGGCGCAGGAAAGCAGATATGAGTAAATAAACATATTTTACTCAAAATAAACAAATACGATACAAAATAAGCGAGCCCACATAAACGGACCATATTACATAAAAACAATCACTCACAAACAAACATGGGGGAGCAGAGGGTTAAATAATGAACAAGTAATTGGGGAATTGAAACCAGGTGTGTAAGACAAAGACAAAACAAATGGAAAATGAAAAGTGGATCGGCGATGGCTAGAAGGCCGGGGACGTCGACCGCCGAACGCCGCCTGAACAAGGAGAGGGACCGACTTCGGCAGAAGGGTCCAAGACGTCCTCCACCGGCACTCAGCATCTCTCCACCGGACTGTACCCCTCCCACTCCACGAGGTACTGAAGGCCCCTCGCCCGATGCCTCGAGTCCAGGATGCACATGGGCGGCGTCCCAGGTCTCCTCCGAGCGCTTAAACCCTTCGTCCACCGCAGGAGCTTCGATCTGGCTCTGATGCCAAGGTGCCAGAACCAGCTGATACCCCAGTAAGCACTGGAAAGGAGAGAGGTTAGTGGAGGAGTGGCGGAGTGAGTTTTGGGCCAACTCTGCCCAGGGAATGAACGCCGCCCACTCCCCCGGCCGGTCCTGGCAATATGACCGCAGAAACCTGCCCACATCCTGGTTTATTCTCTCCACCTGCCTGTTACTCTCGGGGTGAAAACCTGAGGTGATGCTGCCCGAGACCCCCAGACGTTCCATGAACGCTCTCCAGACCCTGGACGTGAACTGGGGACCCCGATCAGAGACTATATCCTCAGGCACCCGGTAGTGCCGGAAGATGTGAGTGAACAGGGCCTCCGCAGTCTGTAGGGCCGTAGGGAGACCGGGCAAAGGGAGGAGACGGCAGGACTTAGAAAACCGATCCTCAACGACCAGGATCGTGGTGTTGCCCTGTGAAGGAGGAAGATCTGTCAGGAAGTCCACCGACAGTTGCGACCACGGCCGTTGTGGAACGGGTAAGGGTTGTAACTTCCCTCTGGGCAGGTGCCTGGGAGCCTTGCACTGGGCGCACACTGAGCAGGAGGAAACATAAACCCTCACGTCCTTGGCCAAGGTGGACCACCAGTACTTCCCACTAAGGCAACGCACCGTCCAACCAATGCCAGGGTGACCAGACTGTGACGTGTGGGCCCAATAGATCAAACGGTCGCGGACAGCAGACGGAACATACAGGTGCCCAGCTGGACACTGGGGGGGAGTGAGCTCTGTGCGTCACACCCGCTCTATGTCCGCGTCCAGCTCCCACACCACAGGTGCCACCAGGCAAGAGGCCGGAGGTATGGGAGTGTGATCCATGGACCGCTCCTCTGTGTCATACATCTGGGACAGTGCGTCTGCCTTAGCGTTCTGGGAACCTGGTCTGTATAGGACAGAGTGAAAACAAAACGGGTAAAGAACATGGCCCACCTTGCCTGGCGAGGGTTCGGTCTCCTCGCCGCCCGGATGTACTCCAGTTGTCAGTCCAGATGAGGAAAGGGTGTTTAGCCCCCTCAAGCCAATGTCTCCACACCTTCAGAGTCTTGACAACAGCCAACAGCTCCCGGTCCCCCACATCATAGTGGCGTGCCCCAGCGCTGAGAGAGCACGGCTCCTATCCCAGCCTCGGACGCGTCCACCTCCACAATGAATGCCAAAGAGGGATCCGGATGAGCCAGCACAGGAGCCGAGGTGAACAGAGCCTTCAGGTGCCCAAAAGCCCTGTCTGCCTCAGCTGACCACTGCAGCCGCACCGGTCCCCCTTCAGCAGTGAGGTAATGGGAGCTGCTATCTGACCAAAACCCCGGATAAACCTCCGGTAGTAGTTGGCAAACCCTAGAAACCGCTGCACTTCCTTTACCGTGGTGGGAGTCGGCCAATTTCGCACGGCTGAAATGCGGTCATTCTCCATCTCCACCCCTGAAGTGGAAATGCGGTACCCTAGGAAGGAGACGATCAAGCACCCTTCGCACCAGGGACACATGCTCGGCACGTGTAGCGGAGTATATCAGAATGTCATTGATATACACCATTACACCCTGCCCGTGCAGGTCCCGTAAAATCTCGTCAACAAAGGCCTGGAAGATTCATCAACCCGTACAGCATGATGAGGTACTCATAGTGCCCTGAGGTGGTACTAAATGCCGTCTTCCACTCGCCCCCCTCCTGGATACGCACCAGGTTGTAAGCGCTCCTGAGATCCAATTTTGTGAAGAAGTGCACCCTATGCATTGACTCGATCGCACTGGCTATGAGAGGCAGCGGGTAGATGTACCTCACAGTGATCTGATTGACGCCTCGATAGTCAATACGCGGGCGCAGACCCCCATCCTTCTTCTTCACAAAAAGAATTAGAGGAGGCAGGTGGAGAGCCGAATGTATCCCTGCCCCAGGGATTCGGAGTTTCCATAGCCACCGTCTCTTCCCGTGACAGAGGATACACATGACTCCTGGGAAGTGCTGCGTCTACCAGGAGATTTATCACACAATCCCCCCGTTGATGAGGTGGTAATGTATTCGCCCTCTTCTTACAGAAGGCAAGAACAAAATTGGCATATTCTGAGGGAATGAGCACGGTGGAGACCTGGTCTGGACATTCCACCGTAGTCGCACCGATGGAAACGCCCACACACCCCCCTGAGCACTCTCGTGCCCACCCCTTGAGAGCCCTCTGTTGCCACGAAATAGTGGGGTCATGACAGGCCAACCAGGGTAGGCCCAGCACCACGGGAAACAGGATATGTAAGCACACAAACACAGAAATGGGCCAGGGAGAGTGGGACACTTTTGCAGGAAGTCTTGTGTGTGACAAAGAGAGTTGATTGAGAGACTGTGTCTACAGTATATACATTTTTATGGGTGTGTTTCTGTCAGTGTATCCTTGCTAGTGGGGGATTCAAACACATACATGTATATTCACAGAGGAAGCACAGCCAATGACAAGCATTTAAGACTCCAAAGAATAATTGATTAGCAAAGCAACAAAAGAAGACAACGTATTACTACTACTGGTACTGACAGTTGTGATAATTCATGCATCTGTGTGTGTGTGTGTGTGTGTGTGTTAGTATCTTTGTCTCTCTTAGTCTCACTCATTTTCAGAAATGATGGAGATGAATTTTTCTGCCGAATAAATGGATTAGAGACAGAAACAATGGAGGGAAAATCCAACGAGTGTTTTTTCTTTTTCCACCATTTCAGAAATCAGAGATTAGTGGCACATTGGGACTGTGCTGAGCAGGAGAGGCTGGTGTTCCAAAACCCATCAGGGATTTGACAGCATCTGTTCCCCTCTGCTCCGGCCATGTCCATGACTCACCGAGAAGATTCCTGAAAAGCTTTACAACTGTTTGCCTTATCCAGCCAGCGCAGAGCCGTACAACAACACTCAGTGATGTGTGTGTGTGTGTGTGTGTGTGTGTGTGTGTGTGTGTGTGTGTGTGTGTGTGTGTGTGTGTGTGGCTGTGTCTGTGTCTGTGTCTGTACTGGACCAAAAAGACAGCAGACTTTATAAACCCAAACTAATTTCTAAAAAGACCCAACTTTTCTACTCGGTGTGCCGATAATTCTTAAATGTGTTTGTGCACCGAGGCTGCAACCTTGCCTCATCCTCTGACTCAGCTGAAGCTGTTTTGGTGTGTTTGAGACAGAGGAGCATCGAACGTTTTCTGTTATTAACATCTGTTTGTTTGTGCCTAATATTGTTTCTAGCTGCATGCACCTCTCCACGTGTGTGTGTGTGCGTGTGTGTGTGTGTGTGTGTGTGTGTGTGTGTGTGTGTGCACCTGTCCTTTTTGTTTGAAGCTATAGCAAATCTACTCAGGGGAGAATAGCTAAATATGGACCCCAATCTTAGCAGCTTGTCTTTTTCCCCATCTCTCGCTTCCCTTTTTCTTTCTGAGTGAGGAACCATTGTGGGGGAGGGATACAGAGCGGACTCTATTTCTCCTGTACTGTTGTCAGCAGTTGGCTGCTTTGGGATCAAAGTAGTGTGTGTGTGTGTGTGTGTGTGTGTGTGTGTGTTGGTGTGTGTGTGGTTTGGTGTTTTTTTGTGCTTAAAGAAAACTAGAGTGAGTTTAATTAAAGATGAAAGTGCGGATGATTAATTGATGGAAGTCAGACTATTCCATTTGGTACTAAACCAGGGGTGTCCAGACTTCTCCATACAGTGAAAAATGTGGACAGTTCCAAAACATTATACATAAAATGAGATGTATTACCCAAGAAACTGAAGGCTTTCACAAAAATATATATTTAAAATAAATGTGTAACAACGTAATGATTACTGTGTTGTGTGGTGTTGTCCTTTTAAACCTTTAAAGACTAAAAACAAGCCTGGTGCATATTTGTCATTGTCTTTTAGGACTCTGGACATTCCCAAATATATATATATGCCCTAAATTGCTCTGTCTGCAAATTCGGGAGGTGCGTGTAAGTAGTGAGGCTCAAAGGCTCAGATGGAGCTGCTGAGGCAAAAAAACATCAAGAGTTTTTCTTGTAGTGATACAGTAAGTAAACATTCAATTAATTTGTGATCTCAAAGGTGTGTTAGGCTGTTATGGTAGGACTAGTCTACTAGCAGGAGGTGCTGGAGAATGGCTGTTTAACTCCACTCATATCCCTCCCCTCGGTCACTCATCTCACTCATTGACCCACTCAGTGTTCCTAGTGTGCCACAGAGACAGATGAGTACCTCTGAAAGTTCTCATCTATGAAAAATAGAGTGTGCAGGCTCCATCAAGCTGCCTTTCAACGGGAGATTAGAATAGCGAGAGTGGAGTGCTCAGGGAGATAGCGCGCCTGCTCACAACATCTGTATTGAAACCGTTATCTTCATAGGAAACACATTATGCTGGCAAAGAAAAATAGCCCTCCCTTGCTTGGCCAAGATAAAGTCTTCATAGAAACATATTTAACTAGGCGTTTATAGAGATCTATAGGCTAATATAGAAGTTAAGCAGACTGAGATCCCATGGTTTGGATAGAGACAGTTTGGCCCTGTGGTTATGAGTAAGGCAAAGAACAAGTGATCATCAACTATATTTACTGATGCTCTCAATAATTTATCCATTAAAACAGTATGAGCCTAAACCCAATTCAAAAACAAGGCAACATACTGAAACAAATAGTGAGGGAGGGGGCATTGAGATTGGAGGTAAATAGAAACAGAGAAAGAGAGATTTACAGGCAAACTGTAAAAAAAAACAAAGAGTAGGCTAAGGGAGTACAGTATAAAGGACATTCAGGCAAAATTTATATGCATTCAAATAAATAGTCATATCATATATTCCTTCTATTATTTCCATACATAATGGTTAACTCACTATAGAATTGCATGTAAAAAAAATAACAAAAAAGCTGATGACATCATCAGGTAGCGCCACGCTGCGATAAGGGGTGGAGGGGAGGTGGGGTGGGGCAAAGTAATGGACAGGTAGTTAAACAGAGTCGAGCAGTTGGGCTGAGGGTCTTGCTTATGCCTTCAAGTGGACATTCACTTCCACTCTACAGATATTGGAGTGGAGGAGGGGGTCATACATGCACCTGGTTATGCCAGGAGGGGGACAGTGGGGGGTTGTCAGGGGTCATAGGTGAAAGATCACAGTGTGGAGTCGCGGCAGAGGACGATCTCCAGCTCGGTGCGGTAGAGCTTCCCCGCGTCGGACAGAGCCATGATGCTCTTTTTATAGCCCACCAGACCGGTCGAGTCCAACTCCTACAGCAAATGGGGGGCGAAACAGACGTGAGTGCTAGTGCCTCAGCCAATGATGTCATTAACTATGGTGTATACCCTGTAAACAATCATGAGTCATTAGGACGTCCCCAGGACTTCACGAAATGGTCGCCTGAAGTCGTCAGGACTTTGTGTCATGGTACCCTGGAGGTTTTGTCTAGTTCCCGGTTGATCTTAGGGACGTCCGAAGGACTTTTTTTTAGGACTTTCTTGGGATGTTGGGTCATGGTCCCATGTAGGTTTTTGCCTAGTTCCCAGTCGCAAAGAAACATTTCCTCCCCCCCCAAAAAATCTACCTTGGGCACACACACCCTAGTTTCATTACACATAACCTCTTGTTACTGTTGCCAAGACTATCAAGGTGTCACGCCCTGACCTTAGTTATCTTTGCTTTCTTTATTATTTTGGTTAGGTCAGGGTGTGACGAGGGTGGTATGTGTGTTTTTGTCTTTTCTAGGGTTTTTGTATATCTATGGGGTTTTTGGTAAGTCTAGGTAAATGTAGGTCTATGGTGGCCTGAACTGGTTCCCAATCAGAGGCAGCTGTTTATCGTTGTCTCTGATTGGGGATCCTATTTAGGTTGCCATTTTCCATTTTGGTTTTGTGGGTTGTTGTCTAGTGCCTGTCAGCACTCGGTTTATATAGCGTCACGTTCGTTTTGTTATTTTGTTAGTTTGTTTAGTGTTCTTTCTTTATTAAAAGAAGTATGTATTCATATCACGCTGGCATTGGCCCTGAGGAGCGTGTTAGCTGTCCGATGCCACCTGTGTCAGTTCCTCGTACTCATCCTGAAGCATGTTAAAGTTCCGGAACAATTGATGCCGGCTATACACACCAGGTCTCCAGTGTACCTTCACAACCCGGTCCTGTTCCTACTCCTCGCACTCTTCCTCCAGTACGCCTCCAGGGTCCAGTACGCCCTGTTCCTCCTCCCCGCAATCGCCCTGAGTCACGTGTCACCAGCCCAGTACCACCAGTGCCGGCACCACACACCAGGCCTACAGTGCGCCTCGGCAGTACAGTACGCCCTGTTCCTCCTCCCCAGCGATGATCCACGCAGCGAAGGTCCCCAGCCCGGGGCCTACGGCGAGGATCCGCAGTCCAGAGCCTCCGACGATGATCCACGGGTCAATGCTACAAGAGCAGACTCAGTGTAAAGAAGGGGGGCGGCGTCCAGAACCAGAGCCGCCACCGAGGTTAGATGCCCACCCAGACCCTCCCATATAGGTTTAGGTTTGCGGCCGGGAGTCCGCACCTTTGGGGGGGGGGGGGGTACTGTCACGCCCTGACCTTAGTTATCTTTGTTTTCTTTATTATTTTGGTTAGTTCAGGGTGTTACGAGGGTGGTATGTGTGTTTTTGCCTTGTCTAGGGTTTTTGTATATCTATGGGGTTTTGGTATGTCTAGGTAAATGTAGGTCTATGGTGGCCTGAATTGGTTCCCAATCAGAGGCAGCTGTTTATCGTTGTCTCTGATTGGGGACCCTATTTAGGTTGCCATTTTCCATTTTGGTTTTGTGGGTTATTGTCTATGTGTAGTTGCCTGTCAGCACTCAGTTGATATAGCGTCACGGTCATTTTGTTAGTTTGTTTAGTGTTCTTTCTTTATTAAAAGAAGTATGTATTCATATCACGCTGCGCCTTGGTCTCATCAATATGACAAACGTGACACAAGGCCCTGATTGGTGAACCACTGATCCAGACACAGCTGTTTATATTTTGGCAATGCACATTGTCCCAAGAACATGTTAAAAACATCCTTGGGGACATCCCCAGAACAAACCTGGAACTAGACAAAACTTCCAGGGGACCATGACACGACGTCCCAAGAACGTTCAGGTGACCTTCAGGGGACCAAGACACAACGTGCCAACAACATCCTAAGGACTAGTAAAATTAAAGTCCTGACAATGTACTAAAAGGGTCCTGACATGGTCCTCAGTGACATTCAGGAAACTATAACATTCTCAGAACATCAGTGGGATAACATCACGCAGAAACCTTTAAGGGGCCTAATGGGAAAGTCGCCAAATATCTTCAGGACGTCCCATTTGCTGGGTATGGCCCTAACAGTCAATGCAACACCACATCCTGATCCAACAAAAACTCAAAAGACGATAACCTGTACAAGACAAATGTTCTGCCAATCATTCTGATCTTGTAAACACTCCAGGTGCAGTACGACATAATAAACCAATCAACTAATCAAAAGATGTGTCAGTAAATAAGTGAAGTCTTTTGTTCTTTACTATTTTGTTCTTGTCATGTAGGTCCTTCAGCAGTGCGTCCAGCTCCTGCTCATCGACGTAACCGTTTCCATCCTAGTGAAAAACAGTGAAACAGCAGACAGGGGCCGGGCATCTCATATCATATTCTCATTAAAATAACAATCAAACACTCAGATATCCTCCCACTCAGAGTATACACAGGCAAGATCAATCATTCACAGACCAACTGCCAACTCAGTCATTACAAAGGCATTAGTATGAGACTCCTGTACTGTACAACTGTCTACATACTGTACTGTTTTATTTGTGGAAGGTTCAGTGGCGTGTATTCATGGATGCCAAGGGAAGCCAGGCTTCCCCCAAAAATTATGTTTCATAAATTTCCTTCAATTCGCAAGAGGCTGAAAAAAAAATATCTCAACGGAGAAAGCATCTGACCAAACAAAACAGCTCCCGTCTGTCTCAATATGTGTAGCGCATCTATCTGATGCTCTCTGGTCAGAAAGAGTATGACATTATTGCCGCCCATAGCATTTAATTCAAGGGAAGCCAGCGAGCATTTGACCTCCCTTAATAAAAAATTTATAAAATAAAAGTCAATCAGCTTTGAGCTAACCTGAGTGAGCTCAGCAGTGAATGGTCCTGGCGCACCAAAAATAAAAGAGTCAGTTGAAGCCAGTTTGAATTTGGCTTCAGACCAATCACATCACAAGCCAAATGTCATTATTGACAGAAAGAAACTTGTGTTCGGCCCTTTCATAAATTACGGATTTGGACTCGTGGTTTTACTTAATTCTCTGTACTGGCCAATGACTATAACAGCGATTCTGATCCAACCATAAATTCATACATTGTGCCCCTGGCCTGATAGGATGGAATTTCAACACACAGCTAGATGTGCGCTCTTAGAAAAAAGGGTTCCAGAAGGGTTCTTCGGCTGGCCCCACAGGAGAACCCTTTTTGGTTCCAGGTAGAACCCTTTTGGGTTCTATGTTGAACCCTCTGTGGAAAGGGTTCTACATGAAACCCAAAAGGGTTCTACCTGGAACCAAATAAGTTCTACCTGGAACCAAAAATGGTTCTTCAAAGTGTTCTCCTATGGGGATAGCCGAAGAACCCTTTTAGGTTCTAGATAGCACCTTTTTTTCAAAGAGTGTAGTATGCTAATGTTAACTAGCTGGCCTGGTGTATCATGGAATATGAAAGAAAGCTAGCGAGCAAGTATTTTACCAAGATAGCCTAGGACAACAAAAAATAAAAGTGTGTACTGTATGACAGAGTCATAGACCGTTTAGGCAACATGAAAGAGGAGGATGGCATTGGCGTTTCTCTACAAGTAGGTTGAGTCAACGTGTTTTTTCTACTTGCACACACACACAAACACACACACACGCGCACACATAAATCAGTAGCCACATATTTAGCTTACATTGATTGGACTAAATCGTTTTTAGTATCTTTTAATTGTCACTGTATTAGACTAAGAATAGGTTATCAGATGACGTATAAGTTGAAATGGTGCTGGAATAGTGGAGGCAGCTCCTGTTTTCTTTGTAACTTGCAGTAACTCTCTGTGGTTCTAAATCAATAGTTGTTTAGTAGTACGAAAATGTGGGAAACATTACCTTGCTTGACCATGCTGTAGGTCATGTAACTGTTACATGCAATATGTTTCTGGACTTCACTGGACTGATGTTGCTCTCCGGTTTTGTAATGAAACAAATGCGTGGTTGAATTTATTCTGCCACTGTGTCTTCTTATTGTCTCGGCATTAGGCCTATATATCACGGTGTCAAGGCATATGAACAAACAGGTTATAGAGCAAACAGAGGTTGTAATATGGCTTTTTTCTGGATTGGCTTCCCCCCTGATTTTACCCACGCACCGCTACTGGGAAGGTTACCAGGGTAACACTAACAAAATAATTGATACAGACGCAGGTGTGTCTCTGGAGTACTTACCTGTGCAAGAGACCATTTGCATGGAGCTAGTAGCTTGAGTGACAGGGATACAAGCAATCTCTCTCACACACTCTTCCACCTATACACCCTCCCTACAAATATGTATATTGTGCTCATTTACCTTGTCATAGAAGGTGAAGATTACATTGAACTGCTCTGCTGAAAGCTTGCATCCCTGGAGAGATGGAAAAGACAGGGAAGGGAAAGGAAAAATATAATATATATTGTATATGATATACAGTTTAAGTTGGAAGTTTACATGCACCTAGCCAAATACATTTAAATACAGTTTTTCACAATTCCTGACATTTAAAAAATAAAAATTCCCTGTCTTAGGTCAGTTAGGATCACCACTTTATTGTAAGAATGTGAAATGTCAGAATAATAATAGAGAGAATGATTTATTTAAGCTTTTACTTCTTTCATCACATTCCCAGTGGGTCAGAAGTTTACATACACTCAAATAGTTTTTCGTAGCATTGCCTTGAAATTGTTTAGCTTGGGTCAAATGTTTCGGGTAGCCTTCCACAAGCTTCCCACAATAAGTTGGCTGAATTTTGGCCCATTCCTCCTGACAGAGCTGGTGTAACTGAGTCAGGTTTGTAGGCCTCCTTGCTCGCACACGCTTTTTCAGTTCTGCCCACAAATTTTCCATGGGATTGAGGTCAGGGCTTTGAGATGGCCACTCCAATACCCTGACTTTGTTGTCCTTAAGCCATTTTGCCACAATATTGTCCATTTGGAAGACCCATTTGCGACCAAGCTTTAACTTTCTGACTGATGTCTTGAGATGTTGCTTCAATATATCCACATAATTTTCCTTCCTCATGACACCATCTATTTTGTGAAGTGCACCAATCTCTCCTGCAGCAAAGCACCCCCACAACATGATGCTGCCACCCCCGTGCTTCACGGTTGGGATGGTGTTCTTCGGCTTGCAGGCCTCCCCCTTTTTCCTCCAAACATATTGATGGTCATTATGGCCAAACAGTTCTATTTTTGTTTCATCAGACCAGAGGACATTTCTCCAAAAAGTACCATCTTTGTCCCCATGTGCATTTGCATTTGCAAACCGTAGGATTTTTTATGATGGTTTTGGAGCAGTGGCTTCTTCCTTGCTGAGCGGCCTTTCAGGTTATGTCGATATAGGGCTCGTTTTACTGTGGATATAGATACTTTTGTACCTGTTTCCTTCAGCATCTTCCCAAGGTCCTTTGCTGTTGTTCTGGGATTTATTTGCACTTTTCGCACCAAAGTACGTTCAACTCTAAGAAACAGAAGGTGTCTCATTCCTGAGCAGTATGACAGCTGTGTGGTCCCATGGTGTTTATACTTACGTGCGATTGTTTATAGAGATGAACGTGGTACCTTCAGGCGTTTGGAAATTGCTCCCAAAGATGAACCAGACTTGTGGAGGTCTACAATTGTTTTTCTGAGGTCTTGGCTGATTTCTTTTGATTTTCCCATGATGTCAAGTAAAGAGGCACTGAGTTTGAAGGTAGGCCTTGAAATACATCCAGAGGTACACCTCCAATTGGCTCAAATTATGTCAATTAGCCTATCAGAAACTTCTAAAGGCATGACATCATTTTCTGGACTTTTCCAAACCATTTAAAGGCACAGTAAACTCATCACAAAGCCCTGACCTCAATCCCATTGAACATTCGTGGGCAGAACTGAAAAAGCGTGTGCAAGTAAGGAGGCCTACAAACCTGACTCAGTTACACCAGCTCTGTCAGGAGGAATGGGCCAAAATTCACCCAATTTATTGTGGAAGCTTGTGGAAGGCTACCCGAAACATTGGATCCAAGTTAAACAATTTAAAGGCAATGCTACCAAATAACAATTGATTGTATGTAAACTTCTGACCCACTGGGAATGTGATGAAAGAAATAAAAGCTGAAATAAATCATTCTCTCTACTATTATCCTGACATTTCACATTCTTAAAATAAAGCGGTGATCCTAACTGACCTAAGACAGGGAATTTTGACTACGATTAAATGTCAGGAATTGTGAAAAACTGAGTTTAAAATGTATTTGGCTAAGGTGTATGTAAACTTCCGACTTCAACTGTATACACTGAGTATACCAAACATTAGGAACATCTTCCCAATATTGACTTGCAGCACCATGGGAATGCCTGCATCTGTTCCTCACAAACTGGAGTCTAACTGGTTTCATTAACGAGCCTGCAGGACGGACAGACAGGTGTGTGTGTGTGTGTGTGTGTGTGTGTGTGTGTGTGTGTGTGTGTGTGTGTGTGTGTGTGTGTGTGTGTGTGTGTGTGTGTGTGTGTGTGTGTGTGTGTGTGTGTGTGTGAACATGCGTGCTTGAGTGCGTGTGCAAGAATGTTGCAAGGACTTTTAAGGGTGTCGATGTGATAGTCTAGACAGGTGCAGACTCAGTAAACGTCTCCTGTGATAAACAGTTTAATCCTCTTAAAGTGAATACAATAAAGCTGAATTGTACCATAGATCTGCCGACATACGTATTGTATGACCTTTACCTTAGGGTTATTGTCAAAACTGCTTTAATTCACATAGTGACCGACTCTTTCACAAATGAATAAGATGCCCCAATTCCTAAAGGATTTTGTGTGTGAGGTTGGGTGGTGTGGGGTGTGGGGGTGGGGTGGGGTGTGTGGGTCAGGTCTCACCTCGAACTTGAGCAAGAAATTCTCCTGAACTGGCAGCAGCCTTAAATGAGATCAAATTAAATCGTTCACATTCAGATTCTTTACTTCAAAATGGATTTAAGTATAACACAGAGAGTCTCTCAGTGAACAAGACATACATACACTCACCTGGCCATTTCAGACAGGCCCAGTTTCCCATCACCATTCAGATCAAACATCCTCAGCTGGAGAGTGAAATGCAACAGTGAGTGGCGTAACATTACTACACGGTGTTAAACCTGTGTGTTTGTGTACACATGTACAGTATGTGTGTCACACTCACGATTGTCTGTGTGTACTCGTTGAGTTTCTTGTCATCGTAGTGTCTGTTGGCCTTCTTCAGAAGATCTGACAGGAAACCCTAAGGAAGACAGATCCTCGTTACCCCACTGGTAATTGGCTCAATGACCCAACATTAAAGTTTAAGGACGAGTGCTCAGGGGTCCTCCTCTGACAACAAGCACAAGTCCTTGGAAATTGACTAATGAAGGTTATGAATGTTTAAAAGCTTGACACATTTGTTTACCTTCAGTTCATTGGCTTCGATGTATCCACTGCGATCAGTGTCATACCTTCTCCATGCCTGTAGACAGAGCATTTTTAACATCTCATTACAACACAGTACACATGCATTTAAACACAGAGATTAAGAACTCTAAAGCCTGTGAAAAGTCATAATGCTATAATCGGTAGAGAGAATTTAGCCAGACGGAGATAGAAGAGGATGAGAGTGAGACAGAAAAGTATATAATTTGTGTTTTAATCTACCAGCTGTCCCATGTCTAGAGCGGAACCTTATCAAAGATGTATGCCCAAACCACATCACCCCTCCCCCCACTCTCCTGCAGTAAGCCTGCAATCCATCCATAATGTATGGCAGTCTGAGAATAGCTCCTGTGTTCCCCCCACCCCTCCACTTTTAACACGGGGTAGCCAGCACACTGGACCACTGCAAAACTCCTTCCTTCTGTCTAGCCTCCCTTCTCCTTACTTTGTGTGTCTCCACCAGCAGAGAACAGTTAAAAGGAACCCCCTCCCTATCTCTCTTTCTCTCTCTAGTTATTTCTAGATATAAAATGCTTTAGACAAGGAGATGCCTGTTTCCCTGATATTTCTAAGCTCTCTGTGTATGTGGATGGATGTGTTTTTGTGTTGGCTTTTGTGTATGGGACGAAGTGATCAGACTTAGCAAAACACCAAAACGTTATCTGTATCAGAGAGCAATGATAGTAGGACCCATCTTTAGTGATTGATACACGGTACAGTGTAGTGGGTTTACACAGACAGACAGACAGACACACACACACAAACACAGACACAACTTACCGCCATGAATTCTGCACTGGATCCCACAAATGTTCTGAAACAAAGCAGGAAATTCTCCTCTGTGGGCAGAATCTGAGCTAACTGGAGAGAAAAAGGGAGAGAGAGAGAAAATATATAGAAAGAGGATGAGTACACTTGGCTACTAACTCAATATTAAAGCGGATTTCAACAACAACACTGTGCACAAAATAAAGAACATATATGCAGATATACAGTTGAAGTTGGAAGTTTACATACACTTAGGATGGAGTCATTAAAACTTGTTTTTCAACCATTCCACAAATTTCTTGTTAAGAAACTATAGTTTTGGCAAGTTGGTTAGGACATCTACTTTGTGCATGACACAGGTAATTTTTTAAACAATTGTTTACAGACAGATTATTTCACTTATAATTCACTGTATCACAATTATTGAGTGTATGTAAACTTCTGACCCACTGGGAATGCGATGAAAGAAATAAAAGCTGAAATAAATAATTCTCTCTACTATTATTCTGACATTTCACATTCTTAAAATAAAGTGGTGATCCTAACTGACCTAAGACAGGGAATCTTTACTCTGATTAAATGTCCGGAATTGTGAAAAACTGAGTTTAAATGTAGTTGGCTAAGGTGTATGTAATCTTCCGACTTCAACTGTAGCATCAGAGGAAAACGTAAAAAGTAATCAGACATTTCAACAGAGGAGTTTGAATGTGCTTGTGTACAGTATGAGTCTTACTTCTGCCATCTCGATTCTTCCGTCTGCATTCTTGTCAAATTTCATCATAAACTCTTTCATTTTCTCTCTAAACGCAGCATGTGTGGGATCCTTGAATAGACAAATACACACACACACACACACACACACACACACACACACACACACACAACACACAGAATAAATCAAAAACAGATAAAACAGAGACTTCCTACCTAACGACTCTCTATGATGATGAGTTGTTACAGCATATTATATGAAATTGTCATTATCCAGTCTATCAGCCTATCTAGAAGTCTGAATACACTGTGGAGGATGACAGTCAAGTAAAGTGGACAATTTTATCATTTCAATACAATGTTTAAGGTTGCCTCGACTAGGATGGAGTCAGTCACTCACTTTAAGGCAGGAAGGAAGGAAGGGTGCATTTTCAAAGTATTCAAACCCACTCACCACGCCTGTTCCTCTCCGCGCGGTCTCTAGCTGCCGGAAGAAGTTCTCCAGCTCCTTTCCCTCGATGTAGCCATTTCCTGTAGAACATACCCAAGGGTTAAAGAGAATTCCTGGGATCAGTGAGATTGGGATTACGTTGACCTTTGAACCTGTGGAAAACATAATAGTTAATTATGTCTTAATTAATCTTTCCTTGATTCCTCGCATCCTCTCTCCTCACCTCCTTTGCAAATCCCATTGGAGAAAAAAGTCAGGGGAGGGACCTTGGACCTACTTCTCCAATACTGTTGAGAAGGAGGTGAGGGGATAAGATGCTCAGTATATCACCAAATGTGAATTGAAATAGAACCCTGGTATGTAGTGTGTGTTCCATTACTGTAAAAACAACAGGGTTCAATATAGAGGCATTTTTTTTAAAGCCCTTTGCTCAACAAGTAGCTCATTGAAAGCCCAGAACAACGAGTCCACAAGGAATCCGGAGAGTATGACTG
This sequence comes from Oncorhynchus nerka, assembly GCF_034236695.1. Classification (NCBI taxonomy): domain Eukaryota; kingdom Metazoa; phylum Chordata; class Actinopteri; order Salmoniformes; family Salmonidae; genus Oncorhynchus; species Oncorhynchus nerka. Next base: position 71,766,778 of record NC_088422.1, on the reverse strand, counting down.
TTTGCATACTCTAAACCATATGGAAACCTGCTGACAAAAACACTCTCATTATCTAGCCTAATGCTACAGTCACAGGATATTGTCCATCTGGCCAACACGACTCCCACAGGAGTACAGTAACATAACATTGAGTCACATATATACAGTATATCTAACACACACGCACGCACACTGCTGAGCTCCCTGGCCCTTACTAGGATTAGTCTGATATCCCAGCAAAACCATCAGGCCCAGTATCTGATGGGGATGAGATAGAGGAAGGAGGAGAGAAAGGGAGGGTAGGTCGGAAGGAGGGATTTGAAAGGGCAGGGGCTTAATGTGACTTATTGTGTCATAGCACCATAGGAATAAAACGATAGCTGACCCACACGGGGAAGAAAATCATTGAAAGGGGAAAGAGAGAACTTGATAAGTGTGTGTGTGTGTGTGTGTGTGTGTGTGTGTGTGTGTGTGTGTGTGTGTGTGTGTGTGTGTGTGTGTGTGTGTGTGTGTGTGTGTGTGTGTGTGTGTGTGTGTGTACACTCTGGGGGCAATCCACATGCTATAGATATTTAAGGCTGATTGAGAATATAACAAGTTCCTAATTATCTTGGCTGATCAGATCTCTAACGGTCTGTGCTCTGTGACTTCCCCCAGGTCTGTGCTCTCTGCGTTCCCCAAGGTCTGTGCTCTCTCTCTATATATATATATATACTGAGAGAGAGAGAGAGAGAGAGAGAGAGAGAGTAGAAGAAAGGACCAGCTCTAACATCCTTGTAGTTTAGCTCAGTGTTGGGAGAAGGTGGGGGTTCTACATTAGTCACATGACCAAAGCACTGCCCGCATCTGAAGCCTTTCGGCGGATCAGGATGGCATTTACGAATGGGAAGTGTGGAAATTCTCTGGTAATGCTGCTGCAGAAGGATATTTAAAAACAGCAGCTCAGAGAGCATTAGCAACATATTCACAGTGGAATTGCTTTGTGCCTGGGGGATTGACAGTGGGGGGTCAGGTAAATGTTTATTGGGGCACTAGATCTTCTGTAGCGACATTCACAAACATGACAGGCATGTGACTGACTACGCATGGTGTACAGCAAGTTTGCTGATGACCCCACGGTTCTAGGCCTGATAACCAACAACGACCAGTCCACTTATAGGGAGGCGGTAAGTGAACTGGCATTGTGGTGACATCATGACAACAACCTCTCCCTCAATGTCAGCAAAACAAATGAGTTGACTGTTGATTTCAGGAAGCAGAGAAGTGAACATGCCCCGATCTACATCAATGGGACTATAGTAGAGAGAGTCACTAGTTTAATCTCCCTCTAACTCTCAGTTGAGAGTTAGAACAGTAGAATACACAAAGTGCAATTTCGAAATGTGGTTGTGCATCAGCAGTTTTCCTCTCGTTATGTCAGTCACTGACAGCACTCAATTAGCCCACGAAGCTAAGCATTTTTAGAATGGTAAATTGGTCTTCCCTGCTATATAAATTTGTAGTAATAATGACCAAATTACAGAACGGGAATGAAGGGCACGTGCGCAGTGGCCCTGCCCTCTAGGGGGCCCACATTGATTTTGTTTGCCAATCTCACGTACAAATAGAATTGCATGAAATTAGTTAGACATTTGCGATTTTTTTCGCCCCATGGCAAAATGTGTAGAATTACAGGAAATTAACTTTAAAAAATAAATAAATATCTCCGTGGTCAAGTGGGGAGCCACTCAAATATGTTGCTAGATAGGTGGCAGGCCCCCCAACCAAATCTCGTATAGGGCCCCAAAAGGCTTTGCCTGTTACGCTCATCTATGAAAGGATTGGACCAAGGTGCAACGTGGTAGGCGTACATTTTAATTTATTAAATGAACACCGAAAAAATAACAAATACAAAACTAAACGTAACGTCTAGTAGGGCTAAACAGCACAGTACCAAAAAACAAGATCCCACAAACTACAGTTGGAAAAAGGCTGCCTAAGTATGATCCCCAATCAGAGACAACGATAGACAGCTGCCTCTGATTGGGAACCATACACGGCCAACAAAGAAATAGAAAACATAGATTGCCCACCCTAGTCACACCCTGACCTAATCAAATAGAGAATTAAAAGGATCTCTACGGTCAGGGAGTGACATGACCCTGTTCATACATTTTCCAGTTATGTTAGACATAGATCTTGTTTCCTTGCATGGAATAATATTTGGTGTGAAGAGTGGAATAATGCATGCGCTTCCCAAATATCATAGGCCTATTGTCCAGTCCACACACAGACACATTCTGCACAAACCATAACACACACACATCATACAAATCCTGTCTTAAGAGTGAAACATCTAAGGTTTTAAGTCTGAAACGCATCACTGACATTGAACCAAAATTAAAATCTATGATTCTTGAAAAGCATGCTCCACTACCCCAGCTCTAGTCCCACTTTATCATGTATGAGACTATGGACACAGATTGGCACACGGATTCGACTTGACAGACCGACACAAACCCACTTGGTGCCCAATATGTTTCTGTTAACCACCTCTGCCTCTCACAGATGGATCACTGGCACGACATCTCTGAAAAGCCTTAAATGCATTCATGTATTCACAGCGAACAGTGAGACCTATTTTTACATTCGTGATGAGTGTGAGTGTGCGTGTGTGTGTGTGTGTGTGTGTGTGTGTGCGTGCGTGTAATTGCACCCCAGCCTCATCCCTGGCTCTACTACTTCTAGGTCCATTCCAGCCCAGTGCACGCCAGGGATGCGTATGGCTTAGTTGACCCGGTGGGCGGATTTAACCCTCGGCTGGGGCAGTGGAGTGCTTGAGTGGCTCGGAGAATCCCTGCGCTTGCTCAGGTGTGACTGTTTACACGCTCTAGGTGAGAGGCTGCAGAGCTCAGAGTGAGCGCTATGGGGCGGAAACATGTCAAGTCTGCACAATGTCACAGACTTTTGGCACATCTTTACACACTTCAACAGGGTGTGTTTAGTAGAGCCCTCAGTAAGTCTAAGCGTTTTGCTGCCAAGCAGAACGTCTCCAACGGCCCTAAGGGACCACCATGGGATGGGGGAGAAGGATTCAACATGCTTTGCGCAGTGCAGTAATGAATGCATGGGTAGATTAAAGAAAGAGAACGCAGTGCTATATATACCATGCAATATATATAAATCCAAAGACGTAAATAAGAGGTACCGGGGGTCATGGGATTTAGCAATTCGTATAGCTGTTATAATCACTGTTAATAACCTTTCATGATCACCTTTGAGTGCTGTGTTACGGAGACCAGCTCTAGCGCACAGTGACGCACACCATACCCGCGACTGGGCCTTCGAGCCCCCCATCCTTCCCCCAATGACTGTAAAGGCTATATGGCTATTCCCTATATTCATTCCATCGCCCTCCTTTTCCCCACTTCCACGTTTCCCTCTTCTCTGTCCTCTCTCCCCATCTACTTCACACACTGCTCCCCCTTCTCCTACCCCCCCCCCCCCCAGTTTGACCGCAAACTGCCTGTCAGTACACGCGCGCCTGGCAGAAACCCCGGTGATGACATAGGCTACTGTAAATTCATTCATAGGAGACGCGCGGATCCGGTTGCCTCGTGGGGGTCGCTACAAGCCAGAAACATATATAATTCACAGCGAACAAACAGCGTTAAAAACAGCCACTCCGTAATACACCCACGTCACCACATAATATGATCACGCAAGAACGCATGTTCAATCTCAAAGAATGTAAATGTTTTATTAGACTTTTGTGTTTTACGCACAAATGTGGTCCAAAGCAGCGCTCTTCTGTTCCATAGCTTTGCGCGGTTCTTACTGAGGCGTAACTGAGGAACTAAAAAAAAAAGATGATTAACAAACATGGTTATAGGGGATTATATGTGGCCTACGTGTCGACTGAAATCTCATATAATGAGAACAAACTGAACTATTTGAAAATGCTTTTCTACTTTGCTACTTTAAAATATGTTTCCTTATCCAACAGTTCTGCAACAAATATCTGCAAACCCCACAAATGCCCCTTTATACAACTTCAATATGCTAATTGTGTAATTAAAGTTAATAAACAAGTGTAAAGTTACAAATCTTTCCAGAAGTGCATGATCACGGAACAGGGCACAGGACACACTGACTGACAATCACTGCCAAGAGTCCCAAGACTCTGTCCAAATAACAACCCATATGAGTCCCGCAGCACAACACACAGAACTTCCTGCCCTCATCTATCACATCTTCTCACTTCCTCTGTCCCGCAGTACAACACACATGCCTTTCTACCCTCATCTATCACATCTGCTCACTTCCTCTGTTCCACCAAGCACTAGTCTGTCAATTTAACAACTATCCAACCATTCTGAATTTACAACCAGCCTACTCCTATGATATGCCCATAGTACAGTCCTGCCCAAGTTTAACCCCCTGGCCGCAGTACTGACCGTCTGCATCGAAATGTTTCCAGATGTCAAGAAACTGCGTTGCAGTGAGCTCTGCCAGGTGTAGATGAGGTGGCTGCTGTGCTTGAGTCGCCATCGTTCAGTCGCTACTGATTTTTCCCTTCTTCCTGGAGCACGTGGAAATCCCGAGTTAAGTTTGTCCCAGTCGGATCTAAAGCCTCTCTAAACTGTCAGCAGCTCGCGCTCAACCAGGGCTTTTAAACCCACCCGCGGCGCATGCACTTCTCACGCTGACAGAAAGGGGGCGCAGCGGCTCTGAGCCTGCATGGAGTGTGAGACAGGCTGATCGGTTCTCAGTCACTCCTCTCAGAGGGATGAGAGATGCTCAATGGCACTGTCCATGCATGCTCCTCGCTCTGGAGGCAGTTATCTGTGTTGATTGGAATTATGGAAATCTAATCATATAGAGAAAGGCCCCATATTCTTGCACTCATGAGACGAAAATTACATCAAAGCATTCCATCACATAGTCTGTTCCATCAAACAGGCCAACACCTCAGGAAGACAGTAGGAATCCAACTAAGTGTGTGTGTCTGTGTGTGTGTGTGCATGCTCCAGTAAGGAGTATTTTGGGTATCAGAGTCAATCCAGCATCTATCTCTCTGCTCTACCAAATGCCTGCCTCACTATTGATCTTACTGTAAGTATAAAGTACCACTTTGAAAAAAGACTGTACTATCCCCACTCTCGCCTTCTTAATTTACTCCTATTTTCTCCCCCCATCCATCCATGCATCCCTCTTTCACTGCTTCATCTCCCTCGCAGTAAGCCCAGCTCTTCTATAGGGTCTGTTTAGATTTAAGTTTCTCCTTAGACTCCTTGGCCATTCAATCCCATAGCTGGCATAAATCATATCACCCAGTAGGACAACTATATTGTACTGCCACTAAAGTATGATAAAGCCTCTTTAGGCTCTGGTATGGGGGATATCCCCACTCCTCCTTTATCTATTTTCTTCTCACTTTTCTCCCATTCTTTCTATTTGGGGCTCCAGCAGCTTTGATAAAGCTTGAAGGTGTGTGTGTGTGTGTGTGTGTGTGTGTGTGTGTGTGTGTGTGTGTGCGTGCGTGCGTGTGTGTGTGTGTGTGTGTGTGTGTGTGTGTGTGTGTGTGTGTGTGTGTTTGTATGTTTAAGAACGATTGGGTTAGGCAGTGCTCTCCCTAATGTAGAAAGAGAGTTTTTCCAAGCTAGGGGGATGAAAGAGAGAGAGACAGACAGAGAGAGAGTGTGCGTGTGTGTGTGTGTGTGAAAGGGGGAGAGGAGATAGAGAGAGATTAGAAGAGAGAGTAGGGTGTAGTAATTAGAGTAGATGGACCACTGATCAGCTCTCACATGAATATACATCTGAACATAAAATGTCCCCACACACATGTACAGTGGGGAGAACAAGTATTTGATACACTGCCGATTTTGCAGGTTTTCCTACTTACAAAGCATGTAGAGGTCTGTCATTTTTATAATAGGTACACTTCAACTGTGAGAGACGGAATCTAAATCAAAAATCCAGAAAATCACATTGTATGATTTTTAAGTAATTCATTTGCATTTTATTGCATGACATAAGTATTTGATACATCAGAAAAGCAGAACTTAATATTTGGTACAGAAACTTTTGTTTGCAATTACAGAGATCATACGTTTCCTGTAGTTCTTGACCAGGTTTGCACACACTGCAGCAGGGATTTTGGCCCACTCCTCCATACAGATCTTCTCCAGATCCTTCAGGTTTCGGGGCTGTCGCTGGGCAATACGGACTTTCAGCTCCCTCCAAAGATTTTCTATTGGGTTCAGGTCTGGAGACTGGCAAGGCCACTCCAGGACCTTGAGATGCTTCTTACGGAGCCACTCCTTAGTTGCCCTGGCTGTGTGTTTCGGGTCGTTGTCATACAGGAAGACCCAGCCACGACCCTTCTTCAATGCTCTTACTGAGAGAAGGAGGTTGTTGGCCAAGATCTCGCGATACATGGCCCCATCCATCCTCCCCTCAATACGGTGCAGTCGTCCTGTCCCCTTTGCAGAAAAGCATCCCCAAAGAATGATGTTTCCACCTCCATGCTTCACGGTTGGGATGGTGTTCTTGGGGTTGTACTCATCCTTCTTCTTCCTCCAAACACTGCGAGTGGAGTTTAGACCAGAAATCTCTATTTTTGTCTCATCAGACCACATGACCTTCTCCCATTCCTCCTCTGGATCATCCAGATGGTCATTGGCAAACTTCAGACGGGCTTGGACATGCGCTGGCTTGAGCAGGGGGACCTTGCGTGTGCTGCAGGATTTTAATCCATGACGGTGTAGTGTGTTACTAATGGTTTTCTTTGAGACTGTGGTCCCAGCTCTCTTCAGGTCATTGACCAGGTCCTGCCGTGTAGTTCTGGGCTGATCCCTCACCTTCCTTATGATCATTGATGCCCCACGAGGTGAGATCTTGCATGGAGCCCCAGACAGAGGGTGATTGACCGTCATCTTGAACTTCTTCCATTTTCTAATAATTGCGCCAACAGTTGTTGCCTTCTCACCAAGCTGCTTGCCTATTGTCCTGTAGCCCATCCCAGCCTTGTGCAGGCCTACAATTTTATCCCTGATGTCCTTACACAGCTCTCTGGTCTTGGCCATTGTGGAGAGGTTGGAGTCTGTTTGATTGAGTGTGTGGACAGGTGTCTTTTATACAGGTAACGAGTTCAAACAGGTGCAGTTAATACAGGTAATGAGTGGAGAACAGGAGGGCTTCTTAAAGAAAAACTAACAGGTCTGTGAGAGCCAGAATTCGTACTGGTTGGTAGGTGATCAAATACTTATGTCATGCAATAAAATGCAAACAAATTACTTAAAAATCATACAATGTGATTTTCTGGATTTTTGTTTTAGATTCCGTCTCTCACAGTTGAAGTGTACCTATGATAAAAATTACAGACCTCTACATGCTTTGTGAGTAGGAAAACACACACAGTGACCCAAACACACATACTGTACAGTGACCCTCAGACCTACTCCCTTTATTTAACCATCCGGTCTTCAGAAAGGCCATTACATTGAAAAGAGGACATCTGCTGATAAGAATGTGAGGGTATTATTTTAGCATGCCACTCTCACTGCACCCCCCATGGATCATTTGAAAGTAATTTCTCAATTTCTCAATGTCATAAAAAAAAACGTAATCTATATATTTAGCATTTAAATGCAAATTAGAGTGAGGATGAAATGGCTAGAATGTGATAGATATTAATAAAAGATCATGTGCACATTTTAACACAATAGGGGACATGGGGGAGGGAGGGGGCATAAAATATGTTGGCAGGTGTTTAAGAGGCTTTTCAGACCATTTTAATTTCATTTCTGAAATGGATAAACTAACAAAAAACACCGTAGTTGAGGTAGAGCTATGTGGGATGAGAGTATGCATAACGTGTGTGTGTCCATTAGGCATGTGTGTGTTTAGGGTGGGTGTTCAGGGAGTTCATTCTAAACCAAGAGGTTAATTTTGCTTATTGTAGATCCTGCCCCAGTCATCCCCTCTATGCAGCTGAAAAACTCTCCTTTTCTCCCTTCATCATTTCTCTCTAATCCCTTACTATCCTTCTAACTCCCTCCCTCTCTCCATTTGGTCATTGATCCCTGTTATTGATGATGACACCTTTCTTGTCTTCTGTAGTTTCACCACAACATCCAACACGTGTTTGGATTAATGAGACTTATTCTAGCATCTCTCCATCTCCCCATTCCCACTCTTCCTCCATTCCCTCTCTTTCGATGTAGCATGATCAGAGAAGCAATATTGGTTTAACTTACCAAACAAACGCACCGGGTACATCATCTGTACAACACACAGAATATGCAGTATATATAAACACACACGACTTCAGCAGTCAGAGTGGCCTAAATCATTACAGTGTCTTAGAGTGACAGAGAGCATCATCACATGAATCAGCTGTCTTTACTTTACTGATGATTAATTAAAGGTTTATAAATGTGGGAGTAATGATTGATAAATTATTTATTAATTAAGGAACGTTAAAATAAAGTGTTACCAAATAGACTATTCAAAACTTTCTATAAGCTACTTAAATGAAACCCATGCCTACAGTGTAAGAAAAAAAGATGCTATTATTCAGCTGTCCCCATAAGAGAACCCTTGGAAGAACCCTTGTTGGTTCCAGGTAGAACCCTTTTGGTTCCAAGTAGAACCGTTTCAGCTTCCAAGTAGAACCCTTTCTACAGAGGGTTCTACATGGAACCCAAAATGGTTCTACCTGGAACCAAAAGGGAGAGTGGTGGGAAAAGTACCCAATTGTCATACTTGAGTAAAAGTAAATATACCTTAATAGAAAATGACCCAGTAAAATACTACTTGAGTAAAAGTCTACAAGTATTTGGTTTTATATATACTTAAGTATATACTTAAGTAATTACTTAAATGTAATTGCAAAAATATACGTAAGTATAAAAAGTAAAAGTATAAATGATTTCACATTCCTTATATTAGGCAAACCAGACAGCATCATTTTCTTGTTATTTTAATTTATGGATAGCCAGGGGCACACTCTAACACTCAGACATAATTTGCACACGAAGCATTTGGGTTTAGTGAGTCTGCCAGATCAGAAGCAGTAGGGATGATCAGGGTGTTCTCTTGATAAGTGTGTGAATTGGACCATTTTCCTGTTCTGCTAAGCATTCGAAATGCATTGCGTACCATTGGGTGCCAGGGAAAATGTATGGATTAAAAAGTTGCCTACATTCTTTTCTTTGAGAATGTAGCGGTGTAAAAGTTGGCAAAATATATAGTAAAGCACAGATACCACACAAAACAAAACTTAAGTAGTACATTTAAGTATTTTTACTTAAGTACTTTACCCCACTGCCTATTGGGTCACCCGAAGAACACGTTTGAAACCCTTTTTCTAAGAGAATAGGTTTATAGCCTAATCTTGTGCCTGCATAGCCTGCAGTGTTTTGGCTGCAGCGTGGTTTTATTGTGTGCAATATAGGCAAGCTCTCATCGAATTCAAACTGGCTATCTTTAGTCTATTTCATTCCATCCACATTGAATCATATGGGAAGGACGTTTTGGCTATCTTCCTGTCACTTTGACCGGGGCCGTTATCAGAAACGAGAGCTACTGCCGCCACATAACTCTTGCGTTTTCTCACTGAAATCTCAAATTCTCTACCAGGAATGATCGCCGTTGCTATGGCAATGATCTGGTTGTGCCCGAGTTAATGGTTCATTCGAATAGGTGAAACATGTTTATGAAGTGATAGATGAAGGTTTGTTCCTTCTGACCGAGCATAATATCATCTAGTTGTTTATTTATCGTACCTGCTCTCGCTGGTGGATGACATGTCGGTGGCGGTTGAGGAAATTGTTAGATTTATTTCTCTCGCTGTCTTGATGCGAAGTGATACAGTTTTCGACTTGAAAGATGGGGGTGGAGTGATTCACTCACGGGGTGGATTGACAATAGTGCAGCACGCGGACTGGTTTGAGTGCCAGGGCCGGTTTATTGCAAGGGCTTACCGGGGCTAAAGCCCCTTAGCCCAGGCCTGTGGGGGGCCCAAGAGGCCCCAAAAAATAAAATAAAGATATATATATGTAGTTCATGCACTGCTCTTAGAACGCAGGGAAATATGACTTCACTCAAGAGGATACTACTTAAGCAATGTTAAAAACACCCTTTTATCACTATCATGACATTAAACTACACAGCAGTGTTCATCATTATGTTGGTATTACCTTTGTTAACTTGTATTTGACCATGCTGTTACTGGAAATGCATTATTTCATTGTAATTTGAGCTGGTACATGCCACTTTCAGCGGCGTTGTTCTCGTCTAATCTCTGCTAATTTTACAATTTAGAGATGTGTTTCTAGTTTTTTGTTTCTGCGGTTTGGACAAATCTTCCTCAACTTGATCTATATGTCATTTGGATCTACGGAAGTCCAGCTTCCTCTTCCTACTATCACCCCGATTCGCCAATCTTTTAAGGACATTTTTCTGTGGCAATTTAAAGAGAAGAAGTCCAAAATACACCATGGAATTTGAAGTTCCTGATCGTCGGGTGAGATATTATTGAATTGTAGATTGTTTACTTTGTATGTACATATATATTCACCCACAGTCATGCTTAATATTCTGCAGATTTCAGATAGAAAATGTACTGTCCCCGTAAAACTGCCGCCATGAAACTCAGAGCTAGCAGCTTAGCTAACAAATGAAATTCCAGAGGTGCAGCATTCGAGGATGCTGCCCAGTTTTCCCTATAGTGATTAGTGAAGCGTTTTTTACAGTGTTGCAGATGGTGAATATGTAATAGTTATGTTATTCAGAAAACGTTCTCCAAATGAATGGACTGTTGACTGTCAAATATGAAGAAAGACAACTTTCAGGTGTTTCATCCATCAGGAGAGCTTCCCCTGTTCGGATTTCCTGCCCCTCGTTTCCGCCCCTCAATTGTGCCCCTCGTTTCTGCCCCTCATTTTGGCTCAAGCCCTCATATCACATACAGTCCTGTGTTGATAGTTGCATTGATAGACAGTGATTTGGATGTGTGTGCTTGAAGAGAAATGTCTTCTTGTGCTGTTTTCTGACAATCAACGTAAAATACAATAAAAACAAAAAGATAGTCGTAGAACTCTGTGGGGCACAGTAGTCTTCTCTTACCCTCAGTACTAAACAGCCATGAACAAGAATTCAATTTCTTATGTGACCCATTCATTGATACATTTTTTTTAAATAAATGATGGGATATTTCAATTTCGCTCCTTCAGAAAGTATTCATACCCCTTGATATGTTCCACATTTTGTTGTTAGAGCCTGAATTAAAATTTTAAAAATCTACACACAATGCCCCATAATGACATTTATTTAAAATGAAAAACATAAATATATAATTTACATAAGTATTCATACCCCTGCGTCAATACATGTTAGAATGACCTTTGACAGCGATTACAGCTGTGAGTTTTTCTGGGTAAGTCTCTAAGAGCTTTGGATACCTGGATTGTACAATATTCAGACATTATTATTTTTAAAATTCTTCAAGCTCTGTCAAGTGGGTTGTTGGTCATTGCTAGACAGCCATTTTAAAGTTTTGCTATAGTGTCACGCCCTGGCCTTAGTTATCTTTATTTTCTTTATTATTTTGGTTAGGCCAGGGGGTGACATGGGTGATTTATTGTGTTTGTCTTGTCTAGGGGTTTATTAGATTAATGGGGTTGTGTTCAGTTTAGTTGTCTAGGTAAGTCTATGGTTGCCTGGAGTGGTTCTCAATGGCTGTTACGGTTTTCACGGTTATTGTTTTTGTAGTTTGTTCATGTTTGAGTTTTCTTATTAAAGAACCATGAACTATAACAACGCTATGTTTTGGTCCACCTCTCCTTCACAGGAAGAAAGCGATGACACATAGATTTACAAGATTAACTAGGTCAAAACTGTAACTAGGCCAGTCACTCCAGTGTATATTTGACCTTGTCTTTCAGGTTATTGTCCTGCTGAAAGGTCAATTTGTCTCCCAGTGTCTGCTGGAAAGCAGACTGAAACAGGTTTTCCTCTAGGATTTTGCCTGTGCTTAGTTCTATTCCGTTTGTTTTTATCTTGAAAAGAATCCCTTCTCCTTACTGATTACAAACATATCCATAACAGCAGAGGGAACACCCCCCTATCCACATCGATGGAACAGTAGTAGAGAGGGTAGCAAGTTTTAAGTTCCTCGGCATACACATCACAGACAAACTGAATTGGTCCACTCACACAGACAGCGTCGTGAAGAAAGCGCAGCAGCGCCTCTTCAACCTCAGGAGGCTGAAGAAATTCGGCTTGTCACCAAAAGCACTTACAAACTTCTACAGATGCACAATCGAGAGCATCATGGCGGGCTGTATCACCGCCTGGTACGGCAACTGCTCCGCCCTCAACCATAAGGATCTCCAGAGGGTAGTGAGGTCTGCACAACGCATCACCGGGGGCAAACTACCTGCCCTCCAGGACACCTACACCACCCGATGTTACAGGAAGGCCATAAAGATCATCAAGGACATCAACCACCCGAGCCACTGCCTGTTCACCCCGCTATCATCCAGAAGGTGAGGTCAGTACAGGTGCATCAAAGCTGGGACCGAGAGACTGAAAAACAGCTTCTATCTCAAGGCCATCAGACTGTTAAACAGCCACCACTAACATTGAGTGGCTGCTGCCAACACACTGACATTGACACTGACCCAACTCCAGCCACTTTAATAATGGGAATTGATGGGAAATGATGTAAATATATCACTAGCCACTTTAAACAATGCTACCTTATATAATGTTACTTACCCTACATTATTCATCTCATATGCATACGTATATACTGTACTCTATATCATCGACTGCATCCTTACATAATACATGTATCACTAGCCACTTTAACTATGCCACTTTGTTTACTTTGTCTACATACTCATCTCATATGTATATACTGTACTCGATACCATCTACTGTATGCTGCCCTGTACCATCACTCATTCATATATCCTTATGTACATATTCTTTATCCCCTTACACTGTGTATAAGACAGTAGTTTTGGAATTGTTAGTTAGATTACTTGTTGGTTATTACTGCATTGTCGGAACTAGAAGCACAAGCATTTCGCTACACTCGCATTAACATCTGCTAACCATGTGTATGTGACAAATAAAATTTGATTTGATTTGATGCAGCCACCAACATGCTTGAAAATACGAAGAATGTTACTCAGTGATGTGTTGTGCTGGATTTTCCCTAAATATAACGCTTGTATTCAGGACATAAAGTTAATATTTTTGCCACATTTTTTGTAGTTTTACTTTAGTGGCTTATTGCAAACAAGATGCATGATTTTGAATAGTTTTATTCTGTACAGGCTTGCTTCTTTTCATTCTTTCAATTAGGTTAGTACTGTGGAGTAACTACAATGTTGTTGATATCAAGGCTCAGGAGATGACCCAGATGCAGACAGTTTTGAAGTAATACATTTTTTTTACTAAACATTAGGGCAGGCAAACGATAGGTCAAGAGCAGGCAGAGGTCAGTAATCCAGAGCAGAGTCCGAAAGGTACAGAACGGCAGGCAGGGGTCAGTAATTCAGGGTGGTGTGACAAGGTACAGAACGGCAGGCAGGCTCAGGCTCAGGGTCAGGGCTGGCAGAACGGTCAAAACTGGGAAAACTATAAAACAGGAACTAGAGAAAAACAGGAGCACGGGAAAAATGCTGGTAGGCTTAACAAAGCAAAATGAACTGGCAGCAGACAAACAGAGAACACATGGGGAAGATGGGCAACACCTGGAGGAGGGTGGAGACAGGTGAAACAGATCAGGGTGTGACAGTTGATCCATCCTTTGTTTTCTCCTATCCCAGCCATTAAACTCTGTAACTGTTTTAAAGTCACCATTGGCCTCATGATGAATCCCTGAGTGGTTTCCTTCCTCTTCGGCAACTGAATTAAGAAGGACACCTGTATCTTTGTAGTGACTGGGTGTATTGATTTTGTAATTGTTTTTATTTAACCTTTATTTAACTAGGCAAGTCAGTTAAGAACAAATTCTTATACTGTATACAATGATGGCCCACCAAATGGCAAAAGGCCTCCTGCTGGGACGGGGATTTAAATATATATATATATATATATATATAAAAAATATAGGACAAAACACACATCACGGCGAGACAACACAACACTACATAAAGAGAGACCTAAGACAACAACATAGCAAGGCAGCAACATATGACAACAACATGGTAGCAACACAACATGGTAGCAGCACTAAAACATGGTACAAACATTATTGGGCACAGACAACAGCACAAAGGGCAAGAAGGTAGAGACAACAATACATCATGCTAAGCAGCCACAACTGTCAGTAAAAGTGTCTATGATTGAGTCTATGATTGATTCCAGTCGCTAGATGCAGTGAACTGAAAAGACGAGCGACCCAGGGATGTGAGAGCTTTGGGAACCTTTAACAGAATGTGACTGGCAGAATGGGTGTTGTATGTGGAGGATGAGGGCTGCAGTAGATATCTCAGATAGGGGGAGTGAGCCCTAAGAGGGTTTTAGAAATAAGCATCAACCAGTGGGTCTTGCGACGGGTATACAGAGATGACCAGTTTACAGTATAGAGTATAGAGTCCAGTGATGTGTCCTATAAAGAGCATTGGTGGAAAATCTGATGGCCGAATGGTTAAGAACATCTAGCCGCTCGAGAGCACCCTTACCTGCCGATCTTTAAATGATGTCTCCATAATCTAGCATGGGTAGGATGGTCTTCTGAATCAGGGTTAGTTTGGCAGCTGGGGTGAAAGAGGAGTGATTACGATAGAGGGTACCATGTCTAGATTTAACTTTAGCCTGCAGCTTTGATACAGTATGTGCTGAGAGAAGGACAATGTACTGCCTAGCCATAATCCCAAGTAATTGTTTGAGGTGACTACCTTATGCTCTAAACCCTCAGTGGTAGTAATCACCTGTGGGGAGACGGGCATTCTTCTTACAAACCACATGACCTTTGTTTTGGAGGTGTTCAGAACAAGGTTAAGGGTAGAGAAAGCTTGTTGGACACGTAGAAAGCTTTGTTGTAGAATATTTAACACAAAATCCAGGGAGGGGGCAGCTGAATATAGTACTGTATCATCTGCATATAAATGGAGGAGAGAACTTCCTAGTGCCTGAGCTGTTGTTGATGTAAATTAAGACGAGCGTGGGGTGTAGGATTGAGCCTTGGGGTACTCCCTTGGTGACAGGCTCTGTTGAGACAGCAGATTCTTGGTGACAGGCTCTGCTGAGACAGCAGATTCTTGGTGACAGGCTCTGCTGAGACAGCAGATTTTCTGACTTTATACACTGCACTCTGAGAGAAAGCCAGTCAATTGATTATTGGCATGTTTTTCCAACACTTTTGATTAACAAGGCAAATAGAAATAGGCCTATAACAGTTAGAATCAGCTTGATCTCAACCTTTAAATGAAGGCAGAAATGTGGCTGTCTTACAAGCAATGGGAACCTCCCAAGTAAGGAGAGACAGGTTAAAAAGGTTGGAGATAGCCTTGGCGATGATAGGGGCAGCAACCTTAAAAGAAGAAAGGGTCTAAACCATCTGACCCAGATGTTTTTTGGGGTCAAGTTTCGGGAGCTCCTTTAGCACCTCTGACTCAGTGACTGCCTACAGAGAGAAACGTTTGTTGCGGGGCAGGGAAAAAACAGGGAGAAGCATTGGAGATAGTCACATTAGAAGGGGTGGGAGATGAGGAAATGTTGGACAGGCAAGGAGGCATGGCTGAGTCAAATAGGAATCCTGACTTAATGAAGTGGTGATTAAAGAGCTCAGCCATGTGCTTCTTGTCAGGAACGACCACATCATCAACTTTAAGGGACACGGGCAGCTGTGAGGAGGAGGGTTTATTCTCCAGGTATTTAACCGTTTTCCCGAACTTCTTGGGGTTAGACCCATAGAGAAAGAACTGCTCCTTAAAGTAACTAACTTTGGCCTTCCGGATCACCTGAGTGCACTTATTTCTCATTTGCCTGAACGAGAGCCAGTCAGCATGAGTATGAGTGTGCCGAGCATTTCTCCAAATGCAATTCTTGAGGTGGAGTAACTCTGCAAGATCAAACCAGGGGCTGAACCTGTTTTTAATTCTCATTTTCTTTATGGGGGCAGGTTTGTTAACAATACCACTGAAAATATCGGGGGAAAAAGAAGGTCCAAGCGTCTTCGACAGAGGGGATCATGTCACGGATCCCTTCGGAACTGTCATTACGCACACCTGGTCCCTATTCCCTTTGATTAGTAATTATAAGTGTGCCCTTTGTTCACCATTGTCCTGTTTGATTATTGTTCCCATATTCGTTGGTCGTGTGAGTACCTATGCGTTGGTGTAGCTGTTAAGCTGCATGCTTTATGTATTGTGTATTACGGGTATCGTCCCGTGACGTTCAACAAGGTTTACCCTCGCTCTTTTGTTTGGGTACAGCCCAGTGTTTTTGAATATGTGTTTGTTTCGGGTGTATTAAAAAAACCTATTTTATATTCCAGCGCCTGTCTCCAAATCCTTTATACCAGCGTGACAGAATAATCTACCATTAAGGGAGACAGCGGGAATGGCCCTTCCGACGATTCTGCGACTGGTCCGTCAGGCGCCCCCGCAATGCAACTGGCCTGTCCGACAGCTGCATCTGGTAGTGATCTGGTTCCTGTTGATCACGTTCCTGTGATCACCCTCGAGGCCGGTGTTGTTGCGCAGATAGTGCAGTGCAAGGGGGGGGGAGTACT
Source organism: Oncorhynchus nerka (assembly GCF_034236695.1). Lineage (NCBI taxonomy): Eukaryota > Metazoa > Chordata > Actinopteri > Salmoniformes > Salmonidae > Oncorhynchus > Oncorhynchus nerka. The sequence goes on along the minus strand of NC_088422.1, from coordinate 71,750,061 downwards.
GTCACGGATCCCTCCGGAACTGTCATTACGCACACCTGGTCCCTATTCCCTTTGATTAGTAATTGTATAAGTGCCCTTTGTTCACCATTGTCCTGTTTGATTATTGTTCCTGTGTTTGTTGGTCGTGTGAGTACCTATGTGTTGATGCAGCTGTTATGCTGTGCGCTTTATATATTGTGTATTATGGTATCGTCCTGTGTTCTTCAACGAGGTTTACCCTCACTCTTTTGTTTGGGTACAGCCCAGTGTTTTTGTGTGTTTGTTTTGGGTGTATTAAAAACCCCTATTGTGTATTCCTGCGCCTGTCTCCAAATCCTTTATACCAGCGTGACGTTTCAAGCTGATTCTATACCATTTTACAGAGGCCAGTTCATGAAAGAAGGCTTGCTCATTAAAGTTTTTTAGGAAGCGTCTATGTAACACTCATCATTGGGAGAGAGAGAGGAGGACCAAGGTGCAGCATGGTAAGTATTCATATTCTCCTTTTAAGGAAAACGAATACTTGCACAAAAACAACAAAACACGAGAACGTAACGAAAACAGTCCTGAACGGTGAAATACAAACACGGAACAGAAAATAAACACCCACACAACACAGGTGGAAAAAGGCTACCTAAGTATGATTCTCAATCAGAGACAACTAATGACACCTGCCTCTGATTGAGAACCATACCAGGCCAAACGCAAAAACACAACATAGAAAACGGAACATAGACAACCCACCCAATTCACACCCTGACCATACTAAAACAAAGACAAAACAAAGGAACTAAGGTCAGAACGTGACAGTCTATGACAAATCAGGACAGGTCGTTTCACTGAGCAACCATTACGAACCCAGGCTGTAAAACAGTGATCACTAAGGTTATTACAGAAAACACCAGACTGATACCTATCAGGATTATTTGTGAGGATAACATCGAGGAAATTAGCCTTTTCTGGGTGTTTGGAGTCATACCTTGTGGGATTGGTAATAATCTGAGAAAGATTTAGGGAGTCCAATTGATTTAGGACTTGGTCAGGTGGTTTAAGCATGTCCCAGTTTAGGTCACCTAACAAGACAAATTCAGACTTAGTGTAAGGGGCCAGGAGAGAGTTTAGGGCAAGTAGGGTACAGGCCGGTGCTGATGGAGGACAATAGTACCTAGCAACAGTCAACAAAGAGCTATTTGAAAGTTTAATACTTAAAACCAGAAAATCAAATTGTTTGGGGACAGACTTGGTGGAGACAACCGAGCACTGAAGGTGATCCTTGGTAAAGATTGCTACTCCCCCACCTTTGGAAGATCTGTCTTGCAGAAAAAGGTTATAACCAGAAAGGTTAACATCAGTATGAAAAACACTCTTCCTTTTAACCACGTCTCAGTAATGATCAACACATCTGGATTGGAGCTGTGAACCCACACTTTCAATTGATCAATTTTAGCGCTAAAAGAAAGAGTTAATAAAATATTTACCAAATAAACTAAAGTAAAACATTATAAAAAAGTAACACAATAAAATAACAATAACGAGGCTATATACAGTGAATGTGCGGGAGTACAGGTTAGTCGAGGTAATTTGTACATGTAGGCAGGGGTAAGGTGACTACAGTGCCTTGCGAAAGTATTCGGCCCCCTTGAACTTTGCGACCTTTTGCCACATTTCAGGCTTCAAACATAAAGATATAAAACTGTATTTTTTTGTGAAGAATCAACAAGAAGTGGGACACAATAATGAAGTGGAACGACATTTATTGGATATTTCAAACTTTTTTAACAGATCAAAACTGAAAAATTGGGCGTGCAAAATTATTCAGCCCCCTTAAGTTAATACTTTGTAGCACCACCTTTTGCTGCGACTACAGCTGTAAGTCGCTTGGGGTATGTCTCTATCAGTTTTGCACATCGAGAGACTGAAATATTTTCCCATTCCTCCTTTCAAAACAGCTCGAGCTCCGTGAGGTTGGATGGAGAGCATTTGTGAACAGCAGTTTTCAGTTCTTTCCACAGATTCTCGATTGGATTCAGGTCTGGACTTTGACTTGGCCATTCTAACACTTGGATATGTTTATTTTTGAACCATTCCATTGTAGATTTTGCTTTATGTTTTGGATCATTGTCTTGTTGGAAGACAAATCTCCGTCCCAGTCTCAGGTCTTTTGCAGACTCCATCAGGTTTTCTTCCAGAATGGTCCTATATTTGGCTCCATCCATCTTCCCATCAATTTTAACCATCTTCCCTGTCCCTGCTGAAGAAAAGCAGGCCCAAACCATGATGCTGCCACCACCATGTTTGACAGTGGGGATGGTGTGTTCTTGGTGATGAGCTGTGTTGCTTTTACGCCAAACATAACATTTTGCATTGTTGCCAAAAAGTTCCATTTTGGTTTCATCTGACCAGAGCACCTTCTTCCACATGTTTGGTGTGTCTCCCAGGTGGCTTGTGGCAAACTTTAAACAACACTTTTTATGGATATCTTTAAGAAATGGCTTTCTTCTTGCCACTCTTCCATAAAGGCCAGATTTGTGCAATATACGACTGATTGTTGTCCTATGGACAGAGTCTCCCACCTCAGCTGTACATCTCTGCAGTTCATCCAGAGTGATCATGGGCCTCTTGGCTGCATCTCTGATCAGTCTTCTCCTTGTATGAGCTGAAAGTTTAGAGGGACGGCCAGGTCTTGGTAGATTTGCAGTGGTCTGATACTCCTTCCATTTCAATATTATCGCTTGCACAGTGCTCCTTGGGATGTTTAAAGCTTGGGAAATCTTTTTGTATCCAAATCCGGCTTTAAACTTCTTCACAACAGTATCTCGGACCTGCCTGGTGTGTTCCTTGTTCTTCATGATGCTCTCTGCGCTTTTAACGGACCTCTGAGACTATCACAGTGCAGGTGCATTTATACGGAGATTTGATTACACACAGGTGGATTGTATTTATCATCATTAGTCATTTAGGTCAACATTGGATCATTCAGAGATCCTCACTGAACTTCTGGAGAGAGTTTGCTGCACTGAAAGTAAAGGGGCTGAATAATTTTGCACGCCCAATTTTTCAGTTTTGATTTGTTAAAAAAGTTTGAAATATCCAATAAATGTCGTTCCACTTCATGATTGTGTCCCACTTGTTGTTGATTCTTCACAAAAAAAATACAGTTTTATATCTTTATGTTTGAAGCCTGAAATGTGGCAAAAGGTCGCAAAGTTCAAGGGGGCCGAATATTTTCGCAAGGCACTGTATGCATAGATAATGAGTGGGGGTCAATGTAAATAGTCCGGGTGGCCATTTTATTAATTGTTCAGCAGTCTCATTGCTTGGGGGTACAAGCTGTTAAGGAGCCTTTTGGTCCTAGAGTTGGTGCTCCGGTACCGCTTGCTGTGCGGTAGCAGAGAGAACAGCCTATGACTTGGGTGACTGGAGTCTTTGACAATGTTTTGGGCTTTCCAAATCATGTCCAATCAATTGAATCTACCACAGGTGGAGTTGTAGAAACATCTCAAGGATGATCAATGGAAGCAGGATGCACCCGATCTAAATTTCAAGTCTCATTGCAAAGGATCTGAATACTTATGTACATTTGGTATTTCTGTTTTTAATTTTTAATACATTTGCAAACATTTCTGTTTTCACCTTGTCATTATATGATATTGTGTGTAATTTAATCAATTTTAGAATTAGGCTGTAACGTAACAAAATGTGGAAAAAGTCAAGGGGTCTGAATACTTATTGGTCATATGGCTTGTGCCATTAGATTAGTTATATCCCTGTCATGAAATAACCAACCACGTTTCAGAGTGTATATTCAAGAATTTAGGACAAGTGATGTGCTTATTAGTAGTCCATAAAGCATAGGCTATAGGGAACTTTACACATAGGCCTGTTTAGAGCTTTGATCTGAGCCAGTGTGAGCAAGGCCTCACATCAAAGGCGATTACTCACCCCAAACCATTTTTTGGATCAGAAAATACCCTCTCTATAAATAGGTGCCTCTGCATAAATGGTAACGATTTCTCATTGTCACGTGTGCTTATAGAAAAGGGTGAGAAGTAAAGGAGTGGGTGTATAAATGCAAGGAAATTAAAAAGTATTGTGTCTCCATGGAAACTGAAGTAGTGTCAATTAATGGAGCCCAATTGGAGCTCTTAAAAGGATTAAAAGCATGAATAAATGACCCCTCGTATGGGGTCAATAAGCGCACTAATGACCATACTGTAATGCATGAGAGAGGCTTCATGGCATTAGTTTACACTTTACAGTGACAGGAAGAGAAAAGCCACTTGATGGTCCCGACCCACACACCCTCACTCTGAGCTGGGCTGGGGCCTATAGAATCACAACCCTTACTGCAAGGGGAGTGTAAGGCCTCCACTTACCAAGATAAATGGAAACACAGGTTTGGGAAAGGAAGATGTGGAATTTACAGACACATCATCAAAGCTGCACATTCATCCATTTATCACACACTGACACTGAGTTATGACAGTAAATTGTCATGTGAGAAGGAGGAGCGAGACTGCAATAAAACTGAGAGGGGTGTTTGCGTCAGTTTCTCCAGCTCACAGCACAGAAATCATAAATACAGAAGACTGACCTCAGACCAGTCTCACCAGTACCATTCCTCATCTAATCATATACACAAACACTAAATCATCTCCATTATGTTGATGGGTGAGAGCTTAAGAGGGATGACTGCAGTAGACTATTAGAGTGTCAGACTATGCAGGCTCCACATGGTTGTTAAGAGTGTTTGAATTTCATTCCCAAATTTTTGGCTCTGTTCCCAAATACGACCAGTACAGAAGTTCACCTAAGGCACTGTGTGTGTTATGGGACTGCTCTGTGTGCCACCATGCACGCATGCACATACCCAGTCACACATATACACACACAGTTGCACATGCACACTTTCAAGTGCACACACACACTCTTTCTCTCTCTCACACAAACACATACACACACACACACACAAACACAGACAGACAACTCGTCACATCAGCACAGATTAGGGGAGAAATGTTAATTAAATCAGTAAACACTTTAATCTTTAGGAAACACGAACACACACAGGCCTCATTTGCTCAATACGGCAAATGAAAGACAGAATGTAAATACATGAAGAAAGACAGCATTGATGAAGAACACTTTAAAGAGACAAAAGCATAGATCATCTGGAGTCAGCAATACATAGACAGTCTATCATGATGTACATACTCAATCGATAAAACCAGCGGTTTAACTGGGGGGCAGAATGAAATATTTTCAAGTAACGACAAAGATGGATATTCCAATCCAGACTAGGTGTCAGTGGTTAATTTGTTGTTGTTGTTTATTGATGGAAAACATGTGCCATCCAGAGATTTGTGACCCATCCATATCCTCACACCCCTTCACCTTCTCATCTGATTGGTTAGTCTTTGATTTGGCTGGAGACCCCCCCTCTCCCACTCACCCCTATATGTTTATTAGCATAGCAACTTTGTGAGGCTGGACAGAACTCATTCGTTAATCAATGACATAACAGGGGCACCTACTCCTCATTTACCCAACAAGCTCCTCTTGGTTAATCACATACTGGAAGGCATTTACCAGTCTTTGCCATTGATTTCTATTCTATTTTATTCTATTCTATATTTATTCCTATTTGCATGTTTATTGTAGAGCAAACAGTACAGTGTCCCAGCTCCTCTCACAGCTGCTCTCACAGTTCTCTTTCGGAAGGCTCTGCCTGTAGCAAGCATCTGGGGAGAAAACAGAATGGGCTCAGCAGAACAACTGCATCTCACAAACCTCTTCACGCGCCTCCTTTTCTTTAAACTCTCTCTCTCCCTCTCTTCCTGCATCTCCCCTACTTTCATCTTCCTTCGTTTTCCTCTGTCTCCTTACTCTCTCTCTCTCCCTTCCTATGTCTCTTCACTCTTCTCTCTTTTTTCTACCTACTTCCTTTAAATCTATTCTCTCTCGTAACTGAGCAAGTGTAGGAACAAGGAGGGTTTGCTGAATAAATCACAGTTTGAATCACACAAACGTGTACATGCATGCATCTAGGGGAGGGTGACTGCCTCTGTCCTGTTGTTGTTGCTGCAACAGAAAACAGCTTTTCACTGTGCTTTTCTTTGGTGTTTATATCAAGTCTGTGCATCCCAATGTGTCTCAGTGTGATAGTTTGTCTCAGGGGATACCAGCCACAGAATGGAGCTATAATCCCCACACTCCATCATTCCCAAAATCTAGACCTTCATCAATCCATCATTTCCAAACAGAAACACACTGTGGCACATGTATCATTCCAAAAACCCAAACACGCTGATACTGTTATCATTTGAAAACCCTGACACTGTAAACCATTTATGTCTGACACACTGTCACTATGACATGTCAATGTCAGTCTGTTATCATAGCCAGGGTTGGAGACATCCCATAGAAAGTAAATACCCCCTTTCACACAATGGCTGACATCAACACACAAGTATAACCTGGGCGGCAGACGTGGAGCATGGTGGACAACATCACTGGGGCGTCGGGTGGGATTTGCAGAGTGTCATTTCCCACACAAGCCCCTACATCTTCAATGCAACACGCTCCCCCCATAATTATTCACTATAATTATTATAAGAAGACGTCCTTTCCACTCCATTCACTTCACCTTTGGCCTTTCTCTCTGGTGTTGTGATTACATCCCTGATCTTTATTTGGATTCACTCCTGGATGGATGGAGGGACATATGGATGGAGAAGCTTTCCACAGATTGTAATGTAGCTGGAATCATGCCACCAGTGTAAACCATCCATCCACAGAAGAGGGGGCAGGGGTTCATCCATTCAGTGTGTAAGAGGCAGAGTTCATAGAGAAGATCCAGAGTGTGTGTGTGTGTGTGTGTGTGTGTGTGTGTGTGTGTGTGTGTGTGTGTGTGCGTGTGTGTGTGTGTGTGTGTTTCAAGCTTAGCATTTTATTAGTCGTATGTACAGGATACACATTGTAGACACGGTTCAACAAAATGCTTACTTGCAGGTTCCTTCTTGAAAATGCAACAACAATAAGAAATAATAAAATAAAAGGATACGAACATAAAGTAAATGGCTCAGTAGACCAGAATAAACTTTTTTGCATAAATATAATACAGTTAGGCACAATTTATAGTCCAATATGTACACATGTGCGTATCAGGGAAGGGGGGATTGGGGGGCAAGGGTAATTAAGCGTCTGGTAGCAGCAGTTGTGATATGTGTGTATCATGAACAAACATTATGTGTGTGTGTGTGTGTGTGTGTGGATTGGGATTGAACAGAGCGTTGACAGAGGAACAAATTTGGAGCATTGAAAAGGGATTACATTTACAGTAAATGTCACCCAATCACCTGACCAATCTCTATCTTTCTCACCAATTTAAGCCTATCATAACTCATTGTCATCTACCTCGCTTACCCACACACACTATTTCACTCTCTGTGACATAAATTAATCTATAGTATATTACACAGACAGAAGTTAATCAGTAAACTCACTGTCACACAGACATAATGTAATCAAATGGACATAGATTTTCCATGTTTAGTTGATGCCTTTGAAACTCTCCATGCTATTGTTAGTGTGTCTGCGTGTCTGTGTGCATGCATGTACACGTTTGTGTGATTCAAACTGTGATTTATTCAGCAAAGGCAATGTGTGGGTAATGACCTTATACCAGGTCAGTGCTTAAAGTGTGAGAATGTGTGTGTGACCCTGTAGAACATTAGCCATCCATCATATGGTTCACCATTTAGCCTCATCCACACAGCAAGATTCTGATAAACCAGACATAGAAAAAGACAAACACTATTCTCTGTTCTGCTGTTGCCTCAACACTCTCTCACACGCACATTCTGATCTGAGTGAACCTGCAGAGGGGTGGCTTGTTTCCCTCTCCTTTTCTGTTCATCCAGACATCTGCTCAGTCCTTCATTAGTAGTCGCTGGCATGTGAATTTTGCCAAGGGAGATGCTAGTTGTTCAAATATTACATAAAGCTGCCGACTCGGCTACTCTCTCCCCTCTCCAAACCCCATCTCTACCCTCACTCACAGATGGTGAGTGGATTTGGTTAATCGAAGCAAAAGCAGGAATTCTACTCGGAATCATTCAATGGTTCCATTAAAACGATTCATTAGATCGCACTACACTCACTGAAGCCCTCCACTCCACAGTTATTGAAATCAACAGAGATGAGTTTGTAGTGGAGGAGTGTGGGGGGAGAGGCTGAGAAAGAGAAGGGGGAACAGAGAGAACGTAAGAGAGATAGAGGAAGAATGTGAAAATGACAAACTGAATGTGTTCAACATCATCTACCTATAACATGTACTGACAGAACATTGGTACTGTATAAACAAGGCTCAGGGCTGTAGCTCAGAAGTTTGCTTTATTGTGCTTTTGGATGGTTTTATGAAAACAAATTCAGAGCATAACAAAGAGAAAGAAGAATCATCTCCCAGTATCTTTCTTTACCCTGATTTCAGAAGCTTGTGTTCATTACAGAGCACCCCTGGGAGTTCACACTCGCTTTGGTAAACCTTTGAAAACCCTCTTCAAGAAGTAGACACCAGGATTGTCCTGACAGCTTCTGCTAATGAAGACTTTTCTTGGTATTCACAAATGGCTATGTTCCAGGCTCTTTGTTGTGAATAGCTTGAAAATAAATAATCGAACTCTAGTCATCTTTAGTGAACAGAAACGGAGTAAAGGCAAAACGAGGCAAGAATTCAATGAAGTCAATATTTTTTTTGAGGGAATACCACATGCACCAAAAAAATATAATCACTTGAAATATTCAAAAGAACATAAATCTAAAAAAAAATGTAATCGTTTTTTCAAAGGCAAACAAAACATGTACAAAACCAATACAAAAATATATATAAAAACACATTTTGTGGACACATCGACTTGCACAACATGTTCCCAAAACAGAACATTTTTGGTCCAACCATTTTCTTCGATAAAGTATCTTGACCACATAGGCTACCTGTTCTACTGGATGCATCATTCCAAAGAAAACATAGAAATGCAGGTTAGACTGGTATGAGACATTTCAAGGCCAGCTGTGCCTCAGACATTATCAGATCCTACATAATCAGGTATTCATTTTTAGTTTAACACCAGGTGTAAATGGGGTCTAAGTATAGATGCCGGAGAGGCAAGACTACATTTTCTTCAAACCCCTGCAGAGTGAAACAGCGTATGCACGGCTAGCCTTCACAGCAGTCCCCAGGTAAAAACACAGTCACACAATCTACTGTATTTAGTCACTTCTGGTTAGACAGTGTCAGGAAAATTACACAAAAAAGGCATTTTAACTCCTAACAAACTGCATGATAATGTTTTTATTTAAATAGTGAAACTAATATGAAATGTATTTTTTATTTCAAATAACTTGAATCAGCAGTACATGAGTTGTGCTGTCCTAAAAATACATTAGATCAGGGACCCAGGGAAATGTGACCAAATGTTGTCCTCATTTGAACAGATTAACTGTTGACAATTATTTAAAAAAAGAATCACAGCACCAATCAAAAGATATCAAATAAATTTAATTTTCATCCAAACAGGGACCAAATGTGCCCTTATTAAATAATGAAAGTTGCAATGTCCAAAAACAACCCTATCCCACTTCTGTGATACAGATCTGAAGGGACCAGATGGGATTAAGTTTATGGGGGGCTTCCACCCATACACTTCCTTCATATCTGTCAACACTGATGGGGTAGGGGCTAGAGAAATTAGCTAGTCAGTGCTTATTTTCAGGCCAGGATATCGTACAATCCACTCGAGACACCCAGAGCCCCCTCTGTTGACCCCAGCTAAGCCTCCATGAGCAGGTGCAGCCGTTGATGGACGATGGCTGAGTTCTTGGTCCACAGGAACTCTTGTCAGCTCTCCTTTGAGAAGCTCCATGGGAACAAACTGCAGTACCTGTCTCTGACCAACAGGAGGCAGAATGTCAGTGTCCTCCTCCCCAATGGCCAGGCAGCCCATATGCTCCTGCACGTCACCGAGGTGGGGAAGGAGTCGAGCGGTAGCTCGACAGAACCCCACACATTCCAGCACCGCCCCCGCAGCACCTGGAGGAGAAGGACACCTTAAGGTGATGGAGGTTGGACGGTTGCCGCGGGTAAAGGTGGAGAGGGGCAGGAGGAGGGCGTCGCCAGGTCCCATGCGGTGCAGGGAGAGCAGGACGCAGCCCAGCAGGTCTCTCTGATATTGTAGCTCCCCGTCATGCAGAGTGGTGCGGGCCGTAGGTGGTAACGAGGGCTCCGAACGGAACTCCAGCGCCAACCCCCCAGCTTACTCCTCACAATCCCCCCCAATAGGGCTGCCACCTCAGAGAGGATGGAGGTGGTACAAACCATTGGGCAGGAGCTACAGGGAGGGACCAGAGTCCAGGCAGGGCATGCCTGCTCCAATGCTTCATTGAGGTGGTTCAACAAACCCCCATCACAGAATGGTGAGTTCCTGACTACAGGGAGGGTCGCCCCCACTATCACAAACCAGGTGTCCATATGACATTCTGCCAGCGGCCCTGCCAGCACACAGCATGCCCCCGTGCCCTTCCACCCAGGCAGCGTTGTGGCCCTTCCCATCACGCTCCTTCCAGCCCAGGGCCTGCAGCTCTCTCTTCTGGCCCAGGGGCCACCGACCCGTAACGCTGCAACACGCTGGGGCCACTGTTACGAGACAACCAGCGGGCCCGCGGCAGAGAACTCACCTACACACAGGAATAGGAAGAACAGCTCAAGCCTGGCTTGAAATTTTATATGCAGAAGTTTGTATTAAACAATTCACTGATACTAAATGACAGATCCACCAAAATGAAATCGAGGATGTGGCCATCAGTCACTGAATATCTCATATTATACTCATCAAATTATTCTGAAATTGTAGATAATTATTATCCTAGCACTTTATGTCCAACTAATGGTCAAAGGGCATCAGCAAACTTTTAGCACTCTATAGGCTTCGCTATCTACGTTAATTAACTTTGCACATTTGCCACTCTTACCTGGAAGCGCTGCAGGTACTCGTGAGCAGTGCAGTCCCTGATGTTTTCCAGTCATTGCCTCTGCTTCTCATTGAGGCCCTCAAACAATTTCAGGTTTTCCCCAATCGTCCTTGTCTGTAGGGCATGGAAGTAGGAGCACGCCTGCTCATGTTGCGCCAGGAACGACTGCGGGAGGAGCTGGCTGGGGAATAGGGCTTCACGGGCAGCCAGGTCCGGCCAGAAGTGACAGATCAGCTTGGACAGAAAGGGCCTCACAGCCTTCCTACCATCGTAGTGAAGACAGACGACGTACACCTCAGAGTTCCCTGCTTTGCTGGTGGCCGGTTTGAAGACGCTGACGGAGCGGAAGCAGCAGTTTAACAGGTAGAGCAGGCAGAGGGAGGAGTGCTCGTACAGAGTGAACAGCTTTAGTACAAACGAGCCTCCTGGGCCCAGAAGGAAGAGTGCGGCCGCAGCCTTGCAGTAGTGCAACGACACCACCAGGGCCTCCTGCTCATCAGGGTTCCCCTGACAGTCAAACTCCCGTCTGCCGTCACCACATCAATACTGAGCATGTTACCAACAAAGCCCTGCAGCTCGAGCAGGTGCCTCTGGCTCATGATGTCGCCTGTGTTGTCCGAGCCAAAGAACCACCAGGGCAGCGTGTTGGCAATGAGGCGGTCGTCTGTGGTGGTGGTGCCCCCTCCGTTGGTTTCGTGATAGGGGTTGAGTGTGTTGGCTGCCCAACTCCAGTCACAGTAGCACGTGTGCTCGCTAGTTTTGAGGTAGTGGTTCAGAGCGGCAATGAAAGACCCTGGAGCCTCACACAGGTGAACAACTCCTCCTATGGCAGAAGGTTGAAGGTGCCCAGGATCTCATAGAATGTGCACCAGGCCTGAGTGCAGATCTCGGCATTGGCAGCGGTTCGCACAGTACCAATGACCTTCCCGGCACGGTTGGTGGAATTGGTATGTTGGTGCTAGACTTCCAGATCCTTATTGCTAAGTCGGTTCTTCACCTCATTTAGTGACATCTTCAGGATCTGCAGGAGGATGTGGTCCTGGGCCGGGTGTCTCAGTGCTTCGCTGGGGTAAGGGATATACCACTCCCCATTTGCCGGTTTGACATATGTCCTGACTTTATTGAAGAGTTCTCTGACCTCCGTAACCACTTCCGGGTCAAAGGCTTCCACATCGGTGGGCTGCTGTCTGACAGGTTTCCTCCTCGCTCCCCAGCCCCAACTTATCCTCTCCACTGGACACCCAGCCCCAACTCATCCTCTCCACTGACATCCACAACACTATGCAATGCATGCCCTGCAAAATGTAGATTATATCAGGTAAATGTATTTTATTTACACCCGTATTTGTTGACTTTTTAGTTTATATGCATTAATGCCCGGTCCCAGCTCTGCGTAACTACTGCCGTCACTCTATATATGCATGGGCAGCAGTTGATTACTGATTCATATGTCCAGCTACATTGTTGTTAATGTGATTTAACTATGATGGAATAGTAGGCCTTGCCTTATGTTAAATGGACATTTGGCAGTGTACATTAATCATTTTCTGGGGCGGCAGGTAGCCTAGTAGTTAGAGCGTTGGGCCAGTAACAGGTGGATCAAATCCCAGAGCTGACTGTTGTTCTGCCCCTGAATAAGGCAGTTTACCCACTGTTCCTAGGCAGTCATTGTAAAAAAGAATTTGTCCTAACTGCCTTGCCTAGTTAAAGATTTTTAAAAATCTCAAACAACAGGGTGTGTTCGTAAATTCAATCTGGAGTACCAGAGCACGCTGTAAATTCAGAGCGTTTCACTCTTGGAGCATTCAGAGCGCCACTGGACGCTCCGGCCAAAGAAGAATAGGGTTGATCCGAGCGTTCTGAACTCACAACCGCAGTCAATCACCCAAGCGAACTGGCTAACGTTGGCTAGCTACTTCCAGACACAAATGAGAGAACACCTCTGACCATTTTACTCGCCATAGCAGAGCTGGTTAGGCTGTTTTCACATTATTCAGAGCTTTGGTGACTAACTGTGCTGCTGGCAACAATTTAATCACGTTTTTTTTGCCGACGGCCATATTCAATGAATGTTGAGCGTTCGTAATTTCATCACTAATTCTGCGCCCTGTCACACTGACGAGTGCTCTGAAATCGGAGTAGAGCGGATTTACGAACGCACCCAGAGCAAGCAGGCAGGTCAGCTTGCTACACCTGACTAACCTACTAAATAAAGCTAGTTAAACGTTAGGCACATTGTATGAAATGGCTTAAGGTGAAATAATTTATTTAAATTGTATTGCTGGCTATAATACATATTTAAGGGATACATAAATGAGCAAGTTGTTTAAATGGTCACACTCCTCACACAGGCCAGGACATGCTTCTGTGAGTTGCTAACAGCACATGTGTCCCTCTCCTTGCAGGTGCAGCGGCATAGTCCAGGTTGCTAAACAGGAGACTACGGGTCGCCTTTTAGGCCTAAACGAATTTCGTTAGCTACCTACGCTAGTTTCTCTAGCGTCAAGGAACATCTCCATCTCTGAATAACATTAACTAGCTACTATACCTTGCTTGTTTACTGTTAAAACACTTCCATAACAGGCACACTATTACAACGCTTACGGTTGTTACCTTTTGTTTGTAACTTTAAAAAGTTTACCGCCGTAATAATACTAACTTTGTTCCATGGTCGTAAACTACACAACTCTGATTCCTACCTAGCAAATTATAAATCAGCTAACATCCTTTTTAGCTAAGCACAGCTGGCTTCTCGGCAGACACTTCCCTGCAGCTGTGTGTGGTTTGTCCCGAGAGTGAAACAGATGTACCCCAGAATATATATATATTATTACATGTTTTTTTTTTTTTTTTTTTTTGTATTATTCTTCTTCGGTGAGGTTTAACGGCGGTTGGCATTCAATATGTTGCATTACCGCCCCCAAATGAACTATAGATCCATTACACTTTAGGATACTAGATTGAAAAGGGAATCAGAAAAAAAAAAAAAAAATGTTTTATTACCCCATCAACTAACTTAATACTCATCAAAACCCATCACCTTATTCCACTTCTTTAACCCTCTCGGATCCTACCTCAGGCCAACAGCCTGGGAAGATGGGACACTGCTCCTCAACACACCCTGTAACTCTTCTGAAGTTAAATCTCATATACCCAAATACTTCTCTGCAGTTGCCACCACAACATATATTTTCTGTGATGTACTTACCATTTCTGCGGTAGAGTTGATAACCATTACTATGAATGCTAAGAAGCTAACCTTACTGAAGCATAACTCACTGATTGGCCTATCTGTCTATACTTGCACAAATCTACTACTCACTGGGATCCTCTCAGGATCCCTCACCCTTGACCCATCCTCATCCACTTTAGTCACTGCCTCAGCATATGACACCCTCTGCACTACTCTGACCCTGGCCACCTCAACCTGCCTCTCTAGCACCCGATCGAGACTCCCGATCCCCAGCAACATGAGCACCCCTACAATTGACAAACTTTATCCACCAAATCTTCACAATCCTCAGTCACATGAATCTCCCTCCTACACACTGGGGCAACATGACCATAAACGTTGCTCCTGATTACAGCGCAGTAGATTCTGCACAAAATCTCTAACAGGATAACCGATATATCCTAAAAATCACTTTGTCTGGTAGAGACTGACAATGACTCCACTGTTTCACCATGATCCCCAATGGGTGTGCGTGGCACCAAACGGCAGGCATCACAAACACCAGGAATGTTCAACTTCAATTGCTACACCTCCACACTTAACACTACCACATAAATCACTCCTTTCAATGGTGCCCTATTCCTAAGAGTAAAGCAAGAAACAGATCTTGACCCAAGTTGCGTGACACGAAGCACCTTCTCACTCTGGTCATACGTAACATAAACAAAATTCACAAGTCCACTGCAGGTTACCTTTAATTGACTTAAGATTCTTCTTCTTAGGGATTGGGTTGGTGGATCACATCTGACTTTTAAGGTGCATACACCTCCACCTACTGTACTGGAGGGTGAGGCCAGGCACAGCCTAACTACACAAAATTGTTCCTTAGTCCTGTTCCTCTAAGAAAGTGAAATAGAACCCTAAACACCACTTCCCTCCCCCCACTACACCACCCAAACCTGTCCAGCCTCTCTAACCCTTTCACACAATCTCTCCCTATCTTCGATATATAATTCCCAAATTATATCAACACATGCTCCACCGTTTCTTCCACCAAACAGTCATCACACAGACCTGTTTCATGTCTCCTTATCACAATGTGGCATTCAAACCTGTATGCCCAAACCGTAGTCTACTCCACAGAACTTCTTCTCACCTACATCCCATACTCCCTACTTCTTCCTTTACTGATCGTTGCACGTGATAAAATTGGCTCCCCTTACTACTAGCATCCCACTTCCTTTGCCAAAAATCGAGCCCTTTTATTCGAGGACTTGAATTCCCTGCGGCCCAGCGGGACCTGAATATATACCCCCTCTCGCCTCACAGCACTCTTAGCCAACACATCAGCCTTCTCATTACTCTCCACACGCACATGGGTGAGAACCCAGCAAAAGCTTACCACCACTCACATCCTCTCCAATCCCATTAACAGCAACATCATCTCCTTAAGCAAGTCTCCCCTATCTGACCTCTTCACACTACTCAACACTGCAGCCAAATCAGAGCGGATCACAATTCTGAATGTTTCACCTCCTCCACCCATTTCAAACCTATAATCAAGGCCATCAACTCGGCCCGCATACACTGACACATAATCAGTTATCTGCTTGAATAGTCTAACTTTGTTCTTCTTCTTTAAATGTGTATTGGCGGATTGCAACCATGATGTGCATAGACTGCCACCTACTGTACTGGAGTGTGAGGCCATTCAAGGCCTCCCTATTCATCTATTCCTCTTATCTAGCTCTGTGTTTCCACCTACTGTTCTGGAGTGTGAGTTCATTACACTTCTTAGAAAAATTGCAATACCAACTTACTTACTTATTAGGCTATATCTAAGCTTACATCTTATCACTTTTTGCTTTTCCACCATATCCATCTGTATTTTGTGCATTTTATAACCAATAAATCCAGTCTGTGAACCTCATCCAGACAAACACCCACACAAAACCAATAGTTTTAATCCATGTTTGCAACATAACATTTTGAAAAGATTGGATAACGACTACCTTACGCTGCCTGGTTGGCAATGGGCGGTGCTTGACTTGGTCTGAAATAGGTGTCGGTATTATTTTTGGGTCCCGGTACTGTTTGTATTTAGGTGCTGGAACTTTAAGCCAATATTTAAGGTGTCGGAACTCAAGCTGTAGAACATTTGAGGTGCTAGTACAGTTCCTATGAGCTTGGGCCCGAGTTAAGCATGGGCAATGGGGCCATTAGGGAAATCCCACACTAAATAGAACTTATCCAGAACCAATTAAGTGAAGTCTGACCTAAGTCCTTCTCTGACTGTACCGAACCATTGGGAAACCAGCAATCCACAACTTTACCCCCATCCCCCAACGTCTCAGTCTGAAGAGTGGAGCTGCGGGTGATGTAATGGCCTTAATTTGACATAATAATGGTTAGTTTATTAGTCTGAGAGAACAACATGAGAACTGTGTGCATTCTACCCATACTGCCCTGAGGCGTGTACATCTGTGCTCTGTCTCTCACTATGTTCCCATATTACTACTGCTGTAACTGTGATAAGAGTTAGACATCTTAGAAATTACTACATTTAGAGACACTTATGCCAGTAATGCCACAATGGGGTCGAAAGAGTTGGAATTATTGTACATTTAAAAACGTTTATTCACTAACCAAAATTATATTGTTTATTTGTGACATGCTTTAGCTTGAGGTAGTCTCAGCCTTCTCTTCACACTTGGAGATGCCATTCTCCTATTCAGACCATTTTAGAAAAGTAAACACAAAATTATTTGTGCGAAATTCCTTTATTGCCAAAGTAGACCTGCTAACAAGTTATTTGTCTGCCACTTTCTATTTTTCTTGCTTTATTGTGTTTCCCTCTCTAGAGAGATGTTTCATTCTTCCTCTATAACAATGTGTTTGTAGTTGTCTATGTCAGTGATATCGATGTCTCTTCATGATGTCACTATCATTGTGTGTGTGTGTGTGTTAGAGGGAGCAGTGTGTTGGTACTGTAACACACGACAACAGAGACACTGCTGCTGAATGCTGGGAACAGGGCGGAACTTTTGATGCCGTCATACACTACATGGCCAAAAGTATGTGGACACCTGCTCGTCGAACATCTCATTCCAAAATCATGGGCATTCATATGGAGTTGGTCCCCCTTTGCTGCTATAACAGCCTCAACTATTTTGGGAAGGCTTTCCACTAGATGATGGAACATTGCTACAGGAAATTGCTTCCATTCAGCCACAAAAGCATTAGTGAGGTCGGGCACTGATTTTGAGTGATTAGGCCTGGCTCGCAGTCAGCGTTCCAATTAATCCCAAGGGTGGTCGATGTGGTTGAGGTCAGAGCTCTGTGCAGGCCAGTGAAGTTCTTCCACACCAATCTCGACTTACCATTTCTGTATGGACCACGCTTTGTGCATGGGGGCATTGTCATGCTGAAACAGGAAAGGGCCTTCCCCAAACTGTTGCCACAAAGTTGGAAGCACAGAATTGTCTAGAATGTCATTGTATGCTGTAGCGTTAAGATTTCCCTTCACTGGAACTAAGGGGCCTGAACCATGACAAACAGCCCCAGACCATGATTCCTCCTCCACCAAACTGTACAGTTGGCACTATGCATTGGGGCAGGTAGCTTTGGTGAAATATACTGTAATTCATCACTCCAGAGAACAGGTCTCCAGAGTACAATGGCAGCGAACTTTATACCACTCCATCCAACACTTGGCATTGTACATGGTGATCTTAGGCTTTTGTGCGGCTGTTTGGCCATGGAAACCCATTTCATTAAGATCCTGACGAACAGTTATTGTGCAGAATTTGCTTCCAGAGTCAGTTTGGAACTTGGTAGTGAGTGTTGAGGACAGATGATTTTTACTGTCCCATTCTGTGAGCTTGTGTGACCTACCACTTCACGGCTGAGCCGTTGTTGCTCTTAAACATTTCCACTTCACAATAACAGCACTTACAGTTAACCAGGGCAGCTCTAGCAGGGCAGAAATTTGACGAACTGACTTGTTGGAAAGAATGCATCCTATGACGGTGTCATGTTGCAAGTCCCTGAGCGTTTCAGTTTTATACCTGTCAGCAAAGAGTGTGGCTGAAATAACCAAATCCACAAATTTGAAGGGGTGTCCACATACTTTTGTATATATGGTGTATTGTAATGTAGTGGCAGCAAGAGACAAACACACGTTCCATCTGCTCGGCAGTTTTTTTCCCCCAAATGATTGTGAACATCCGATTACATCTGATTAGGAAGCACCGAGCTTTAAGTGTCCTCTAACTGTCAACTCAATTACTGAATAACAGCCTGAGAGAGGCAGAAATAGAGGGAGAGAATGATGGAGAGGGGGGGTGCCAGTTGAAAACACTGCAATATTTTTTAGTAGTTCAAGTACACACTGGTCGTGTGTGATGTCTGCAATGTGCTGTACTGTAGTTGGGGCCCAGCTGGGCTTATTGGTGTGTGTCACACATCCCCATTAGGTGAGAATTTTGGCTCGGATGCAGAAAGTACTGGAGGCTGTGTGTGTGTGTTTGTGCATATGAGTGCTTGTATGTATTCATCTGCTGTGAATACATGTACACTGAGTATACAAAACATTAGGAACACTGGCTCTCTACATGAAATAGACCAGGTGAATCCAGCTGAAAGCTATGATCGCTTATTGATGTCACTTGCTAAATCCACTTCAATCAGTGTAGATGAAGGGGAGGAGACAGGTTAAAGAAGGATTTCTAAGTCTTGAGACAATTGAGACATGGATTGCGTATGGGTGCCATTCAAAGGGTGAACCATTTAAGTGCCTTTGAACAGGGAATGGTAGTAGATGCCAGGCTTTTGTGTCAAGAACTGCAACACTGCTGGGTTTTTCACACTCAACAGTTTCCCGTGTGTATCAACAATGGTCCACTAACCAAAGGACATTCCGACACACTTTCGACACCTTTTAGAGTCCACCCCTCAACGAATTGAGGCTGTTCTGATGGGGGGTGGATCTCAATATTATGAAGGTGTTCCTAATGTTTGGTATACTCACTGTATTTCATGCACATACTGTAGATTATGTATTTTGTGTTTACTTCCTGTTATCCCAGCTTCCAGTTATTCCATAACTCTTCGAGAAACACTGATGAGCTTCCCGCAGGGACAACAATCCCTCTCATTACCAATGATGGACGGAGCAGCAGTGAGACGATAATTGCAATATCTGCCACAGATTACAGCGTTAGCATTTTTTCTCTAAATTAACCTATTAACATACAGCCTTCAAAAATAAAAAAAACACCTAGAAATAGAAGCAGAGAGTTGCTCCTTGATGGTGCCTTCTATTGTATAATCAATCTCTTCATCTGCGGTACAGTCTTGTTTTGAAAATGTACTTTATTCGAGCTCTGATGTGTGTTTTAGATACCTCAGGTAGTATAGAGCAATGCAGTGTAGGTTATGATAGCCTGCTTGTGCTTGGATCACAGGGCAATCTGTCAGCGACTAGGTACAGAATTGTATATTTGAAACACCCGTACAATCTTCAAATCACACAAACTTCAACACACACACACCCACACTCACGTAGACACATACGTTTCAAGTATTCTCACACAGTCTGACAGCAAGATAACAAAGCAAATGATGTGTGACTAAGAGGATTAAAGGTGTTTCTGATTGATCATCTGAGCAGTGTTTCCCTCTCAGTCACTCCCTGCCAGTAAAGATCTGGGGGGAAAAACACACAAACTTCAATCTCCTCTCCTTCCATTTGAGCCATAGTAATCATTAACATATTCTACCGTCAGTTTGCGAGCTATCAGAGCTGTGTGTGTGTGTGATCTTGTGCTGCCACTGTCAGATTGATTAAATGCTTGACGGTCTGTTCCATTGTCTTCCTGTTTAATTTACATAATAGTATCCAGTAATTATTCAATTGTCTTCAAATAGTGCCACTTTATTGAATTTAAGGAATTTAATTTGCCTAGGGAAAATTAGGAGGCAGATGTAATGATGTTACACTGTAGTGAATGTGTATAAGATTTAAAGGATGTGTGCGTGTGTGTTGTCAGCAGCCTGATCTGTGGTTTCGGCCTATGTCTCTCTATGCATAGATACAGTACATTCCTCATTTCCCCACTCTATCACATAACTCATTCATGCTTCACACTCTGCTATAACTCCTGAGTCTGACGTTGGTTAACACTAAAACAGTCATATTCAGCATCTCCGCTGTCAGGATCTACACCGCACCATCACTGATATACCAGTACTCACAGCTGGGATAGAGGGAGGTCAGTGGGGAGGGAGAGTGGGAGAGAAGAGAAGCAGTGCAACAAAAAAATAAATCCAGTACAAAGGGACAGAAAACGTAAGTGTTTCTATATGTTCTGTCATTCAGAGAAGCAGTCTTAATTTACAATGTCTCGTTGTAGAAGAACTCATTCAGTCTTCCTGCCTCTGTCCCTATGAAACACTGCTCCCTTCACCCTGCCACAGCTCTGCAACATGACACACTGCACGCTGACTGGACTGTAGCTGTATATCTGTTGTGATTAGTTGTGATGGCCACAAAGGAAGAATAATTTATGAATGCACATACATGCCCATGCATACATAAATACATAGATCAACTTTCCCATCCGAACATACTATAGATACATTTATTTTGTCCTTTTGGATGAGTGAAGTACATCTCAAACTATTTCAGAAAACAACAAATCTGATAAACAAGGGTCATATATGCTCCATACTGAATACGTTTGAGATACAAGCAAATAAAATATAAGTTGGTTATGTGCCCTACTTGGGGTGGCAGGGTAGAGCATTGGACGAGTAACCAAAATGGTTGCAAGTTCAAATCCCTGAGCTGACAAGGTACAAATCTGTCATTCTGCCCCTGAACAGGCTGTTAACCTACTGTTCCTAGGCCGTCCTTGAAAATAAGAATTTGCCTAGTCAAATAAACATTTTTTTTTAAACCTGCAGTGTTGATATAGCAGCACTACATCAATATCTTATTCTAGACTTCTGACTCCCATAAACCTCAACTTTAAAAACATGATTAACCTCAAACAGAAACCGGATACAATCATAATGATATTGATAATGACAGATGACAGTGCTGGTGATTTTGGTGGTTCTGATGGATCTGTGGACGATCTCCATATGGTAGTGCTTTGTCCAAAAATGAAGGCGCCAACAATTACAGTAATCACACCCCACACAGTGCACACCACCCTGCAGACAGGGAGAGAAAGAGATAGAGAGATAATGGAGAAAGAAATGGGTGCAATCAGGGACATTCATGAATGTTTACAATAGTAACGCAATATTATGCAATTTATTGGACCAAACCTTCAGTTAACTTATGTTTAATGGGTAGTTTGTGATTAAATTCAACACCAACAGGTGATCTCATAACTTCAAACTACTCAACTCACCTGACTCTGGGCGACACAGGCTCTGACTACATAGTGAATACCAGGCAAAGCCCTGCAACACATATCTCAATGTTAGTTGACAAGTTTTACACAAACACAGGATCAACTCAACACAGGAACACTTGTGTCACAAACAACCTCAGACACATGCCTACACACACAATTTGTTTCATACCAGGAAAGGTAAAGAAGGCACTGATTCCTCCGATAACACTGATGACCTCACTCATGTCAGGGACGAACATGGCGATGAGGAGGGTGACTGTGATCCAGATGACAGTCAGAATCACTCTGCAGCAGTTCTCAAACGAGTGTGTGACCCCACCGCACAGATGGCGATGAATTCGCAACATCAGGTCCAGAATGACAGACCTGTGCAATGAACATAAATTTACACACAGACTCAGTTACATGGTAACACACAGAAACAACTGCTTGTGCTATTCAAGTGGGGCCCTACCTTCCCAACAGAAGTATAATTGGATAGATGGTGATGATTGATATTCCAAATAGCAGTCTGGCAATGATCATGACCACATAATTTCCGGGATATGACATCAGAATATCAGCCGCCACTGTACGGCCAAATGTCAGGAAGCCAAAGATGCCTGAGAACAGAGAAAGGGATATGGCTGACAGCTCCCACAATAGCTCCTACAACAGCTGGACATCAGGTCCTGTTTGAATACTTTCTTGTATCCTTAAATCCATCCTTATTTCTTTGAGGTATTCATGCTCAACGCTAAAACCATCAAACTTCACCAATTCTTTTATAGATTTTTTTATTTCACCTTTATTTAACCAGGTAGGCTAGTTGAGAACCAGTTCTCATTTGCAACTGCGACCTGGCCAAGATAAAGCAAAGCAGTGTGACACAGACAACAACACAGAGTTACACACGGAGTAAACAATAAACAAGCCAATAACACAAACATGTCAATGATACAGTAGAGAAAAGAAAGTCTATATACAGTGTGTGCAAAAGGCATGAGGAGGTAGGCAATAAATAGGCCATAGGAGCAAATAATTACAATTTACCAGATTAACACTGGAGTGATAAATGAGCAGATGATGATGTGCAAGTAGAGATACTGGTGTGCAAAAGAGCAGAAAAGTAAATAAAATAAAAACAGTATGGGGATGAGGTAGGTAGATTGGGTGGGCTATTTACAGATGAACTATGTACAGCTGCAGTGGTGAGGGAAATAAAAGTCTCCAACTTCAGCGATTTTGCAATTCGTTCCAGTCACTGGCAGCCTAGAACTGGAAGGAAAGGCGGCTAAAAGAGGTGCTGGCTTTGGGGATGATCAGTGAGATATACCTGCTGGAACGTGTGCTACGGGTGGGTGTTGTTATCGTGACCAGTGAACTGAGATAAGGCGGAGCTTAACCTAGCATAGACTTATAGATGACCTGGAGCCAGTGGGTCTGGCGACGAATATGTAGCGAGGGCCAGCCGACTAGAGCATACAGGTCACAGTGGTATAAGTTGATTTGGTAACAAAACAGATGGAACTGTGATAGACTGCATCCAGTTTGCGGAGTATCAAATAAAATTTATTTATATAGCCCTTTGTACATCAGCTGATATCTCAAAGTGCTGTACAGAAACCCAGCCTAAAACCCCAAACAGCAAGCAATGCAGGTGTAGAAGCACGGTGGCTAGGAAAAACTCCCTAGAAAGGCCAAAACCTAGGATTATAACAGAACATGGCCAAGATGTTCAAATGTTCATAAATGACCAGCATGGTCAAATAATAATAAATCACAGGCAGAACAGTTGAAACTGGAGCAGCAGCACGGCCAGGTGGACTGGGGACAGCAAGGAGTCATCATGTCAGGTAGTCCTGAGGCATGGTCCTAGGGCTCAGGTCCTCCGAGAGAGAAAAAAGAAAGAGAGAAAGAGAGAATTAGAGAGAGCATACTTAAATTCACACAGGACACCAGATAGGACAGGAGAAGTACTCCAGATATAACAAACTGACCCTAACCCCCCGACACAAACTACTGCAGCATACATACTGGAGGCTGAGACAGGAGGGGTCAGGAGACACTGTGGCCCCATCCGAGGACAGCCCCGGACAGGGCCAAACTGGAAGGATATAACCCCACCCACTTTGCCAAAGCACAGCCCCCACACCACTAGAGGGATATCTTCAACCACCAACTTACCATCCTGAGACAAGGCTGAGTATAGCCCACAAAGATCTCCGCCACAGCACAACCTAAGGGGGGGCGCCAACCCAGACAGGAAGATCACATCAGTGACTCAACCCACTCAAGTGACGCACCCCTCCTAGGGACAGTATGAAAGAGCCCTAGTAAGCCAGTGACTCAGCCCCTGTAATAGGGTTAGAGGCAGAGAATCCCAGTGGAAAGAGGGGAACCGGCCAGGCAGAGACAGCAAGGGCGGTTCGTTGTTCCAGAGCCTTTCCGTTCACCTTCACACTCCTGGGCCAGACTACACTCAATCATATGACCCACTGAAGAGATGAGTCTTCAGTAAACAGTTGAGACCGAGTCTGCGTCTCTCACATGGGTAGGCAGACCATTCCATAAAAATTGAGCTCTATAGGAGAACGCCCTGCATCCAGCTGTTTGCTTAGAAATTCTAGGGACAATTAGGAGGCATGCGTCTTGTGACCGTAGCGTACGTGTAAGTATGTACGGCAGGACCAAATTGGAAATATGGGTAGGAGCAAGCCCATGTAATGCTTTGTAGGTTAGCAGTAAAACCTTGAAATCAGCCCTTGCCTTGACAAGAAGCCAGTGTAGGGAGGCTAGCACTGGAGTAATATGATCAAATTTTTTGGTTCTAGTCAGGATTCTAGCAGCCATATTTAGCACTAATTGAAGTTTATTTAGTGCTTTATCCGGG
The DNA here is from genome assembly GCF_034236695.1 of Oncorhynchus nerka. Lineage (NCBI taxonomy): Eukaryota > Metazoa > Chordata > Actinopteri > Salmoniformes > Salmonidae > Oncorhynchus > Oncorhynchus nerka. The sequence goes on along the minus strand of NC_088422.1, from coordinate 71,725,583 downwards.
TAGCCGGAAAGTAGAGCATTGCAGTAGTCTAACCTAGAAGTGACAAAAGCATGGATTAATTTTTCTGCATAATTTTTGGACGGAAAGTTTCTGATTTTTGCAATGTTACGTAGATGGAAAAAAGCTGTCCTTGAAACAGTCTTGATATGTTCTTCAAAAGAGAGATCAGGGTCCAGAGTAACGCTGAGGTCCTTCACAGTTTTATTTGAGACGACTGTACAACCTTTAAGATTAATTGTCAGATTCAACAGAAGATCTCTTTGTTTCTTGGGACCTAGAACAAGCATCTCTGTTTTGTCCGAGTTTAAAAGTAGAAAGTTTGCAGCCATCCACTTCCTTATGTCTGAAACACATGCTTCTAGCGAGGGCAATTTTGGGGCTTCACCATGTTTCATTGAAATCTACAGCTGTGTGTCATGCACAGAGCAGTGAAAGTTAACCTTATGTTTTCGAATGACATCCCCAAGAGGTAAAATATATAGTGAAAACAATAGCGGTCCTAAAACGGAACCTTGAGGAACACCAACATTTACAGTTGATTTGTCAGAGGACAAACCATTCACAGAGACAAACTGATATCTTTCCGACAGATAAGATCTAAACCAGGCCAGAATTTGTCCGTGTAGACCAATTTGGGTTTCCAATCTCTCCAAAAGAATTGTGGTGATCGATGGTATCAAAAGCAGCCCTAAGGTCTAGGAGCACGAGGATAGATGCAGAGCCTCGGTCTGATGCCATTAAAAGGTAATTTACCACCTTCACAAGTGCAGTCTCAGTGCTATGATGGGGTCTAAAACCAGACTGAAGCATTTCGTATACATTGTTTGTCTTCAGGAAGGCAGTGAGTTGCTGCGCAACAGCCTTTTCTAATTTTTTTTAGAGGAATGGAAGATTCGATATACGCCGATAGTTTTTTTATATTTTCTGGGTCAAGGTTTGGCTATTTCAAGAGAGGCTTTATTACTGCCACTTTTAGTAAGTTTGGTACACATCCGTTGGATAGAGAGCCGTTTATTATGTTCAACATAGGAGGGCCAAGCACAGGAAATAGCTCTTTCAGTAGTTTAGTTGGAATAGGGTTCAGTATGCAGCTTGAAGGTTTAAAGGCCATGATTATTTTCATCATTGTGTCAAGAGATATAGTACTAAAACACTTGAGCGTCTCTCTTGATCCTAGGTCCTGGCAGAGTTGTGCAGACTCAGGACAACTGAGCTTTGAAGGAATACGCAGATTTAAAGAGGAGTCCGTAATTTGCTTTCTAATAATCATGATATTTTCCTCAAAGAAGTTCATGAATTTATCACTGCTGAAGTGAAAGCCATCCTCTCTTGGGGAATGCTGCTTTTTAGTTAGCTTTGCGACAGTATCAAAAAGGAATTTCGGATTGTTCTTATTTTCCTCAATTAAGTTGGAAAAATAGGATGATCGAGCAGCAGTAAGGGCTCTTCGATACTGCACGGTACTGTCTTTCCAAGCTAGTCAGAAGACTTCCAGTTTGGTGTGGCGCCATTTCCGTTCCAATTTTCTGGAAGCTTGCTTCAGAGCTCGGGTATTTTCTGTGTACCAGGGAGCTAGTTTCTTATGAGAAATGTTTTTAGTTTTTAGGGGTGCAACTGCATCTAGGGTATTGAGTAGAGTGTTGGAAGCTATTTTGTAGATGACATTGCCGAAGTCGAGGATCGGTAGGATAGTCAGTTTTACTGACTATCCTAGTTTGGCGGTGTGAGTGAAGGAGGCTTTGTTGCGAAATAGAAAGCAGATTCTAGATTTGATTTTGGATTGGAGATGTTTAATATGAGTCTGGAAGGAGAGTTTACAGTCTAGCCAGACACCTAGGTATTTATAGTTGTCCACATATTCTAGGTCGGAACCGTCCAGGGTGGTGATGCTAGTCGGGCGGGCGGGTGTGGGCAGTGAATGGTTGAAAAACATGCATTTGATTTTACTAGTGTTTAAGAACAGCTGGAGGCCACGGAAGGAGTGTTGTATGTCATTGAAGCTAGTTTGGAGGTTAGTTAGCACAGTGTCCAAGGAAGGGCCAGAAGTATACAGAATGGTGTCGTCTGAGTAGAGGTGGATCAGGGAATCGCCCGCAACAAGGGCGACATCATTGATATATACAGAGAAAAGAGTCGGCCCGGGAATTGAACCCTGTGGTACCCCCAATAGAGACCGGACAAGTCCGGACAACATGCCCTCCGATTTGACACACTGAACTCTGTCTGCAAAGTAGTTGGTGAACCAGGCGAGGCAGCCGTCAGAAACACCAAGGCTATTGAGTCTACAGTGATTGACAGAGTCGAAAGCCTTGGCCAGGTCGATGAAGACGGCTGCACAGTACTGTCTTTTATCGATGGCGGTTATGATATCGTTTAGTACCTTGAGCGTGGCTGAGGTGCACCCATGACTGGCTTGGAAGCCGGATTGCACAGCGGATAAGGTACGGTGGGATTCGAAATGGTCAGTGATCTGGTTATTAACTTGGCTTTCGAAGACTTTAGATAGGCAGGGCAGGATGGATATAGGTCTGTAACAGTTTGGGTCTAGGGTGTCACCCCCTTTGAAGAGGGGGATGACCGCGGAAGCTTTCCAATCTTTAGGGATCTCGGACGATACGAAAGAGAGGTTGAACAGGCTGATAATAGGGGTTGCAACAATGGCGGAGGATAGTTTTAGAAAGAGAAGGTCCAGATTGTCTAGCCCAGCTGATTTGTACTGGTCCAGGTTTTGCAGCCCTTTCAGAACATCTGCTGTCTGGAAATGGGTGAAGGAGAAGCTGGGGAGGCTTGGGCGAGTAGCTGTGGTGGGGGGAGGGGGGGGGGGGGGGGGGCTGTTGGCCGGGGTTGGAGTAGCCAGGGGGAAGGCATGGCCAGCCGTTGAGAAATGCTTATTGAAATTTTGTATTATCATGGATGTATCAGTGGTGACCGTGTTACCTAGCCTCAGTGTAGAGGGCAGCTGTCAGGAGGTGCTCTTGTTCTCCATGGACTTTACAGTGTCCCAAAACCGGGGTGGAGATAGAGCTACAGGATGCGAATTTCTGCTTGAAAAAGCTAGCCTTTGCTTTCCTGACTGACTGTGTGTATTGGTTCCTGACTTCCCTGAACAGTTGCATATCATGGGGACTATTCGATGCTATGGCAGTCCGCCACAGGATGTTTTTGTGCTGGTCAAGGGCAGTCAGGTCTGGAGTGAACCAAGGGCTATATCTGTTCTTAGTTCTGCATTTTTTGAACGGGGCATGCTTATCTAAGATGGTGAGGAAATTACTTTTAAAGAATGACCAGGCATCCTCGACTGACGGGATGAGGTCAATATCCTTCCAGGATACCAGGGCCAGGTCGATTAGAAAGGCCTGCTCACAGAAGTGTTTTAGGGAGCATTTGACAGTGATGAGTGGTGGTCGTTTGGGTGCTGCAGTACAGCACCCTTAACCACTGCGCCACCCGGGAGGCCCTGTGGATGTATTTCAAGGCCTACCTTCAAGTGCCTCTTGGCTTGACATCATGGGAAAATCAAAAGAAATCAGTCAAGACCTCAGAAAAAATGGTTGTCCTCCACAAGTCTGGTTCATCCTTGGGAGCAATTTCTAAACACTTGAAGGTACCACTTCCATCTGTACAAACAATTGTACGCAAGTATAAACACCATGGGACCACGCAGCCGTCATACCGTTCAGGAAGGAGACGCATTCTGTCTCCTAGAGATTAACGTACTTTGGTGCAAAAAGTGCAAATCAATCCCAGAACAACAGTAAAGGACCTTGTGGAGATGCTGGAGGAAACAGGTACAAATGCAAACCATGTTCCCCATCAATGATACAGTGAGATGGAAACAACTAGACTAATAGTGTGTCATAGCCCTGATGGAGTAAATCATTCACCCATCAGACACATCCAGAAAGAAGCACACATACACACACAAGCACATATGCACACAAACACACAGGCAGGCCTTCGTGGTGGGTACTGCTGCTATTACAGTATACATGCATAGGTGCCTGCCCGACTCCTGGCCCATGAGCCCTTCATTAGAGTTAGCCTGTGAAAAGATGCATCTCATTCACACCAAGGAGAGGAAATTCAACAAAGCAGGCCTAGGCCATGGGTGTATGCAGCCTCACACAGGCAAACACACACAGGGGCAGACTAGGACCAGAAATCAGTCTTGGGATTTTTTTTTTTTACCTGTATTTAACTAGGCAAGTCAGTTAAGAATAAATTCTTATTTTTAATGACGGCCTATGAACAATGGGTTAACTGCCTTGTTCAGAGGCAAAACGACTGATTTTTACCTTGTCAGCTCGGGGATTCAATCTTGCAACCTTTCGGTTACTAGTCCAACGCTCTAACCATGCTCTAACCATTTTTTCCCCCTTGAGGCCTCCACACCAGCCTATTGTTTTCCCCGAGGCACCCATTATTAGCCAGTTAATGATGATAATTTTGTAAAACAGGCCCACTGGGCTAAAATTGACAAGATTATCTGGCATTTGCCCAATATGCCAGATGGCCAGTTCGCCACTGTGACACACACACAAACGAATATGAGAACATTTAAGCATTAACAGGATGAAGTAAACTAATTCTGACTTTAACGAAGGGTGCAACAAGTTGCAAGGGTGCTATGACTTCCACAGATTTCCCATCGTGTATGTTTGATTGAATTGACACCAAGTTACAGCACATTTCTTGATTGTGTGGACCAAAAAATGTTTTTCTGTTTTATTACTTTACTCTTTTTTTAATTTTTAGAACAATCCCACTATTTTGGTTATTGATTTTTGATTGCGCTCACCATTTCAACGCTGATGGCTTTATTGACTCCTCCCGCCTTCTCGAAAGCCCACGGGAAGTTAAGCAATCCCGCGCCTAGGACAGATTTGAGTATGATGAAGATGGCACCGAACGAACCGAGCCGTGGGGGATCCACGTGCGACAAAGATCTCGCCAACAGGCTAATACTCTCACTGGCAAGTTATTCCATGTTTGGCCACACAGGTCACCGTGCTTGTCCGTCTTTGCAGTACAGTTTCCTGGAGTCGGGATGGCAGATGTTACCGTTGCGCTCCAAAGCGCTTCTGCCTTCAAGCCCGCCTTGTGCCTCAAATAGCAATAGTGTGAGGGTATTCATTTAAATGAAATGTCGCTGAAGTTTCCAGTCCCATCGAGTCCTCAGCGTTATGGCTTCAGAAAGAAAAAGTAAGCGTTCATACAGGAAGATAAAAAATCACATTACATGTGACTGAAGATATCCAAGTGGTCTCTCTGGTCTATGTTCCTCAGAGAAGATCTCCGTATGCATGTGTGCCTCACGTTTAGCCACAGGTGTAAGCCACATCCAGGTACTTGTAGGTTCCTTCCTATATAGGCCTACCCTAGGTGGTCGCCATGATTACACAAGAGAATCCGAGGTGGACTCATAAAATAGCCAATGCATTTCACTCTGAGGTGACAAATATGACACCAGGCTGCGACCGTTACTGTGTGTGTATATAATTGTGTGTCTGTCTGGGTGTGTGTGTGACTGGGACACTGCAATTCCACTGGGTACATACTTAAATTCAACAAATATTTCACGTTTGTTAAACGTAATTTGCTTGAAATGACATGGAACCAGCGTTGATTCAACTAGTGTGTGTTCAATGGGATAATATGTCCTGTTTCACCCCATACAGAACCAATCAGTCAGTCGATATAATCGAGAACAATCATCGGAAATCAAGCGATATGAATCAGACGGTGGGGCGCCATTGACCCACTAGTTGGTCAGAAGGTTCAAATCAACGTTTCATATCGTAATTTCCGAGTAGGCGGTAATCAGTGTGGGGAACCGTGCCCCACTCTGATTCATATCGCTTGATTTCTAATGATATTTGTCGATTATATCGACTGATTGCAATTGTATCGGGTGCCTGTTTTGTTGTTATCAGCTCATTGTCCAGTTATATGAAGAACGGTGACCGGCAGTGGCAAGTATAGGAACAGAGGAGCGCGCGGTACATAAAGGTGCATGTGCGTAAAAATGATACTAGCGACATTCGTCTAGAATTCTGGTTGACTCTGACTACACAGAGGCCAACTAAGGGTAGAATATGCTCAAAGGAATTCGGCGTTAGAATGACTGGTGCCAACAGCAAACAATATCACAGGAGCACATAGGATAACGGGCCGCGTGACGCATGCTGACAGCGCACCTGACAACTGTATGGTTTAATGTGGCTTATTTGGATGATCTAGTATCCTGTTTCCATCCTTACAAAAATAAAATTAATTGTATGATCACCAGGTAAAAGCTTGTGATTTATAATTACAAGTTGTATGTTTTGACAGATGGAATACCCTCCTTGTTTGTAATGTAAACTTTAGGATCAAGAGCAGGTCAGAGTGTCAACTCTCAGGTGCAGCTCACAAATAACATGCAGCATAGGGCTGTCAGATAATAGAGAATACTTTCTCTCAGGTTCTCCTCTTTCATTGTGTGTGGTATCCAATGTACCTGATAGGAGAAGATGCAGGTGCTGTCTGGAGCTTCAACATCTACATCTTCCAAGTCAGGGAGATCATGTGGAGAGTCAAGTGACCTTTAGTCAAGGGACAAGGCTTTAGTGCTCTAAATTAAAGTTAGAATCCAGATCAAAATTATATGAGTCTGGGGCAGTCTGTGCTTTTGGATAAGACGCTGATGGAGAGGGACAATCTTTTTGCTAATAATGTAAATGAGTACATTAGCAGTTAAAAAAATCACATTACATGTAACTGATTACATGTAATCAGTTACTCTCCAACCCTGATATATGATCACCTCAGCTGTCAGATTTTGGCTGGCCATGTACTGACCACTCTCTAACTTCTCCCTTTTTTGTAGTTGATTTATTTCGCAATGATACCGTACATGTAGACTTCCAGTCATTGTGCTAACACTAGTTAGCATTGACTTGCGAAACTACCTGTTCTTCATACTGCATGCAGAGACATAATTTTTATATCTATGAGTTCATCTGACTCTGGTTAAGTAGGAGAAGGGCTTAAATGCCATTATTTCGCAGTATCATTACTTTATTCTGCTGTTGTGCTTGTTCTCCCTCTGGCTGACCTCTCACCCTCTTGTTGCTAGCTCTCTAGCTGATCTCTGTCCAGATCCTCTCTTTCCAGAGGCAAATGTATATGAGTGTGTGTGTTTGTGTATGTGTTTGGCATATATATCCTACAGTGCATAAAGTTTCACTTTGCATCTTTTATTAAGGTTTGAATTTTTCATTCAACTCTTCCATTTCTGTCTCCAATGGGAGGCAGGTCCCTCGGGATCGGAGAACCCCTTGTTCACCATCTGCACGCGTGTGTTCTTCTTGTCGGGAGCCTCCAGGGGATTGTCTACATGCCAGCCGTACATAGACGATGAGAGGACAGGCACCCGCCTACCCCTTTCCTGGTACAGCAGGACAAAATGCTTAATCAATCATTGACATCAATAACAGTCAGTAATAGTTCTAAGTGGACTGGCAAAAATGAAGGGACATCTTCAGAAAGATTATGGCCCAGAGAAGAAGCTTTGTAAGTACTTACCTCCTTATTAATGTTCTGTGTAAGGTTCACAGCCTTGTCATCATGTGACACTTTGGGCTCATACCCCTCCCTGAGATGGAACACTTCATTATAAACCCTTCCTTCCTCCTCACTTTGGGTACACAAAAAACCTGTGATTAACAGTTGGCTAATGCCATCTTTGGAGGTAGTAGTGTCCCTGGAAGCATATTTTAGAGGAAGTAGTGCCATATAGCTTTACTACAGGAGTACTGGTTCAAAACAAGACCTGCCCCGGATGTAATCTCCCTAGATGACTAGCGCCACGTAGCACTCGGTAGCCATGAAGTGCTTTGAAAGGCTGGTCATGATTCATGGTCATGGTTGTGAAAACTTAAAATCGGCTTTAATTAATCGGCCATTCCGATTAATCGGTCGACCTCTAGTAGTGTGTATGGCCCAATATATCACTGGGCCCAAGCTTCCTCCCATCCAGGACCTATATACTAGGCGATGTCAGAGGAAGGCCCAAAAAATTGTCAAAGACTCCAGTCACCCAAGTTATAGACTGTAAGACTGCTGAACAATTAATCAATTGGCCACCCGGACTACCTACATGTAGAAATTACCTCGACTAACCTGTACCCCCACACATTGACTCGGTACCGGTACCCCTGTATATAGCCTCGTTATTGTTATGTACTTTTATTGTGTCCATTATTTTTTTCTTTATTTGGAAAATATTTAACTCTATTGGCTAAGGCACTGACTTTCCCATGTTTACTGCAACTCATATCAGATGAGAATAATACAATGTGGTGCAATTATGTAGGCCTAGGTGGATATTTTATGTTTCATAGCAATGCATTTGATTTACCTCTGGTAACATGTGCTGGAAATAAAAGGAACCGGACACTGCGACAAGCTCCCTTTGCGGGAAGCTTCGTGCCCACATGCTCGTGTTGCCCCCTTCTGTCTTGCTCATGTCACTGCACTAGCGTGGAAGCCTTGATATAGGTGTCTTCATAGAAAGCTAAGCTTTTCAAATAGACCTCTCAATTGAAAAGGTTCACACAACTCTCACTATGTAGCTTATGACGTCAGTTGTAAAAAATAAAAATAAAAAGTTGAGTTGATTCTGTTACAAATGTTGTGTGTTCCTGCTGACTCTATCTTAGCCTACAATAAATGTAGTTTAAATCAAATCACATTTATTTATGTAGCCCTTCTTACATCAGCTGATATCAAAGTGCTGTACAGAAACCCAGCCTAAAACACGAAACAGCAAGCAATGAGCGTCTGCTAAATGACTTAAATGTAAATGTAAATGTAGAAGCACAGTGGCTAGGAAAAACTAACTAGAAAGGCCAAAACCTAGAGCGGAACCAGGCTATGAGGGGTAGCCAGTCCTCTTCTGGCTGTGCCGGGTGGAGGTTATAACAGAACATGGCCAAGATGTTCAAATGTTCATAAATGACCAGCATGGTCAAATAATAGCAATCACAGTGAACAGGTCAGGGTTCCATAGCCGCAGGCAGAACAGTTGAAACTGGAGCAGCAGCATGGTCAGGTGGACTGGGGACAACAAGGAGTCATCATGCCAGGTAGTCCTGAGGCATGGTCCTAGGGCTCAGGTCCTATGAGAGAGAAAGAGAGAATTAGAGAGAGCATAATTAAATTCACACAGGACACCGGATAAGACAGGAGAAATACTCCAGATATAACAGACTGACCCTAGCCCCCCGACACATAAACTACTGCAGTATAAATACTGGAGGCTGAGACAGGAGGGGTCAGGAGACACTGTGGCCCCATCCGATGATACCTCCAGACAGGGCCAAACAGGCAGGAGATAACCCCACCCACTTTGCCAAAGCACAGCCCCCACACCACTAGAGTGATATCTTCAACCACCAACTTACCATCCTGAGACAAGGCCGAGTATAGCCCACAAAGACCTCCGCCACGGCACAACCCCAGGGGGGGCGCCAACCCAGACAGGAAGACCACGTCAGTTTAGACAGTACAATGATTCTTTACACTATACAGCTTGTCCTAAATTAAGCAAACTATTAGAATTTTAGCAACAAGCAAATGGCAGAGCGATTTCTGCATATTGAACCTTTAAAGCGGCAATCAGCAGTTCAAACAATAACAAACCGTCATCCCCACCCCTATTTCAGTAAAAAGCTGTGGGATAGGGCTGGAGAAATGTAACCACTGTCACATTCATAGACCGAGCTATGGAATCAAGGACTGAGCATCCATGATGTCAACATTATAGTTCTAAACATGTTTTTAGGCTATATAGTGTTTGTTTACATTTACTTTGTTTACAAACATTGGATTGAAACAAGCTTGCATTTTGGGTTTTGATGGAGTATGACAGTTGAACTAAACTCATGCAGCATTCCTAAATTATCTTCTTCAAGAATGCAATCTGGTTTCCGAGCTGGTCATGGGTGCACCTCAGCCACGCTCAAGGTCCTAAACGATATCATAACCGCCATCGATAAAAGACAGTACTGTGCAGCCGTCTTCATCGACCTGGCCAAGGCTTTCGACTCTTGTCATTCACCGCATTCTTATTGGCATACTCAATAGCCGTGGCTTCTCAAATGACTGTCTTGCCTGGTTCACCAACTACTTCTCAGATAGAGTTCAGTGTGTCAAATCGGAGGGCCTGTTGTCCGGACCTCTGGCAGTCTCTATGGGGGTGCCATAGGGTCCAATTCTCGGGCAGATTATTTTCTCTTTATACATCAGTGATGTTGCTCTTGCTGGTGGTGATTCTCTGATCCACCTCTACGCAGACAACACCATTCTGTATACATCTGGCCCTTCTTTGGACACTGTGCTAACAAACCTCCAAACTAGCCTCAATGCCATACAACACTCCTTCCGAGGCCTCCAGCTGCTTTTAAATGCAAGTAAAACTAAGTGCATGCTCTTCAACCGATTGCTGCCCGCACCCTCCCGCCCGACTAGCATCACTACTCTGGACAGTTCTGACTTAGAATATGAAGATCAACTACAAATACCTGGTGTCTGGTTAGACTGTAAACTCTCCTTCCAGACTCACATTAAGCATCTCCAATCCAAAATTAAATCTAGAATCGGCTTTCTATTTCGCAAAAAAGCCTCCTTCACTCAGGCTGCCAAACATACCCTCGTAAAACTGACTATCCTACCGATCCTTGACTTTGGCGATGTCATTTACAAAATAGCCTCCAACACCCTACTCCGACTACATCCAGTTTGCTATCACAGTGCCATTCGTTTTGTCAGCAACACCCCATATACTACCCAACACTGCGACCTTTATGCTCTCGTTGGCTGGCCATCACTACATATTCGTCGCCAAACCCACTGGCTCCAGGTCATCTATAAGTCTATGCTAGGTAAAGCCCCGCCTTATCTCAGCTCACTGGTCACCATAGCAACACCCACCTGTAGCACTCGCTCCAGCAGGTATATTGCACTGGTCATCCCCAAAGCCAACACTTCCTTTAGCCGCCTTTCCTTCCAGTTCTCTGCTGCCAATGACTGGAACGAATTTCAGAAATCACTGAAGCTGGGGTCTTATCTCCCTCTCTAACTTTAAGCATCAGCTGTAAGAGCAGCTTACTGTACCTGTACACAGACAATCTGTAAATAACACACCCAACTACCTCATCCCCATATTTGTATTTTTCCTCTTGCTCTTTTGCACCCCAGTATTTCTACTTGCACATCAGCATCGGCACATCTATCACTCCAGTGTTAATGCTAAATTGTAATTATTTCGCCTCCATGGCCTATTTATTGCCTTACCTCCCTACTCTTCTACATTTGCACATACTGTACATACATTTTTCTATTGTGTTATTGACTGTACGTTTGTTTATGTGTAACTCTGTGTTGTTGTTTTTGTCGCACTGCTTTGCTTTATCTTGGCCAGGCCGCAGTTGTAAATGAGAACTTGTTCTCAACTGGCCTACCTGGTTAAATATAGGTGAAATAAAAAGACATTAATTTAAAAACGAATCAATGGGTACATTTCATTAATTCAGAAGTCCAACAATGGATGATGCAACCATCGTATCCTTGTATATGTAACCGATGTGAAATGGCTAGCTAGTTAGTGGTGTGTGCGCTAATAGCGTTTCAATCGGTGACGTCACTCGTTTTGAGACCTTGAAGTAGTTGTTCCCCTTGCTTTGCAAGGGCCGTGGTTTTTGTGGAGCGATGGGTGACGATGCTACGAGGGTGACTGTTGTCTGTGTGCAGAGGGTCCCTGGTTCGAGCCCGGGTAGGGGCGAGGAACGGACTAAAGTTATACTGCTACACATAGGCCTACTGTAAGAGTTAGTTCAAATAAGTGCATAGATATACGTAACTAGAAATAAACATAGATGTATAGGATCTCTGCCTTTTTGTGGTCGACAATACATGTATTATTCAGAATAGGCTACATTGATTACATACACGTTTTATTTTGGAATCGCTTGTGTAAATATTCATATTTTTAGCACCGGGAAAAATAGATTGAATGTCAGTCCTTTTGACCAATGAAAATGTTTAAGCGTAAAGACAGCTTGGATACAATAGTTTATATCAGAGCCATAGAGGGGGTTCGATTAATCCTGCCCGGGACCGGACCCCCATGTAAAAGTGTTTTGCGTCGGCTGGTCGTGAGCCAGGCGCCCTGTTTAAAGTCCATGGCGAATTCGGCTCCAAACAAAAGTGACTTAATTAAACCTCTAGTGACTCCCCATCCCGCATGAGGGAGCGTAATCATCGACTGACACTAATTAGCATAACGCAACGGACATAAATATTCCTAGAAAATATTCCTATTCATGAAAAAGTGAAATATATTGACACAGCTTAGCCTTTTGTTAATCACCCTGTCATCTCAGATTTTCAAAATATGCTTTACAGCCAAAGCTAGATAAGCATTGGTGTAAGTTTATCGATAGCCTAGCATAGCATTTTGTCCAGCTAGCAGCAGGTAACTTGGTCACGGAAATCAGAAAAGCAATCAAATTAAATTGTTTACCTTTGATGAGCTTCGGATGTTTTCACTCACGAGACTCCCAGTTAGATAGCCAATGTTCATTTTTTCCAAAAATATTATTTTTGTAGGCGAAATAGCTCCGTTTGTTCTTCACGTTTGGCTGAGAAATCGCCCGGAAATTGCAGTCACGAAAAACACCAAAAAATATTCCAAATTTAGCTCCATAATATCGACAGAAACATGGCAAACGTTGTTTATAATCAATCCTCAAGGTGTTTTTCAAATATCTATTCGATAATATATCCACCGGGACAATTAGTTTTTCAGTAGGACCGATTGGAATAATGGCTACCTCTGTATTTTATGCGAGAATCAATCTGGGAGCATCAGGTGACCACTTGCAGCCGCTTACAGGTATTCTTCAACATAAATGCGTAAAACTACGTCACAATGCTGTAAACACCTTGGGGAATACGGAGAAAAAAGAAATCTGGTTGATAGCCCATTCACTGCTCAATAGGGACGCATTGGAACGCAGCGCTTTCAAAACATGAGGCACTACCGGATTGGATTTTTCTCAGGCTTTCGCCTGCAACATCAGTTCTGTTATACTCACAGACAATATTTTTACAGTTTTGGAAACTTTAGAGTGTTTTCTATCCTAAACTGTCAATTATATGCATATTCTAGCATCTTGTCCTGACAAAATAGAACGTTATTTTTTCAAAAATGAAAATACTGCCCCCTGGTCACAAGGTTTTAAGCACGTGTAATAATTACTAGTATTCTGTGTTTTCCCATGCTAAAGGGATTGCTTTTTATTATAACGGTTTATCTGCCTTCCCAATAAAAAATAGTTAGAAAATTCTAACATTTATTTGATGAAAAAGATATGTTGTATGTTTCTGGACGATGCACCATGCTGCATGGGTTGACAAAATGACCGAGCTGCACAGATTACTGTTCGATTTGAGAAGCGTGCTCCTCCCCGATTTCGTCCGATGACGTAACGGGCCATACCACGGTGCCCCGCGGTTTAGCGTCATCGAATCTGCACATTAATACTGACGAATTTCTTAGTTTTTTTATAATGTATTTCCTTTTAATTTATGTAATTCAAGGCTCATCTGTAAAATAGACATTGGTCTCAGTATGACTCCCTGATAAAATAAAGTTTAAATGAAATATGACTCTGGCTTGCACAACCAATCTTGAGAGAATGGCGGTCGTCGTTTGATACTTCACCGTTGCTATGGAAACACAAAGCTTTACCTGAAAAAAGCTGACAGGGAGTTTATGACAAGTTATTACAACTGGCTAATACGTTAACAGAAACTGTTAACTAAACAAGTAAATAGTGTATATAGAAGTAGTAATCACTTAAAACTATCGCCGATGCATCCTGAACCCCTCGAATCCGGTGAGGTGGAAGAAGAAAGTGGTGAGGAGTCCAGTATGACCCTGCAAGCTGGAGATGTTGACATCGCGTTCAGCAATATTTCTGCAACTTCCAGTAAACTAGGTTAGACAGTTCACTATAATTTAGCATAATAGTCAGCACATGGCAACATGTTAAATAATCGCATGAGTCTAGCCATGTCTAAAGTTATCCTCCTATCTCACTTGTGTGTCCTCACATACAGAAGTCGACAAACTCATACAAGCCCAACAACAAGAGGAAAAGGACTCGGGTCCAAGGTAATCTTAAAAGCTAGGAATTGGCTGTCAGTAGTCTTCTAACATTATTGTTCATTCTGTCTAGCATTTTAACTAGTGACGCTTTATGTTCATCAGAATGACAAAGACATTTCTGAAGGACCACTGCAAGCAAAATAAACTCTACATGACACCTCGATTGAATGACACACTGTATTTGCACTTCAAAGGTGTGTCTGAAATTGTTGTTGTTTATGGACGGGTTAGATATATTGTTGCATGAATAATTTATAGAAATTAAAATCATAAGCTTTGTGTGGTCTATATAGAATTGTAGGTGGAATACAACTGCACTGTTAGAGTTCTTTTAGTATTCTTATGTTATTTATTTTATGTTTTCCCCTCTTAGGCTTCTCCACCATAGAGAATCTGGAGGAGTACACAGGGCTGAAGTGTCTCTGGCTGGAGTGCAACGGACTGCAGCGCATCCAGAACCTGCAGGCCCAAACGGACCTACGCTGCTTCTTCCTCCACCAGAACCTCATACACAATCTGGAGAACTTAGAACCACTCAGCAAGCTCTGCACCCTCAATGTCTGCAACAACTACATACGCACCATCGAAAACATTGGTGAGTCTGTCCTCACTCTACGTACCGCACCTATCTCTGTGTGTGTGTGTGTGTGAGAGACTCCATCTATTTGTTTTGTGAGTATTTTCCCAGCCTGCCTGCCTGATCTGGGCACCTTGCAGATAGCCCATAATAAGCTGCAGACAGTGGGAGATGTGGAGCATCTGAGTCAGTGCCTCTCCCTCAGTGTACTGGACATGTCCCACGACCTGCTGGATGACCCAGACATCCTCACTGTGCTGGAGAGAATGCCTGAACTGGTGAGAAGACATGCTCACAACAGGCTCACACAGATTAACAGTACTGTATGCAATAGAGATCATATCATCTTTATTCATTAGTATGCCCATGCTGTTACGAATCCCTTTTGGCCCGACAGTCTAGGGGGGATGGTAATGAGACCCGTAACATAACTCATGCAAATTATTATTGTGACAAAGTAAAAGTGTGCACGAAATAACCACGACAACAGAAATCTACCGTCAAACTCTAGGTTTATTTATAAACACACGGTAATGGGGGGAGCAGGAAAAGGGGCTGAGCTGGACCCAAGGAAAGAAACAATAAGCATCCAAAACACCCCTAAGCTAGACTAGCCTACTTTAACAACAGCTAACTAACTAACCAAAAATACAGTGGGTGGTCCGCCTAGTTCTAACTAGTGTATTTAACAAAGTTCACCTACGGGTAGTGTATGCCCATGGGCGACTTGTCTTGGTTTCCCCCTTTTCCCACCAGCAACAAACAAAAACACCATAACCAAAACAATACTCACAGGTGATGACAAAGTGCTATGGAGGTGCTTTAAACAAAAGAGAGGTTAAAACACAAAGCGAGAGTGAAACACAGAGACCTACAGACATGGCATTTACAGAGAGATTGAGCGAGAGATTGCTCCAGAGCAAACAAATGATGGGGTTTTTAAACCATGGGGAAGGAACTGTCATAGGGTAGGAAATAGGAGGAGGTGTGTCTTCTGATTGATGATTGATTGTTGACTGATTGGGGAGTGATGATTTTCACCTGTGAGGGGAGAAGGAGAGAAAAGAAACACACACACAGGATACACACACACAGGATAACTGTATCCGTAACACATGCGCATGACACACTGACTATAAAATGCAAATACTCTTGCTTCATGCTGATAATATACCCAAGTGTGTGTGTGTGTGAATACACCCTTGTTGTTCCCTCCTCCTCAGCACGTGCTGAACCTGATGGGAAATGAAGTGATAAAGAAAATCCCATACTACAGGAAGACTATGATCATACATCTCAAACAGCTCACATACTAGGATGACCGACCTGTGTTCCCAAAGGACAGGTGCATTACCAATTTGTCTCTGTTTGCCCGTACATGTCATACTTATGCTTGAGTCATTGTGTGGTCTGTGATGTTGGTCCTTGGATGCTGTATGATTGTCATGTGGTTGCGGTATGAAGGGCGTGTGCGGAGGCGTGGGGGACAGCGGGTCCAGAGGGGGAGCGCAGGGAGAGGGAATCATGGCAAACACAAGAGAGAAGGAAGATCCAGGACAGTCTGGACACCATGGCAACCATCAGAGACCAAGCCATGGAGAATCTGCGACTCAGAGAGCTGCAAGAGAGAGGTACGCACACACGCACTCATATCCACACACACACACACACACACACACACACTTGGAACCTCCTTACACACACATGATGTAGAGAAGTTTGATAAGGGTGTGTTGACCTTTTCTAGGGGAGTATGAGACCACTACAACTCCAGAACTTGAGAGCCCCAGTAAAAAGAACCAGAGGCAGAATCAGAGCCCAGGCTGGGAGGAGAGGATCCAGGCTTTGTGGAGGACAGTCTGGAGGCCCATGAAGAGTTCCTACAGACACAGAGAGAACAGACAGAAAAGGAAGAGCTAGGGAATGAACAGCCACTGAAGAAGCAGCTAGACAGAGAACAACCAGAAAGAGAGGATCCGGAGGGAGATCGGCTAGAGAGAGAGCACCAAGAGGGAGATCAGCTAGAGCGACAGCACCAAGAGGGAGATCAGCTAGAGAGAGAGCACCAAGAGGGAGATCAGCTAGAGAGAGAGGACCAAGAGGGAGATCAGCTAGAGAGAGAGCACCAAGAGGGAGATCAGCTAGAGAGAAAGCACCAAGAGGGAGATCAGCTAGAGCGAGAGCACCAAGAGGGAGATCAGCTAGAGAGAGAGCACCAAGAGGGAGATCAGCTAGAGAGAGAGCACCAGGAGGGAGATCAGCTAGAGAGAGAGCACCAAGCGGGAGATCAGCCAGATGGAGAGCACCAAGAGGGTGATCAGCCAGATGGAGAACAAGCAACAGAAGAAATATTAAAGGAAAAACTGTTAGAGTTAAACCAGTCAAGGAGAGAACAACTACAAAGAAGGCAGCCAAAAAGAGAGAAGTTAGAGAGAGAGCAGTCAGTATGTGGCCAGCCACAGTCTCAGACAGCTGGGAGAATTGTAGAGCATGGTCCTGGACCAATGGTGACTGAGCTAGAGGAGACAGAGGACCTGGAGACCATCCACCTGGGGCAACGCCCACCACTTCGTATTGACGTGAGTCAGACTGACCACCACAGTCAAGCATTACCAGTCACTATAATAGAGTGATTATCACACTGTAATAATGTTTTGTTATCTAGTCCCTCTCCATCAGCATCTTATCCAAAAGCACAGACTGCCTCAGACTCTTTATCATTTAGCTCTTGACTCTAACCTTCATTTAGAACACTAAAGCCTTGTCCCCTGACTAATGGTCACCTGACTCTACAGGATCTCCCTGACCTGGAGGATGTGGATGTTGAAGATCCAGACAGCACCTGCATCTTCTCCTCTCAGGTACATTACATACCATACACTAGGCTGTAACTTTTATTACCCAAAATAAAGAATAGAATACCTTTAGCATTTATTGTACAATAGTCAGCAGGCATATTCCAAATTCACACAATTAGTCTCTAAATTACTCACATGCTAATATTTCATTAGGTCAACACAGCATTTAAATCAGCAGAGAGTGTATTTAATTTGGGTCAGCTGTGTTATGTCTGAACCTGTGTTTCCAGCGAGTATTCCGGCCAATGATAGAGGTCGTTTCAGGAGACAACAACGATGTAGATCCAATCATACATCAGAGTGGGACAGTGTGGACCACATCTACGTCAGGTCCATGCTCATCTTCACTGTTCAGGGTCTGTGACAAAATGTCAAACAAATCGCCCACCAATCACCTAGTAGCATTGGACCCAGAGGCGGGGGATGCCCCAGAGCTGGTGATATCAGAACCTCAGGGAGAACCCAGACAGAGGCAGAGCCCTGAAGCCAGCAAACCAGGTTGTCTCATTGAGGAGCTGGACTAACCCTGCAGAAGGCTTTGATAGCATTAACAACACTAGGTTTAGGTGTTCAATCTGGGAAATAAAAGAAAGCCGCACACTCTTGGAGCTCAGATGCAAAAATGTAATACCAACGTTTCGACAGCCAAGCTGTCTTCACCCTGATGAAGACAGCTTGGCTGTCGAAACGTTGGTATTAAATTTTTGCATCTGAGCTCCAAGAGTGTGCGGCTTTCTTTTATTTTCAAGTTTCTACTCCGCTAGCCAGCACCTCGTCTTAATAGGTGTGCGTTTCTTTTTCTTCTAGATCGTTCAATCTGGGAAAGCCTTGTTTTGCTGAAGACGGGTACAATGTAAGCACAGAGAGCTGCTGTGGAGCTATTTCACAGCCATGGGTTTACACCCAACACATTTTCCGCTCAAAACAATGTTTTTTTTTTTGTTCGTTTTCCGTAGCTGTTCTATTACTGGTTATACTTTATATTCTGTATTCTCAGGCTCAGTTTTCTGAATTAAGTGTTCATGAACTGCATTCAAATCCATTCCAAGATAATCCCAGGCAGATTATAGCCAGGGCTCATAAAATAAAACGTTATAGTACAGTATGGGGAATTTGTCTCAGTGCTTGTTACACAAATACTTTAAATATACCACTAGGTGGCACTTAAGTACCAAATATACACTACACACACGGGCTCATAATTTTTTTACCTTTATTTAAATAGGCAAGTCAGTTAACAAATTCTTATTTTCAATGACAGCCTCGGAACTGTGGGTAGAACGACAGATGTGTACCATGTCAGGTTGGGGGTTTGAACTTGCAACCTTCCGGTTACTAGTCCAACACTCTAACTACTAGGCTACCCTGCCGCCCCAATTACAGAAAATAAAACATAAAAAACAAGTTTAGAAAATAGAGTAATGATGATGATGATCATGCATAAATGTGAACCTAAAGAGCAGTTATTTTGTCAAAGTCTTTGCGTGTTTTAGCAGTAGTATTATTACAGACCAGCTAATGCAAAAACACATGGAATCCCTTCTGTATCATTTAATCTACCTGGGACTGAGGGTGAGATTTCAGGGCTCTCTGAAAGAAAACATGGCCCGGTGCCCAGGTCAAATACTGGTCACAGGGAGACTAGAGAATAGATTTGAGTAGATTGGGTCTTTAAATAAAGGTACCAAAAAGAGGATTAACAAAAAATATATCCACCTGTCTCCTCATCTCTCTTGTCATAGCCACACGCATGCACAAATGGCATTGTCTACTGTTCTCTAAATCTTTGTTTCTGTTCATGACCATGTTCACATCATAATTCACCATCTCTTCATGTTTCCTCCTCCCTCTCCCCCTCCTCCCTCCCCTACTCTGACACATGGCTGGGATGTACAGTGTGTCCTGGGCTGTCAGGGTGCATCGAGGGATGCTGGGCAGGAACAAAGACAGATTAGATTGATCTGCTCATGACCTTCTGTTATGAAAGGATTTAAGAGCAACAATTACAAACACACACACATAAGATACACACACACAGTGCATGTTACATACTACACCATACATATCCTTGTAAATATATTTTATTACAAATTAATGCATGAATTATCAAATCTAACTGTCTGGATTAATCAGCTGTGTGTCTGTTTGATTTCACATCTTACAATTGAATGAAACAATGCATGCATCCCTTAAAGCAACTGCTCTGAGAAATCTGACATGAAACTATGAAAACAAACATGTATCTAAGGGAAGTGCAGCTTCTGATATCATTTTTACATTATGATGAATCGTTACATAATAAGTCCACAGGCACACTGTTTGTGGTGGCTATTCCATGCCCAGTGCCCACACAGGCAATGCAAGAATCAATGATTGGGGAATATAGGGATTTAGTCAAGTGGTGGCTGAGTAAAATACATTTTACAGGTATAGCTCATATAAAAACACGAAAGTGTATACAGGTGTAAGGGTTCTGTAGGTCTGATATCTAATTTTACATGAATACTATTGGTCAACAACTCAGATTCTGAATCCAAACAACTCAAGATGTTATAAAAGGTCTTAGATTCGTTCTTTCTATTTTTTGTTCCTGTCTTTCTTTCTTACATGAGCTATGTGCCATGAATGAAGTCCATAATGCTTGAGTGTTTTCTTGCGTGTTCGTGTGTACATGTACATACATGCCTGTGTGTGTATGCGTGTTGGAGGAGGTATGCATTTTGGCGTGAGGATGTGTGCTTGCGTGTGTTTTGGAGTGAGGAGTTAACCCAGGTGTGTGTTGGTTAATTTGATGCTCAGTCCAGTAAAACACAAGGCTCACAGAGAACCTATAGCAGTCTGAGGGAGGCCAGGGCTACATCCTGAGCAGGAGCAGTAGAGAGATGCATGCTGAGAGCAGAAGTGTGGTGTAGGCGGGTCCAAGGTGATGCGTGTACCCTTTTAGAGTTTCTTGATTGGTCTGGTCTGATGTTGGTGGGCTCAGGGAGGGTGGCACGGGCACTGTATTGGGTGCCAGTATGGTGCGGCTGGCACACATGTCATAGAGGTTTCCAGAAAACTGTGTCTTCCTAGACTCTTGCCTCAGAGACTCCCACACAGCCGCTGCGTCTCCAGGACAACCGGCAAGTGCCGCATTCGCGCACACATGGAATGCATCCCATGATCTGTAAGGGGGCAAATATGACAACATGAGAGAGTGGTTTGTGAGGGAGTGTGTTTTTTTGAAAGTATGTGAAAGGAATACTCCAAGGAAGTCTGAAGGTTGTGAATGAGGGATGTGGGATGTGTGTGTGTTTACAAGTGTTGGAGCACATGTTGGGTTACAGTCTGATTCTGTAGGAGTGACTTGGTCTGAAAATGAACACTTATGTTTGTAAGGAGATGGGAGAATATGCAAGGAGAAAAAGAGAGCTGGAGTGATTCAGTAGGTGTCAAATTGGAGTGGGAGAGAGAGACTCACCTGCAGACTGTGTCAATGTCCTGTGTGCTCTGCTCTTTCTGTGTGTCACCCAGACTGTCCCCCAGAGTGAGGAGACACTGAGCAAAGCTCTTGTAGATGACGCCACAGGAGCTAGGGAGCGCAGCAGCCCAACACACAGGGGCCAGACCTGAGGGAGGGGAGGGAGTGAAGAGTATCAATGTTAATTACAGTAGATACATAAGCTCTTTTGTCCACTGCTATTAATAGATTACTTTTAATTTGTTTATTTACGTCTGGGGTTTTAGCATCGGAGTAAGGTAATTCATCAGCCTGTCCACCTCTGGAGATACCTGCTATGCCCCCGTGTGTGTGTGTGTGTGTGTGTGTGTAAACTACATGTACACACACATTGGTAAACAAACAAACAACCATATAATCACAAACACACACACACACACATTAGCCCTGAGGGAGGGTGGAGAAGGAACATGAAGATGAGCATCACCACAGGGGGAAGGTTGGGGTGAATGCAACAAACTCAACAAATGAATATCTTGCTCTGGTCTCCTAGCACAACATGCATTATGTCTCTCTCTCTCTCTCAACGTAACATTCTTATAGCCTTTAGTCAACGCTGTAGACTACAGGAGGTACCGCCCCTATCCTCATCACTCAGTGGGATAGTATTCTCCAGCTGTCCCACAACTCCCTGAGAGACGACAGTGGGAGGCATACACACACATAAACACACACACTGCGCTGTTCGGAACAAGATAGAACAGCATGTATTTCATTAGGATAAGTGCTTCGTAAAACCTCTCTCCTTCATATCCGAATGGAAACAGAAAGAAATACATTTTCACCCATACAGTTGCTCTCCTCTCCTGACCAACTTACCATCACCCCATACCAAACCATCACTCCCGCTCTGCTACTTATGCCATCAGTTTCAAATATTCTAACAAACAGTTGAACAGAAAAAATACAGGAAACTAGTAAGAGCAGAGTAAGGTAAAAGCTGCCTTTTGAAGCATCAAACTGCGCTCACCACACTAAAGTAACATCACTACAACACACACAGAGACACACAGACATACAATACATAAATAGATAAGGGGAAAGCATCCTTACAGAGGTAAAGAGCAACAGGCAGGAGGAAAGTCACGGTGCAGGCATGGGACCTCATACTCAACTGGCCCAACTGAGTCCAGTGGAGCCCCAGCACACAATTAATGGGCTCTGATCTGATGACGTTCACAGCAGTGTTATAATCCCGGACAGAATGTTGGTGTCTTCTCAGAGTGAGGTGTCCTGTCATTCATTTGTTGGATCATCAGAGCTCAAGAGTAGAGCAGAGCATACAGGCAGATCGTAGTGAGTGTTCACGGGATTAACAGAGCAAAGGGCCGACGTGCTGCATCCAGGGGATGTGTGTGTAGGGGAGGGGTGGAGGGCAAGCTGTGGAAAGCTTGGGGGCAACGGACCAGGGACGTCACATCATAGCACACTAGATTAGAGCATTCTCATTTCCAATCTCAGTATTAAGGGCATTTAGTGGAGGTAAAATAGCACATAGCACAAACTCACAATGCAGTGTGTCAATCGTTTGGTAGAGAGATAGAAGAGAAAGCGGAGCTCCTGAGAAATATGGGCTTTATATAAACTCAGCAAAAAAAGAAACGTTCTCTCACTGTCAACTGAGTTTATTTTCAGCAAACTTAACATGTGCAAATATTTGTATGAACATAACAAGATTCAACAACTGAGCCATAAACTGAACAAGTTTCACAGACGTGACTAACAGAAGTGGAATAATGTGTCCCTGTCCAGAATAAACAGATAGCCGTCCTGACAGAATATTTCCTTAGCAAGATCACCGAATCAACAGTCCAGTTAGAGAGGGTGACAATGGAATTAGAAGTCTAGTAGAAAGGCCTCTTTAGTGTCCTAAGTTTTCATAACTGTGACCTTAATTGACTACCGTCTGTAAGCTGTTAGTGTCTTAACGACCGTTCCACAGGTGCATGTTCATTAATTGTTTATGGTTCATTGAACAAGCATGGCAAACAGTGTTTAAACCCTTTACAATGAAGATCTGTGAAGTTATTTGAATTTTTAAAAATTATCTTTGAAAGACAGGGTCCTGAAAAAGGGACGTTTCTTTTTTTGTTGAGTTTAGTTTGCAGAACAGTTTCTTACAAAAGAGGGGAAATACTCCCTAACACAGACCCATAAATTCCAGATGTTTGGAGTTACTATTTCTCAATGAATGGAATTTATTCTGGGTTTATTGAGATTACTCAGTAAATCTGTCCTATCCACCCCCACACACATATACTGTATACAGTGTATTTTCACAGTTTCTGCCTGTGTGGGACTATGTCTTGTTTTCTAGGACGGTAAGGTTGGCTGTGCTGGGTTAAATAATCCGATTTTTGGGAAGAAGCGGGCAGATGGATGAGATCCCAGTGAGGATTAGAGAATCCAGCCCACCTGGGAGAGACGAGCTCGGAATCACAGGATCCTCTGGGACACTCAGCTCCCAGAGGACAGGGGGGCAGGGTTCAGGCAACATTAGTTACCCACACACAGATCATATATGGAGTTTCCCTCTGCCCACCATCTAATGACAGCCCTACCTGGTTGAGCCTTTGGATTATAGACAGTTACAGACAGTTTTAACAACCCACTTCCCACTGTATGCCCCCTGTTCCACCCTCCATGCCCCCCAGATGGCTGGCGCTGGGTGCATTAGTAGATAAGTCCTGTTTCACATCTGTAGACAGTCACACATGGGAGGAACGATATCTCAACAGTAATCTGCGGTTTAATACAACCATTAGCTTCTGAATAATCTGACTGCCTCTGGAGATACCTGCTATGCCCCTGAGTGTGTGTGTGTGTGTGTGTGTCCCATCAGAATGACAACTGGAAGCAGGGATTGAGATTAGGTCCTATACACAATATCCCTGACTATCTGATTGCAGAATAAGGGTCTCAGCATGGCAGGAAGCTGAGAGCCACGATCGTCACACTGCTGTTTAATATCCCACAGTTCAATGGATGGCATCTTCATATAGATTTGAGGGTCGGATTAGGTAGATTAAGAAGTAGGGACACTATGGTCAGATAAAGTGTATGTGCTTTATCTCTATGGTTGTTCAGAGAATAGAGAAGAACAATGGTTAACAATGAAAGGCAAAGACAGTAGAATATATAGCACCAGAGTGCACACAGGCTAACGAAATCAACATGGGCAAACAAGGTTAAACAGGCTTAACATAACCAAAGGAAGAAATGTGCCACAAAACCAAATGTAAATCCTTACAAATAGAGGCAAATCCACTTGGAACAATGCATGGCAATGTGGTCACTTACACAAGTCACGCGATGACTACTGAGAGCTTTGGCATGGGATTGTTTGATAGAGGATTTCATGAATTGTTTGTTTTGTAAAAAATATATAATTCACAGACATTCACGTCAAAACACAGTGTTATACTTTAATCTTGTAATACTCTTTAATGACATAGGGTTTCCTCTTGAAAGTACCATGATAGGAGAGGCAGCGGAGTCATGCACATTGTTTTAGGGAATTTGATTCATATTATATAAGGCACTAAGGAAGAGACAGTGAAATGATTAGACATGAGTGGCTACGCTACGCAGATACTGTGTGGTGAAAGCGCGAGAGAGAGAGAGAGTGGGGGAGAGCGAGAGAAAGAGGGGATAGGGAAAGGGAGAGAGAGTTGTGTAAATTTGATTGACAGGCCTAGATTAAGTCATTACATAACTCTACTGGGACCTGGGGTAGAGAATAAATCCAGATTAGGATTAGGAACCCCCCTCTCTCCATTCATCTCTCTCTCTCTCGCTCTCTCTCTGTCACACATATACTTCCTGTACCCATGTCAGCTGAAAAGGTACATTCTTTCGGTGGGAAACATATGACAAATGTACATATATATATACACAAACTGCATAGTGAGTCATCCAGTTTACACACATCGATGATCTTTAAACTCCAAAATAACTAGCAATGCAATGTACACAGAATATTCACACAGACACAATTTACACACTGTCTAACAAACATACACACATACAGGTTACCTACCCTGGGAAACCGCTCTGAGTTTTCATGTGAGGGGTTAGCCCTCTGACAAACCCTTTGCTAACCAGCAGTGGAGCCTCAGAGTGGTGTGGTCAGAAGATTGAGGGTGCATATCAATACTCTTACTGGGCCTCCTCGTCTCCTTTCCTTAATCTACACTGTTATAATTTGACATCCCTCGGTGTTTTTGACTGTCCAGTGCTTTTTAATCCATACAAATGAAGGAGGTTTCCATTAAACCTTTTTATGCTAGTAAAGTACATGTAGGATAAAACATTTCATGACGAGCCAGATGAAAACATTCCAAATGTTGACAAAACTCAATACGCTAGACGTAATGGGATCTTTTTGTGTCGGTAAAATGAATTATGCGAGATATGTCGATGGAAACGCTTTTATGCGCGAATATTGATACAATAACCATCATATCGAAGTAAATTTGGGAGTCACGCGATGACTTGTGTAGTCCTCCAACTACGATTTGGGAAACCATGCAGTTTATTAGACTACAGATTAAATCAATTATGATGAATTTCACAGGGTGGTGAAAGTGCAAGGTGATGAGCTTGCTGCTCCTTTCCAATAAATATCGAGGGTCTTGTTATGGTGACATGATCATCGATGTTTGGCTGCCATTTGACAAATAAAAATAATCTCGCTCTTTCGTCCATAATAATAATCTCACTATGTAGGCTATACGTGAGCTCTAGCTAACACCGCTAAAGCGCACGTTCCAAGAGTGTGCACACTCACTATATAACGCAACATAGTTTGTGATAAAACCATCATTTGAGTTGAAAATGCGGTGGAAACCTACTTAACTTCTCTTTTTTATTTTAATACCTCAAAGGGTATTTTTACGTGTATTACGTCATCACGCACCGCCTTTTATCAGCGACAAATTAATTTGATGGAAACATCTATCGTGGGAAAATGCGCGTTTTGTTTTTATGCGTATTTTAGAATATTCGCATGAAAATCTGCCCCCCTACATTGCCCCCTACATTGCAATGCTAATCACATCTCGCTCTTTGAAAAAAAGGTTTTTATTTAACCTTTATTTAACTATGATAAATGGATTTTAATGACTGTTTGCTAAAGACAAGTCACTCACTAATAGATAGAATCTACAACAAAATAAAATAAAATAATAATACAGTTTACTGATGCTAAGGACAGGGGTAAGAATGCATAAGGTCCCATATAACAGAGGAAGGTAAGATAGTGGACCATGATCCGCCAAGGGAGAAAGATAGAGAAAAGGTGATCTATAGGGATGCACACTTGACAGACAGAATGGGGAGGGAAAGTCCAGTGATATTGATGTCCAAGCTGTAGTGTAGTGCCATCTACAGTCTCTGTATAGTGCAGCAGGTCTGGTGAGAGGATTCAAACTTAATTTTGAAAATTAACTCCCCATACCAGATATTCTTTAATGTGAGCTAGTCATTTAATTTATTAGGATCCCCATTTAGTAGACGCCAATGGCGACAGCTAGTCTTACTGGGGTCCGACGCTTAACGAAAAATACATTACAGACAAAAGACTTTATAATTTACAGTTAAAAACATTAACATGTAGTGTGTGTATATCTATCAGTTACACATGAATGTCAGTACAAACACACAACAAGTAGGTCACATGGGGGATAGGCATTGTGCCATCAGGTGTTGCTTTATTTGTTTTTTGAAAACAGGTTTGATGTTCACTCACGCTATATAAGATGGAAGGGAGTTCCATGCACTCATGGCTCTGTATAATGCTGTACATTTACTTGAATTTGTTCTGGACCTGGGGACTGTGACCCCTAGTGGCATGTCTGGGGGGGGGGGGGGTACGTGTGTGTGCCAGTGCTGTGTGTAAGTTGACTATGAAAAATATTAGGAATGTCCAACACATTTCTTATAATCAAGATAAGATTAAGTCATGATTCTAGATCCCTTTGATGTTCACGGTAAGTGAATTTCTCTAAGAGAAAGTCTGTTTCAATTGAAAAGGGGAATAGAAATGATAGACATCAACTGCATGATTTGATCACTGCACCAAGAATTACACTCATGCATCAATTTAAACAGATAAAGAAACAACTCAGGATATATTATTTCAAAATTAAATTTACTTCAAATGGTTATGGTTTAAGTTTCAGAACAGTCATTGCTGTCAGGTCAAAGTTCAACAGTCAGAGGTTAACATAATATCCATACGAGAGTGGCAACTACAGATACTGTATCAAACTATTTGGGAGAAGGTTGAGACACACAGTCACAGTGAACCTTTAGGTGGTGTAAAAGCCTTGCAACCAGAGAGCCATGGATCAAGACAGGTCTCTTGTGGAAATAGGCACCTCATAAGCACACATACTTTTATGATACCCAACACATCTTCCCACAGCTAGAGTCACAAAGCAACCTTGTTTTGGAGGATGGCCTCTGAGCTGAAAAGCTGGTGTTTAATATACTGCAATGAGAATTCAACTGCAGACACTGACATACAAACAGCTCAACAACCAGAAAAATGGCCTAATAATTCCCCCAACCCCCTGTTCTGTCGAAAGTAGGCTACAGAGTTGCAGCCAGGCAATCCACAAGAATGTATTGGCCAATGTTTTTACACTCCCCTAAAAGGCTGCTTGCACTTAGCAAACACACGGGTGGACTAAATTGGGCAATGTTTTATAGGCAACTATGGGATTCTTACTATCAACTAGCTAGCCAAAAATAGCATGAGTAGACCAAAAATCTCTTCTATTGAAAATAAATTGTCATCGCTTTCGTAAAAAAAGAGGGTTTGCTCTGCTCTCCACGGACCCCCTTCATCTCACGTTAAAGTCTTAGGTCGCGACGGTCTTTAGCTATCCATCCTTTGGGTGGAAATGATGGTCACATTTTCTTTACCGCTGCTCCTGCCGAGAGCAAACGGTCCCGCTCTCGCACCTCCTCCTGTAGCTTGGCCTCGGTTACGCGCAGCTGGCGGATGGTTGCCTTCATCTCCTTCATCTTCACTTCCATGAGTGCAATGATGTCCCGCTGCTCGTTCAGCTTCCGAAGTAGTTCGGCCGAGGTGGTCCCGGTGGTCAGCGAGTACGCGTGGTCCAGCGGGTTGCTGACAACGCTGTAGTACTGCACAGTCTGCTGCTGGGCAGCGGCCGCGGCATCTGCAGGGGGATCGTCGCCCCCAGCCAGGTCAGTGGAGCTGGAGACGACTGCAGTAAAACAGGACCCGTCACCCTGCGCGGCTGGATTTACAGATCCGAGGTATTCGCCGTCTGGGCCGATCTGCACCACGATAGGGCCATCAGTAGTAGCTGTGTCGGTGACTGCATCGCTCTGAGCGGTCTCAGCGGCACCTGGGGCTGTCGAAACAACGTTTGTGATGACAATACTACCTGGACTGGGGGCTGTAACAGGAGCCGCCGCAGACGCTTTCCTGTTCCTGCCCCTTCGATTCTTGCGTTCATTCACTCCTCTCAGCGGGAAGAGCGTCGGTACTCGAACGGTATAGGTCTTTCTGCCACCGGGAAAGTGTACGCTACAGACGCGGTGTCCAGTAGTGGGTTGGAAGGTACTAAAACAGCCGCTCACCCCGGCCCGGGAGATGTTCTTGAGCCAAATTTCCCTTTGCGTGGTATCCTTTGGAAATGTGTAGAACCGCAGCTCTCTGTCCCGATGAGAGTTGTTGTAGCAGCCAGGGACACAGCAGGTGAATCCAGGCATATTTATTCCAATGAAAATCTGATAAACTTGTTATTCTATTGAAGTTTTATCTAATTTATTTTTGTTTCGTTCTTCCTCGCGTTATTATCAAGCCCATCGGCCTCGAAGCGGAACTACACGTCCCACAATGCTTACAACTTCCTGTTTTGTGTCCTAAGCAGGCAGCCCCAAAAAGATTACATTTTGTTTAGTGTTGCGCACAATTAATATAGTTTTAGACGTATTTGTGTATAATATCTCATAAGTGTATTATTTTGATAGATGTTTAACTATTGTATCCATTATTACTGTTTTCCAAGCAATCGTGTATCAGAACTAAGAACCTAAATAAACTACAAGTCCCATAATGAATCCCGAATAGCTTTTCTGCTTCCCCAAATTCTCATCTCGCGAGTTTTCACTTACATTTTAAACGCGGGAGCCATCCGCTAAAGGTAAACACTAACTAGCAAGTTTTTTTTTATTGTATATATAATTTTTCGTAGTATCATAAAATAGCACATCAAAACGTTGTTTTTACACATAGAGGCGACACGAATCTAACGTATCGTGAACACGACTCGGTAGAATTCCTTGATTGTGTCAGTCAGTATGATAAATTTAACTTTAGCTTAGTTTGGATAGCTAGCTAGCTAGGTTAACCTGTTACGTTAGCGTAGTTAACTTTAACGCTTTAGTCGCCCCACTTACTTACTTTCAGAAGTAGTAAGTTATGTGTTTATTTGCATTAATGTTAGCTAGCAAGTACTAAGCCGGTAGTGAGTTAGCTAACTAATTGAAACTGACAGCATGTCAATTATTTCCAGAATATCGATAAGACGTTGACTTCTTCTGTTTCGACAGACTGAACGTTATGCCATGAATTCTGTAGATGAGGACCTGTCTGCTCGAATTCTCCTGCAAAATGTAATTCAAACGGAGTCCTCCAGGTCCCCAATTACCCGCAGGTAAATCAACACTGTCGAAAAGTGTCACCCACAGTACCTACTACTATCGATCAACTAAACTTGCTTTGGCTAGCGGTTGTCTACTGTTAGGTTGACAGGCCTTCTCTTGTCAACTGTGATATCTCCAGATAAATGTTAACATTTTAATGGAATAAGCCATGTGTGTTATGTCCTCTCTAGTGCCTCCCAGGCTCAGTTCCAGTCCCCTGGGTCCAGAGTCAGATATAGTATCAGACTAAGGAGGAGTGATGTTGGGGCCCTTACCCCACAGGAGGCCCTCAAACAGAGCATCAAAAAGAAGCTTCGTGAGGTCAGGTTAAACTGGGTGTACACTGTGATTTTGGCCCCAATTTTAGCTGTCCCAGACAAGGTTTTGAGATCGGAGACAAAATCCCCATGTCCTTGCCTACTCTGGGTGAGCGGCCATCAGCTACGCTTGTTTAATGTGAGCGGGTCAGAGATGTAATCAGAGGGCTACCGATCCTGTCTTTGAGCAGTCCCAGACGTCCCAATATTTTTAAAGGTGTTTGATTTTATCTACACAAAATCTGCAATGCTGTTGTAGTGTGACATGTGTAATGACAAGATTTGAGAACGGTGATCAGCAATAGCCAGTGAGATGATGACTTTGTATCACATCACCCAGAATGTGTACTCTCGAGCAGGAGCGATGATTACTACTAGTATGTGTTTGTACTTGCTAAAGTGTCAAATCGTTACAGCTCTGACAAGCTCTTTACACACAATGTATTTTAATTAAAAATGTATTGTCTAGATATTTCAACTCTGTATGGCAAGAATGAATGTCTGACTGATAACGTTTGAGGCTGCTTTGAGACACAGCTCGTTCTAGCTATGAAATCACATCTTTGTCAAGACCGCATGGTATAGAGAATCCTCAAGCCCAAATGAAGAATGTTGTCGTGCGTGACCTCCCCTCGTTTGTTTGCGCAGCACTATGTTGGTAAGACAACTATAGGAAAGACGGTCATTTAATGTGAGAGGCTCAGGGATGTTAGGATTTTAAAGTTGTGTAGTGTCCGCCCGGCATTACTTTGAAGATCTGTCTTTCTGTCCGTTTGTCTGTGTTGGGCAACTGTTTTAAACAAAGCTTGTGTTGAGTTCATCAGCATTTTTGTATTTTCTCTTACAGAGCACTTCCAGGTCTTCCCTGCCAGAGCCACCCAGTAAGAGGTGGGCTGTATCAGAGGGAGTCGGGAAGATAAACACGCCTGCACCAGCCACAGCCTCACTTCTCTATGACGATGACATCACACCTAGATACCTACTCAGGGGGATCCTGCAGACAGGTGAGTGTTGTCATCATAGTGAGAGTGTGTGGGTCAGTGTTTTAATTATTGACTAGCGGTAAGATGTATGTTTTATTATATGCTCATCATGGGCACATTATGGCCCGTTGTTCAGTGGTCTTTGTTTTTGTTTCTTTTCTGTCTCCTCTCTGATTGGTCAGAGCCGGAGACATCCCTTCTGGTTCAGGACCGGCCAGTCAGGAAGGAGCCAGAGCTGCCCTCCACAAACTCCAGTCTTCACAGCAACCGCCCAAGGTATGCTGACAGACAAGGACGATATCCTCAGAGGTGCACTCAGGACACACAGCCCTCTGCATTATTGGTGTGGTGATGTGTTTGTGCGTTCACACCTTGTTTTTGTTTGTGCCTCCTAGTACAGGGCTGTCTGAGTTGGATCTCCCTGACATGACCACCACAGTAAACCTGTCAAATACGGTGAAGGGACTAAGCAGGAAGCGACCATGTCGGAGTCTCAACATAACAGCATTCAACAGGCAGCTTGAACATGAAGGTAAGGTCATGGTCGGCACTGTACAGTGTGTGCGCATGGTTAAGTTTGTGTGACATCTATAACTGGAGCATGTTCTGAACATGCTACAGGGTGTGATTAAACATACTGGTTATCTGCTCTATATGAGAAGAGATTTTCTCTTCCTCTCATTTTGACCCACTGAAAATCTCACTTTTCATGGGTTCAAGTTTAAATTAAATTGTATTTTTCGGCAAATACAATGGGTGTAGACTTTTCCATTAAATGTTTGCTTACGAGACCTTCCCAACGATGCAGAGTTAAAAAATAATAATACAAATAGTAACACAAGAGGAATAAAATACACAAGAATGGAGCTATATACAGGGAGTACCAGTACCAGATCAATGTGCAGGGGTATGAGGTATTTGAAGTAGATACTGTATGTACACGAAGGCAGGGTAAGTGACTTGGCATCATAATAGATAATAATAAGAGTAACATGATGTGTGTGGGCTTTATGTGAGAGTGTGTGTCTGTATATAGTATTGTGAGTGCATAAAGTCAGTGCAAGAAAGGATCAATGCAGATAATTAATGGTTACACGGACTAACTATTTAGTTGCCTTATGGATATTTAGAAGTATTATGACTTTGGGGTAGAAGCTGTCTCGGAGCCTGTTGGTTAGGAGTCTGATGATGGATGTATTCACTTCCTGATAGAATTTTATGTTTGTGGATTCCTTGTTTGCAGATGGAGAAGGTGGCAGTGCAACAGAAAAAGACCTCTCATCCCTGTCTTCTGCCTCTCCAAGGTAAAGAGCTGCAAATTGGAAAGCTTTTGCTCTCTCATTGAATTTCAGTATTGAATGTCAGAAATGTAAATGAGGCTGTTTTCTCATATTTTCTAGCTCTATCACCTTCTCTCTGAAAACACCCTTTGTGGACATTCGGACTGAGAAAAGGAGATTTCAAAGGAAGGTAGCAAATCGTAAAAAAATTTGCCTTGACGAGTTTGACGAGGCCCTACGGAATCGACAGGCGGCAATGGGTGGAGACCCTAGTAAGCCCTTTCCTCTGTATCCTATATAATTTCTTCCCCCTTATATCTCTGCTTGTCTTTTGTTCGGTGTATTATATTGTATGATATGCACTTAAATTATCGGGAACAATATGAGATTGAGACTCTTATGTAAGACTACATTTTGTGTGAAGAGTCAAACTTAAACCTAGTACTTCCACCTCTTTTTTTTTCTCTTCCCACGCCCACCTCCCTCTCCCTGTTTTTCAGAGCTGAGTGTTAGGGAGGATCAGCAGGGTCTCAGTGAGACTGTTCGTTCTGAGGGGTTCACCTTGGGACTGAGTGACCTCACCGCTCCTGACATCACCCATGACATCATCACCAGCAAAACAGAGCTCTACGCCCCGCCTGATGACACAGCAACAACCTTCACTATCGCCACCCAGGACAAAGACACCATCATAGGCACACAGATCCAGCGAGAAATGGGAGGAATGAAGGATGAGGAGGAGAAAGATATGGAGGTGGTAGGGGAACAAAAGGAGTACACGATGGAAATAGACAACAAAGGTGGAGAGGATTTGGCTGTTGATGCTGGGCAGAGAGAGGCCTTGGTGAGACAGGAGGAGTCCAAATCACAGACCGAAGAGGTAGCTGACTCCCGGACAGGAGAAGATGAGGAGCTGGCTAAATCTCAAACAGAAGGAGAGGTAGCCGAGTCTCCGACAGAAGGAGAGGTAGCCGAGTCTCCGACAGAAGGAGAAGTAGCCGAGTCTCCGACAGAAGGAGAGGTAGCCGAGTCTCCGACAGAAGGAGAGGTAGCCGAGTCTCCGACAGAAGGAGAGGTAGCCGAGTCTCCGACAGAAGGAGAGGTAGCCGAGTCTCCGTCAGAAGGAGAGGTAGCCGAGTCTCCGTCAGAAGGAGAGGTAGCCGAGTCTCCGTCAGAAGGAGAGGTAGCCGAGTCTCCGTCAGAAGGAGAGGTAGCCGAGTCTCCGTCAGAAGGAGAGGTAGCCGAGTCTCCGTCAGAAGGAGAGGTAGCCGAGTCTCCGTCAGAAGGAGAGGTAGCCGAGTCTCCGTCAGAAGGAGAGGTAGCCGAGTCTCCGTCAGAAGGAGAGGTAGCCGAGTCTCCGTCAGAAGGAGAGGTAGCCGAGTCTCCGTCAGAAGGAGAGGTAGCCGAGTCTCCGACAGAAGGAGAGGTAGCCGAGTCTCCGACAGAAGGAGAGGTAGCCGAGTCTCCGACAGAAGGAGAGGTAGCCGAGTCTCCGTCAGAAGGAGAGGTAGCCGAGTCTCCGTCAGAAGGAGAGGTAGCCGAGTCTCCGACAGAAGGAGAGGTAGCCGAGTCTCCGACAGAAGGAGAGGTAGCCGAGTCTCCGACAGAAGGAGAGGTAGCCGAGTCTCCGACAGGAGAGGAGGAGGAGATGACTGAATCTCAGACAGAAGATGTAGCAGATGAAGGGAGACAGGTAGTGGAAAAAGGCTTAACATCACAGAGTTTAGTACACAACGCGATGCACATCAGTCGGAGAGCTTATTGCTCAGAGGGTGGTGTCAAGGTTGCTGGAGTGATGGAAGGAGGGAGGGGCTACAAGAGCATGGGAGCAGAGCTCCATCCTACAGAGACTGGTGATTCAGGTTGGTAATGAGAGCATGATGTGATAATGAAATATGTGACATTGGCTGATGTGGACAGTATTCCACTTGGCTCAAATACTGCTTGTCAACAAGACTGTTCAGTCTTTTTTAAGTTTGAAAAATAATCTTAGTGGGTCTATTCTATTTTCTATTGTATTTAATTTAATATTTGTGAGACTGTTTTATTGATGTCTTTGTGTGTGTTTTGTAGGGTGCGCAGGCAGAAGGTCAGAGGGGGACACTGCTGGTGAGTGGCACAGCGGGCTGGAGGTGGGAGCTAGTGAGAGCGCCCACACCCGCACAGTAACCCTTGGCAGCGCCCCTCCCTCCCCGTTGCCCCAGGAAGATGAGCTGGAAGGTTTGAGTAGAACAGGCACCAGCCTTGGAAATGAGGAGATGGAGAACTCCATGCCTTCTTTAGAGATTACCTTTGTACCGGAGAACAATGCCCCTCATAGTAGCATTTCATCCCTGCACCCCATCACTGCCCAGAGCCCAGCTGACCATGAGGAGGACTGGGATGATGTGGAAGAGGGGGATGGTATCCAGAGTGAAGGTTAGATCCACAAAATCTGTATTCAGGTGTGTGTGCGCGTGCGTATATGTTGTGATGACTAACCCCTTCTTTCCTACAGAGCTGTCCATGAAGACACCTGCATTTGTCAGAGAGAAGAGGAATGCTCTGCCTATTGACCCCCTGGCCACACCTACTATTCTCAAAGACCTTCAACCAAGGCAAGTCACACACAAACACATGCAATCATTTTAGTAGTAGTATTGTGTGCTAGTTTGTGTGCAAGCTTGTGACCTAATCTGTTGTCTTTTGAGGCCTCAGTGTTTCGGCTGGTGCTGCAGCTGCGGTGAAGCCCAACGCGGTGAGGGGAAAGCGGACTGGATCGGCCAAGAAGGATCCTGGTCTCTCTAAGAGCTACATCATGAGCGTGTTCAAACACTTTGCCAAGACCAAGGTGTCTACAGATGTCTACCCTGTCCTAAAGGAGATGTAAGAATCTACGTCCATCTTAGGGAAAAGTGCTTGTTCATTAACCTGCACATTAAGTGATTTAGTGATGTACCGATCTGTTTAAAGACAGGAAAACATCAGAATACAACTGTTCTTTTATCGTTGATGTTAAATTATTTGTATTAGTGACGATAGAGGACTTACTTACTGAAAATGTATTGATGGATGAATGCATGTGTAACATTTACTTGCCAGAATGGAGCTCTACTTTGACCGACTAGCTGATGACTTGGAGATGTTTGCTGCTCACGCCAAGAGGAAGACCATTGAGGTAGAGGATGTAGAGCTGCTGATGCGGAGGTTTGTTTATAGCTGTGGTTCGTCAGGTGTTTAAGTGTACAGTATGTACTATAATCTCCTTGTCGTGTGTGCGTGCATTCGTCTTTCTCTAACTCTGTTTTTCTCTCCAGACAGGGGTTTGTGACTGACAGCATGCCAGTCAATGTGTTGATTGAGAAATATCTCCCAATGGAATCCCGGAAGCTCCTCATTCCTGTGGCAACAAGTGGTAACTACGTCATTCCCAAACCAAGGAGAAAATGACCAGCCTATAGTGAAAATGATGTTGTATATTTGATTGAATATCTATTAACAGCTGTTAATTTATTATTTGTAGACACTCATTCAAACACAGCCAGGACAAGACCATGTAACCTGGTGTAAATGTGTTTTTGATTGAATATGGCTTCGTCTTTTGTTTTGTTTGTTTATATTTGTCAAATATTACTGCAATAAAATGTATTTGATTTAATCAGTAGTCTGGTCTGGCATTTGTTAGGGCCTTTGGATGACAAAGGAGACCCTGAGGTTAGGAGTGCCTTTGCTTCCATCAGAGAATCCTGAAAGACAACCAATACAACAAGCACTATAGATTGTAGTTTTCACGATTGACCCAGCTAATCACAGTACAGTCAGAATAAAAAAGCAATCATTCAAACTTTGGGGTGTGATCATTAGGCAGATAATGTTTCAAACCGTTTTTCTCCAAACAAAAAATGCAAACGACCGTTTCTATTGGACAAATTCAGTTAGGCCCATTTTCGTTCGCCTTGATTGCTTCCGTTCGGTTCTTGGCTAACGATCAGCTTTCAAACAATATGCTTCGAACACACTGATTGTGAAATTGCGTTTTGGTACACCAGAAGTACATTCATTTCCAATGGATCGCTGCGTTTGCCTTGCAGCATTGCGTTGCAGAGGCAGTTGTAGTACGTTATGTGTGGTAAATCGAATGCATGCATCAAATTGTATGCGTAGACTTGACAGAAAGTAGTAGAATGTTGCATGTTTGTTGCACACATATCCAGTAAAAAAGAATGTGGGATTCCATAATAAGAAACAGTTTGATTGCATAATTTCTTTACATATTTTATTCGATGACATCTAAAAATGAATTGTGCGAGCCTATATTATAATTTCCCTCAAATGCAGGATACCAACTACCGGGAGTCCATCAGCCCAGTTAAACGCCTGGCGATTTGTCTCCGGTAAGCTACATTTGAGTACATTTTTAAAGCCTTTGATACCGTAATTGATTTATATTAGATATATTTTATGTGAAACCTAGCTAGCTAAAGGGCTCTAGTTAATAGCCCATATGTGACAGATTTACTTTCACAGAATGTTCATTAGGACTGTAACTTTTCCCAAAGTTTGTTTAAAATCATTTTTTAATGATGCAATGTTACCAAATTAAAATAAAGTTGGGGTGCCTTCTGCCCTGATGAAGGTGGGAGTCTTCTCCAGGACCCCTTGTTCAAGACAGTCATTCATTAAATTCTTATTGGAATTACTTACACTCTTAGAAAAAGGGTTCCAAAAGTGTCCTTCTGCTTTCCCCATAGGATAAGCCTTTTTGGTTCCAGGTAGAACCCTTTGGGGAAAATGTTATAGATGGAACCAAAAAGTTTCTTCAAAGGGTTCTCCTATGGGGACAACCCTTTTAGGTTCTAGATAGCACCTTTTTTTCCTAAGAGTAGAGTTGGTCTGGCCTACAGTTTGATACAGCCATAGACTGAATTGTACTGCTCCAAGGCATTTTTAATGATGGTTGATGACTATTACAATATAATTAGTAGAGCATAAACTAATGAGGTATGTATATGAGTAGGTAGAATATGTGGGTGGAATTTCAAGTTACACACAATATTGAGAATTATATTTCAGATTCTTGACGACAGGGGATTCCTACAGGACCATCGGATTCAGCTTCGGAGTTGGACGGTCCACGGTGGCAGGCATTGTCCCCTCTGTGGCACAAGCCATTTGGGACTGTCTGGTTGGTGAATACATGCCTGTCCCTAAGGAGGAAGACTGGAGGGCCATTGCTACCGAGTTCCTGGAGAGGTGGAATTTCCCCAACTGTCTTGGCTCCATTGCTGGGAAACATGTAGTCACCCAGCCTCCACCGACCTCGGGTTCGCAATTCTACAACAAGGGTACATATTCAGTTGTAGATGCCATCTACTGTTTCCGTGTCGTCAATGTTGGTGCTTAAGGCAAGGGAAGTGATGGTGGGACTCTGCCTTCGGCCAGGCATTTCAGGATGGCACCCTGGAGATTCCACCACCTGCATCACTCCCTGGGGCTGAAGACCTGGGACCCGGTCCCCACGTCTTCGTCAAGGCCTTCCCTTGAGACCCAACCTCATGAGGTCAGCAGCTTCATCTAGGACCTCCTGAGATTATTATGACCCTCCCGGGAGTGACCACTGAAGGCCTTGAACAGGATGTGGCCGCGGAGACAAATGAGGAGAGAAACGTGGAGACAAATGAGGAGAGAAACATGGCTGCATCCCTCTCGATGGCTTTGAGGAGCCTCTGCTGAAATGAGTTGAGTGGTTCTGGGGGCTGGTGTGACGTTGTTCCTCTTCATTTCTCCATGTTTCTCTCCTCATTTGGCTCCACGGCCACATCCTGTTCAAGGCCTTCAGTGGTCACTCCCGGGAGGGTCATAATAATATCAGGAGGTCCTAGATGAAGCTGCTGACTCAGACCTCTTCTCTTTCTCTGCCCTTCTCCCTCTACCTGTCCCCGAGTCCTCTCCACTTCCTCCCACAGTCTTCTTCTACAGACATGAACAGGATAAGCCAAACCATCACCTAGCATAGCTATCATGTAAATGTCACCTACTGTACAGACAGTTATCTGACCAAATTATCAGGGGAAGTATCTACCATCATTTCTATTAACCTGACATACACTCTTTAAAACATGGTTATTTGGGCAAGTTATTAGGGGTAGTAACTATCATAATAAAGCACTGCTTTGCTTTATAGTGGCCAGGTCGCAGTTGTAAATGAGAACTTGTTCTCAACTAGCTTACCTGGTGAAATAAATACAAAATTGAAAAAAATAAATGTTACCATTTCTTTCACACACACAACTCATTGGCTAGTTTAGCTAGACACATCTAATAAAAGCTCACTACCAAATTTACCTGGCAATCCTATCGTGGACACGCAGCATTTTTTTGTGTTTATGTCCCTGTAGCTTTCAGCAGTTGTGTCAAAAAGCCGGTTTTGAAGATACTGCGAAAATGATTCTCCCCATGTGTCCAACCACATTCGACCGTCTGGCAAAATATACCTGCCTCAGTATAGTTGCCTAGCTGCGCAAAATGTTATGCAGCACTGTGGCAATGACCGAGTCGGTATGTTCGAAGCGTAATCCGTTTGTAACCCCCCGGAAGCGCACGAACATAAATATTATTTCGGTGACGCTCCCAATCTATCAAGACCCACATCCCACGCCATTGGCCGTTCGATAGCCAATTGGCTCTCAGCAACGCTTCTACCACTGCGTCCGAGGAGAATCAGTCTGCATCCCTCGCCCAAAGCGTCAAAATAGCTAACTAGCTACCGTCGGGGTCCAACAGTGAGCTAAATAACATGCTATATGTAAATTGAGCAAACTCGCTAACGAATTAGATAGGATTACGAGTAGAACTTGTGTTTTTTTAGATCCAAAAACTACAGTTATGGTGGTGATGGAATGCCTCTCTCTCCTACCACTCTGTCTGTATAACGTTAGTTGCATTGTGTCCTTCTGCCATGTCCCTTAACACGGAACCCACACCGGCTGCGCGCGTGCACTATCGTGCATACATTTATTTTGTCCCTTACACCAAACGCGATCATGACATGCAAGTTAAAATATCAAAACAAACTCTTAACTAATGTTAGGGTTGCGTAAATTCGAATCTGGTATCAGGATAAATATAACAATGAGTCACCGTTTTTATACTATGTATTTTTTATTAGCTAAGTAATAAATGGCAAATGCAACTTTCTATATACGGGCTCACTGTAATACCACGCAGGGCAGAACAGAGAACTGACAAGTATGTAAACAGTATTCTTATACTGACATTGTCCCAACCCGTCTGTTGGCCTATCACAGTAGAGACTGGGCGTGGTTTAGACTCACCCAGCCTATTATTGATTGTTGTCGTACGCGCTGGTACCAGCCCCCGGGCGCTCCAGTTGATAGATGTAACTTGCTGTGAAGAATATCTATGCGCTCATGCTCGATACCGTTATCTCGCACCTGGCTCCTGTTATCTAACAAAAGACCCTGCAACCCCACGCTCTGAATGTGCGTGGGTCTTACAAATTCTTATGAATTGACAAGAGTGTTTAATTTTAATTGGGAATTAAAACAGAGGAATTAAATTCCTTCAACAGATAGATAAACATTAATCCACACAAAACGCTCAACCCAATCATTTCTAGTCATCTCTCCTCCTTCCAGGCCTTTTCATCTTTGAACTTATATGGTGATTAGAATCTACACTTTCATAGTATTATTACGACAACCGGCAAAACAGTTTGTATTTGTGGCAATGACAAATATACCCTACGTGGGTATAACCAATGAGGAGATGGCACGTGGGTACCTGCTTCTATAAACCAATGAGGAGATGGGAGAGGCAGCGCGATCCGTCTCAGAAATAGGAATGGCTTCTATTTTAGCCCTTGGCAAAGCAGCTCGTTGGCGAGCGCAAGCAGCGTGGGTGCAATAATTGAATAACATATTCCTAAATCTATTTTGCAATGCTCGCGGACGTGACGTGAGCGGTGTAGTCAGGGTATAAGGCTGTTTATTTAACTAGGCAAGTCAGTTAATAACAAATTCTTATTTACAATGACTGCCTACCCCAGCCAAACCCTAACCCGGACAACGCTGGGCCAATTGTGCTCTGCCCCATGGGACTTCCAAACATGGCCGGTTGTAAATACAGCCTGAAATCTAACCAGGGTCTGTAGTGACGCCTCTAGCACTGAGATGCAGTGCATTAGACCACTGCGCCACTCGGGAGCCCAGGGCAAGAGGTTGATAACAATGATGTACATATGTCTGTTAAATAAAGCAGAATTCAAACCTTGTCTTTTACTACTAAACTTCCTGGTTTTGAATATATGAAAACGTTAATTATCTGTCAATCAGCTGTCCCCTGTGTCTTCCCTTCAGAAGGGTACTTGTGTGAGAAGAAACCCATTGGAGAGAGGTAGGTGAAAGCTCAGTAATTGATGAAAATAGTTAGAAAATGATTGTCTAGGATTTAATACCCATCATTACAATGGACTTGTATATAATGTAAAATATTACAATAGCTTTTGGTTGATAGGCAAGTCAAAGAGTGCTCGCTTGTACATCACTTCAGAGGTAATTCACCTCTAAGAGATGGCTCTCTATAGGCCTACTTGCAGGGGACTTAGCGAATTGGGGGCCTGTTTTTAAAAAATTGAACAAACATTTGATTGTGGGGGGGTAGAGGCAGTTTAAGGTAAACGTTGAGTGAAATTATATGCTGTATTTGTGATTTTCTTCCAGAATGGATTTCTTGACAAGTATCTTTTTAAATTAAGAGAGCGCTTTCAAAAGGAGTCGTAGGGCAGAGGTAGAGGAGTATATCGAAAACTACATCCGTGACCTTGATGGGTCATATGTCTGCAAAAGTCGAAATACACAACCCCTTAATTTTTACTATGAACGACAAGGCAAGAGGAAAGTCACCACAGCACACCACGGCAAACAGCTGTAAGGTCTACGTGTCCATTGACATCAACCATGGGCCCACCTCAAAAGTGTGCATCATCAGAAAGATGCTGGAGCACAAGGACAATGATAATTCCCACTCTGAGAATGTGACAAACAGCATCCACCCAGACCTGGTCACATATATTGAGATCTTATCTCTTCAATGCAAGGCATGCCACGAAATTGCCAACAGTACCATGAACTGGGAGAAGAGCAGGGGGTACACTGAAATGGCGGACAGGAGATTCTTTCCATCTCTCAGGGAAATCCTGTACCTAAAGAATCGAATGAAGACCCTGGACAGGCATCATGAAAACGACTCCTGGAGTGTTGACTCGCTTATGAAACCAGACCTTAAGAGTGAGATATTATACCATCAGCCTCTGCAGAGCAACAGATCAACCACAGATACTCATACTTCAAAAGAAAATATTTTAGGGTGGGAAGAATCTACTTGTTATGGACGCTTCATATTCTGGTGAGTATGGCAATAACGTGAAACTTAAAAATATATACAGAAGTCAGAAGTTTACATACACCTTAGACAAATACATTTAAACTCAGCTTTTCACAATTCCTGAGATTTAATCCAAGTAAAAACTCCCCGTCTTTGGTCAGTTAGGATCACCACTTTATTTTAAGAATGTGAATTGTCAGAATAATAGTAGAGACCACCGATTTATTTCAGCTTTTATTTATTTCATCACATTCCCAGTGGGTCAGAGGTTTACATACACTCAATTAGTATTTGGCAGCATTGCCTTTAAATTGTTTAACTTGGGTCAAACATTTCAGGTAGCCTTCCACAAGCTTCCCACAATAAGTTGGGTGAATTTTGGCCCATTCCTCCTGACAGATCTGGTGTAACTGAGTCAGATTTGTAGGCCTCCTTGCTCGCATACGCTTTTTCAGTTCTGCCCACACATTTTCTATTGGATTGAGGTCAGGGCTTTGTGATGGCCACCCCAATACCGTGACTTTGTTGTCCTTAAGCCATTTTGCCAAAACTTTGGATGTATGCTTGGGGTCATTGTCCATTTGGAAGACCCAATTGCAAACAGGCTTTAACTTCCTGACTAATGTCTTGAGATGTTGCTTCAATATATCCACATAATTTTGCTTCTTCATGATGGCATTAAATTTTGTGAAATGCACCAGTCCCTCCTGCAGCAAAGCACCCCCACAACATGATGCTGCCACCCCCATGCTTCATGGTTGGGATGGTGTTCTTCGGCTTGCAAGCATCCCCCTTTTTCCTCCAAGCATAAGAATGGTCATTATGGCCAAACAGTTCTATTTTTGTTTCATCAGACCAGAGGACATTTCTCCAAAAAGTACAAACTTTGTCCCCAAGTGCAGTTGCAAACAGTAGTCTGGCTTTTTTATGGTGTTTTTGGAGCCGTGCCTTCTTCCTTGCGGAGCTGGCTTTCAGGTTATGTCAATATAGGACTTGTTTTACTGTGGATATAAATACTTTTGTACCCATTTCCTCCAGCATCTTCACAAGGTCCTTTGCTGTTGATCTGGGATTGATTTGCACTTTTCGCACCAAAGTACATTCATCTCTAGGAGACAGAACGAGTCTCCTTCCTCAGGGGTATGACGGCTGCGTGGTGTTTATACTTGCATGCTATTGTTTGTACAGATGAACGTGGTACCTTCAGGCATTTGGAAATGGCTCCCAAGGATAAACCAGACCTGGGGAGGTCTACCATTTTTTTCTGAGGTCTTGGCACAGTTTGAAGGTAGACCTTGAAATACATCCACAGGTACACCTCCAATTGACTCAAATGATGTCAATTAGCCTATCAGATGCTTCTAAAGCCATGACATAATTTTCTGGGATTTTCCAAGCTGTTTAAAGGCACAGTCAGTTTAGTGCATGTAAACTTCTGACCCACTGGAATTGTGATACAGTGAGGTAAGTGAAATAATCTGTAAACAATTGTTGGAAAAATGACTTGCACAAGTGTCATGCACAAAGTAGATGTCCTAACCGACTTGCCAAAACTATAGTTTGTTGACAGGAAATTTGTTGAGTGGTTAAAAAAACAAGTTAATGACTCCAACCGAAGTGTTTGTAAACTTCCGACTTCAACTGTAAACCAATAATATTACAATGACATTTCAGGCCTCACAACTTATGCTTATGCAGTCTACGCACTAGTTGTCAGGGATGAAAGTGGGCATGGCTTCCCAGTGGCAACGTTCATCATCAGTTAATAGACCCCCCAGCAAAATGTTGCTCATGACTTTTGAGACAAGGTATTTGTACAGCTCCTCCTTGACAACTGTTTCTAGTGAATAACTATGACTTGCCATAACCAAGTCATTTTCTATAGTTTATGAATCTAAATAAAACATGTTATACCTCTTTTCTTTCTTATTGTT
The DNA here is from genome assembly GCF_034236695.1 of Oncorhynchus nerka. Classification (NCBI taxonomy): domain Eukaryota; kingdom Metazoa; phylum Chordata; class Actinopteri; order Salmoniformes; family Salmonidae; genus Oncorhynchus; species Oncorhynchus nerka. The sequence continues at coordinate 71,681,851 of NC_088422.1, read as the reverse complement.
TTTTACATTTTTACCCCTTTTTCTCCCCAATTTTGTGGTATCCAATTGTTTTAGTAGCTACTATCTTGTCTCATCGCTACAACTCCCGTACGGGCTCGGTAGAGACGAAGGTTGAAAGTCATGCGTCCTCCGATACACAACCCAACCAAGCCGCACTGCTTCTTAACACAGCGCCATCCAACCCGGAAGCCAGCCGCACCAATGTGTCGGAGGAAACACTGTGCACCTGGCAACTTTGGTTAGCGCGCACTGCGCCCGGCCCGCCACAGGAGTCGCTGGTGCGCGATGAGACAAGGATTTCCCTACCAGCCAAACCCTCCCTAACCCGGACGACACTAGGCCAATTGTGCGTCGCCCCTCGGACCTCCCGGTCGCGGCCAGTTACGACAGAGCCTGGGCGCAAACCCAGAGTCTCTGGTGGCACAGCTGGCGCTGCAGTAAAACGCCCTTAACCACTGCGCCATCCGGGAGGCCCCTTTTCTTTCTTATTGTTACAGTACATCTAGGGCCTTCATGATTTACAAAGATATGGAGGAGGTGGAGGCCATAAAGGAAGTCTTTCCAAATGATCATGTTCTTCTGTGCTGGTTCCACATCCTGCAGGTAAAATATGATTGAAATTATGTGTTTGACCTAATAGATGTGTATGTCATTCATGACATTTTTCTGGTATTAAGGTAGACATTTCTTCAGAGGACTATATATTTTGAAGGCTGTAAATGCCTCCAAAGACTCAGGAATAACAGGACAGGTTAACATCAAAGACAGGAGAAAAGTGATTGACTTTATGATCCAAGTGAAAAACCCACAATCAATGAGTAGATGAGTCTTTATAAAAAACACACATGAAGGTATTGGGGCTTCATTTAGTCAGATTAGGCAATTTGATATTATTTTGCCTTTAATTTATCACAGGAAATTATTACCTCATAAAAGTAGATGTGTAGCAATGACACAGAACACACTACATTACAACCCTCATGGGGGTAAAGCTCTCTCCTGAAAAGGAGAGCATATTCCAAACATGGAATGCTATGCAATGTCCTTTAGAGGAAAAAAATAATGCAAATAAAAACTGAAACAAAAGGAGGATAAAAAATAAAAAAACAGAGCGACTAAAGAGCACCCAAAGGAAAATCACAGCTAACAAAAAAATGGGTATTTTAAAACTATTTTTTAAAAATATGTCCAGTTTCGGCCCCCTTCAGGTTCTCTGCTAGGCTATTCCAGAGGCCGGGTGCATATTAACTAAAGTGCAAGAGGACCAGAGGGATCTACTGGGTACATAACTTGAAAATAATTACAATATAGCATTAATACTGGAGTGATAGATGTGCAGATGATGATGTGCAAGTAGAGATACTGGAGTGCAAAAGAGCAAGAGGGTAAGTAATAATATGGGGATGAGGTAGTCGGGTGTGCTATTTACAGATTGGCTGTGTACAGGTACAGTGATCGGTAAGCTGCTCTGACAGCTGATGCTTAAAGTTAGAGAGGGAGATTTAAGACCCTAGCTTCAGTGATTTTTGCAATTCGTCCCAGTCTTTGGCAGCAGAGAACTGAAGGAAAGGCAGCCAAAGGAAGTGTTGGCTTTGGGGATGACCAGTGCAATATATCTGCTGGAGCACGTGCTACAGGTGGGTGTTGCTATGGTGACTAGTGAACTGAGATAAGGCGGGGCTTTACCTAGCAAAGACTTATAGATGACCTGGAGCCAGTGGGTTTGGCGACAGATATGTAGTGAGGGCCAGCCAACAAGAGCATACAGGTCACAGTGGTGGGTAGTATATGGGGCTTTGGTGATAAAACGGATGGCGCTGTGATAGATTGCATCCAATTTGCGGAGTAGAGTGTTGAGACAAATTTGTAAATGACATCGCCGAAGTCAAGGATCGGTAGGATAGTCAGTTTTACGAGGGTATGTTTGGCAGCATGAGTGGAGGCTTTGTTGCGAAATAGGAAGCCGATTCTAGATTTAATTTTGGATTGGAGATGCTTAATGCGAGTCTGGAAGGAGAGTTTACAGTCTAACCAGACACCTAGGTATTTGTAGTTGTCCACATATTCTAGGTCAGAACCGTCCAGAGTAGTGATGCTAGACGGGAGGGTGCGGGCAGCAATCGGTTGAAGAGCATGCACTTAGTTTTACTAGCATTTAGAAGCAGTTGGAGGCCTCGGAAGGAGTGTTGTATGGCATTGAAGCTCATTTGGAGGTTTGTTAGCACAGTGTCCAAAGAAGTGCCAGAAGTATACAGAATGGTGTCTTCTGCATAGAGGTCAGAGAATCACCAGCAGCAAGAGCGACATCATTGATGTATACAGAGAAAAAAGTCGGCCCGAGAATTGGACCCTGTGGCACCACCATAGACTGCCAGAGGTCCGGACAACAGGCCCTCCGATTTGACACACTGAACTCTGAGAAGTAGTTGGTGAACCAGGCGAGGCAGTCATTTGAGAAACCAAGGCTATTGAATCTGCCTATAAGAATGCGGTGTGTGACAAGAGTCGAAAGCCTTGGCCAGGTCGATGAAGACGGCTGCACAGTACTGTCTTTTATCGATGGCGGTTATGATATCATTTAGGACCTTGAGCGTGGCTGAGGTGCATCCATGACCAGCTCAGAAACCAAATTGCATAGTGGAGAAGGTACGGTGGGATTCTAAATGGTCGGTGATCTGTATATTAACTTGGCTTTCGAAGATTTTAGAAAGGCAGGCAGGATGGATATAGGTCTATAACAGTTTGAGTCTAGAATGTCTCCCCCTCTTGACCACGGCAGCTTTCCAATCTTTGGGGATCTCAGACAACAACTGTGGGAAGCATTGAGGGCTCCTGAGTGGCGCAGCGATCGAAGGCAATGCATCTTAGTGCTAGAGGCGTCACTACAGACCCTGGTTCGATTTCAGGCTGTATCACAATGATTTGCCCAGCGTCGTGTGGGTTAGGGTTTGGCCAGGGTAGGCTGTCATTGTAAATAAGAATTTGTTCTTAACTGACTTGCCTCGTTAAATAAAATTGATGTCAGCATGGGCCAGCTTTCGAAACCTTGTAAAGTCCATGCCCCGATGTATTGAGGTTGTTCTGAGGCCATATATATTGTATATTTCGACACAGAGTTTGGAATAATATAGTGAAAATGATTACAATGCCCTTTTAGTGTAAGAGCTGTTTGACAAGACTGCATGGAATTTCATCCTGCTTTGGTGCGATGGCGTTTTGGCCTGGCTAGTGACATCACCAGGCGGTAAATTAGTTAACAGACCAATATGAAATTGATTTCCAAACCTCTCTGCCAATAACTCATTTTCAGTTTTCCCCTCTCCAATCAGACCATTCCGACAGTCCTAGCTAAATTCTTGCTTGAGAAATCACTCTTTGCTAAGAATTGTTTATTTTATTTTTTACCATTTGAATTGAACACGATAACAGTAAGGTACTTAATATTTTACCCCAGGCCAGAAATTATTTGATATGGAGATGAAAACAGCTGCATTGGACCTTCAACCCCAACCCCCTTAACCTAACCTTATTTTAACCAATTCGGAAATAGATCATGACTTAACCATTTATCTGCATAAAATATCCCATATCATACATCGAACTCTCCATTTTACCACATCCAGCTCAGGTTACATATAGGCCTACTCTGCTAACTCCTCCTGTCCCTCCTTTGCTGACCTCACTCCCACTTGGACCCTCTACATATGGGAAAACAAAGGACAGAAATGTTGCCAGCATGGAAGAGCAATTAGAATGTGTCTTGTACATAAGTAACTAGCCTGTGGCAGAGAAACAGCACAGTCCAGTTGCAGCACTCACGTGACAAATGGATTCAATATTCAAGTTAAGGCTATTGGAAACACATCATAGTCATATATGTTATGTTTTGTTATCTTTATTTTCACAGAGGGAACTTAATTTGTGGTGTCAGATACATCAAGCACACTTCAATTTAAAACACAGTGTGAATAGGTTTGATTGTAATAATACTCTATGAAAATAGATATCTAATATCATAGCTTAGGCTACATTTTATAATATAATAAGTCCCTTTTTTAATAGGGGGGCCTACCCGTCATTGATGGAAACATAACTAAAAATGGCATTCATATAATAACTAATACTTTTGTTTGCAATGCCATGCATTAAAATATTTCTGAATTAACATTTACCATTAGGTCGATTACCTTTCATGATACTGGTGCGTGCCGTTTTATATGTAAAGACATTAACACGTTATTGGAATAAAAGTGTAGACATGTAATTTCAGAGTAACACATCATCGACAGATAAATTACAGTAACTAACGTTAGCTACCTTACCGAGTTGTCTTTCACTTTCTTCCAGTGTAAATTACTGCTCAGTCTGTCAAAGTCGCCAGTTTTTGTTCTTGATTTCATGAAGTGCAACGTGTCATACCAATGTTTGTATGTCTTTGACATTGTCAATGATGCAATTTAAACTATTTTTCTATCTGAAAACAAGCAATTATACTCGTAAACCATATCTAATTCGTTAGCTAAGCTTGCTTAATTTACATGTAGCGTCGCATTTGACTCGCTGTCAGTCAATCGAACTAGCTGGTTGGACGCGGCACTGCTGCAGGAGGACTGCTTCTCCTCGAACGAGGAAGTGAAAGCGTTGCTGAGAGCCCATTGGCTATCGAACGGCCAATGGCGTGGGTCTTCATGCCCCCCTCCTCGAAACCAGTCCCGGCGTTGCTCAGATGGGCGTGACTGGAATTGTGTCGCTCCGACAACACTGCGCAGACTCATCAGGACAACTTCGTGAAGAAAGACGGATGCTGGGCGAACGCGGATGCCCAAAGTGAACCTCGAAAAGTCAACTGTTGGACAGAATACAGAAGTGTGAATAAATTGAGAGTCTTGCTCTGTTACCATGAACATTGGACCTGGATGGTGAGTCTTGCTGCCACAGATTAAACGACCACCGGGAGTCTGACCGAGGCGGGGACGTCATCACATCAGCAGGTACACGGCATAGCCTCCTAACAATCGGCGGCGCAGAAGTCATTGAGCTAAACGTAGGTACCCTAGCTGACCACATATCCTAGTCACAATAGTGGTTATAAAGATCCCATCGATTCAAAATCCTTATCCAGGACCCCTGGGCTTCTGCCTCCCCAGCCACTGGTTAGTTAATGTTAGCTAACAAGCTAACCTATCTATACTGAACAAAAATAAACGTAACGATTTTACCGAGTTACAGTTCATATAAGGAAATCAATCAATTTAAATAAATTACGACTCAATCTATTTTCACTTGACTGGGGATACAGATATTCATCCGTTAGTCACAGAATTTAAAGAAAAAGGTAGGGGCGTGGATCAGAAAATCAGTCGGTATTTGGTGTGACCACCATTTCCCTCATGCAGCAAGATACATCACCTTCACATAGAGTTGATGAGGCTGGGGATTGTGGCCTGTGGAATGTTGTCCCACTCCTCTTCAATTGCTGTGCGAAGTTGCTGATATTGTCGGGAACTGGAACACGCGGTCATACACATCGATCCAGAGAATCCCAAATGTGCTCAATGACTGACATGTCTGGTTAGTATTTAGGCCATGGAAGAATTGGGACATTTTCAGCTTCCAGGTATTGTGTATAGATCCTTGCCATTAGCAGCTAAAACATGAGGTGATGTCGGCAGATTAATAGCAGGACAATGGGCCTAAGGATCCTGTCACAGTATCTCTGTCCATTCAAATTGCTATCGATAAAATGCTATTGTGTTTGTTGTCCGTAGCCTATACCTGTCCATACCATAACCCCACCATGGGGCACTCAGTTTACAACGTTGACATCAGCAAACCGCTTGCCCACACAACACCTTTACACGTCTTCTGCCCGGTTGGACTTAATGCCAAATTCTCTAAAATTACGTTGGATTCGGCTTATGGTAGAGAAATTAGCTTTCAATTATCTGGCAACAGCTCTGGTGGACATTCCTGCAGTCAGCATGCCAATTCCATGCTCCCTCAACTTGTGGCATTGCTATGACAACTGCACCTTTTAGTGGCTTTTTATTGTGCACCTGTGCAATAATCATGTCTAATCGGCTTCTTGATATGCCACACCTGTCAGGTGGATGGATTCTCTTGGAAAATGATAAATCCTCACTAACAGGGATTTAAACAAATTTGTGCACAAAATGTGAGAGAAGTAAGCGTGGATGAAAGATTTCTGGGATTTTTTAAAATTTCAGCTCATGAAAACAACACTTACAGGTTGCGTTTATATTTTTGTTCAGTCCAGATGTGGTTCTGCCTAGCCCTAGGTCATGACTCTTAGTTCCATTATACGAAGGCGTCTTCTGTAGGGGGGAGTTTTGATAAGATCCCCGTCACTCGGTCTGAACATTAACATGCATCGCATTCGGTAAGGTTTTGGAAGCATATGGACCTCATTTTTCATATCGGCAAGAAATACTTTTCAGAAAATAAGAGGTTATATTTATACACACCTTGATAGGGTTAGTGCTCCCACACTGCCATATCTCAATGTTACAGCGCTAGTTTAGGGAAAACAGACTGAAGCAATCTATAGCATGCGCCGAACACCTGTGTGTAAACATAACTTGACATGTAGTTTGGTAGAATGGAAGCACCCATAGCTGTATGGAACTGTGCAAAACTTCTACATTAAGTATCTTCTTTATCTGAAGTATTTTTTTCTCGCTGATGAGAGATAAGGGCCATATCACAAGCAATGATTTGACGTTTCCAAATGTTAAAACACAGCATGAGGGTTGTAGTTCACACAAGGCAGACGGGGAAAGCTGAGAACTGTAGGGAGTTTGAGTGCTATGGTTCTGCTTATGTCACACATGCGTAAGTAGCAGTCTTTGCTGTTCTGTAGTGTGAACTACTTAGTTATCAGCCATAGAACCATGGGTATGAATATCAAATTGTTTTAGAGAATAAGTTTCAACTAACCTGGCATTGGCGACACTCCTAATTCTCGATTCAGCCAAACGTATCTTCTAAAATGTCCAGTTGCAGGTGGTGCGTTTTGAATTTCGAAAATTCTCCATTGTTAAAATGAATAAATGTTTTTCTCCATGAAGTAATCCAACAATGTGTACGGCGCCATCTTGTCTATTTCAAATCTTCTCTCACTGATCGAGACATGAGTGTCATTGTGACATGCAACACTTTGGGGTGGACCCATCTATCTCAATCAATACCAGGTTAGTTGAAAAACCTCTGGCAACGTGTTTTATAGGCAAGCCTGTAACTCGCAGTAATGGATACCAAAAATCTTTGGTTAAATCACATCTGTTGGACAGAGGAGCAGGTAGTCGTGGACGTTCAAAATCGTGCAATATATGTAAAAGTAAAATAACGTTTAGTCTCCATTGTACATAACAATAATTATAAAACATTTTCTTTGTTGCCAGGCAATAGCATACGGCAGATACTACCACTGTGAGAGAAGAGTGGTGGGAGTAGGGCGACGTTGGGATGCTTGCGTGTCTGTGTGGTGCAGACCAGACATACAGTGAAGAGGAGTGGCAGCAATGTTGCCTGGTGTTGGTGTGTTTGGCACAGGGAGTACGGCACGGATGCTAGTTCCATTGCTGCGGGGGGAAGGGTTTGAGGTACGTGCGCTCTGGGGGAGAAGCGAGGAGGAGGCAAGATCCCTGGCGCAGGAGCTGGGCATTCCGTTTCACACCAGCCAATCAGACGATGTCTTATTGCACCCTGATGTTGACCTGGTCTGCATCTACATCTCACCCCCACTCACACGGCAGATTGCCGTCAAAGCCCTGGGTAAGACAACACAAATGCATGCACGCTTGTACACACACACACACAGTTGGGTTCTATAGTGTCCAGCCCCACCCAGGAAGTGTGGCAGACTGGGGCTCTTTCCTGCCCCTGCCCCGTGGGAGAGTGTTGGTAATCACAGTAACAATCCCAGTGTTTACACCACAAACGTTGGCACAGTGCCTACACAACACTCAACAAACACACAAAATACTCTTACTGTGCTTTCATAGCACACAAGTAATTGACGAGGCCGTAGGGAAGCGATGCTTCCACAAACTTACATAAACAGTACAGTCTCTGAACACTGATACTGGCTGCATTCCTCTTCTAATCTGTCTGGACTCATACCTCGCATACCTCTTCCCCCCCCCCCCCCCCCCCCATCTCTTTCCCTCTCCATGGCTGAGGCTCTCTTTTCCTTTTTCTCACTCTTTCACTGTATTCTGAATGATTTACAATAGTTGCCAATAAGCTTTAACTGAATCGTGAGTTTTGAGGTACTAGTAGGTTATGATGTCAGAGGAAGTGAATTGACTGTCTTATCTGGGTGAATTCCTGAGCGTTGACCTTAGCTTCCTGCTTTAGTTCCTGCTTCCTAAGAGTGTGTCCAACAACCGGCAGGTCCCTCCCTGCTCTGGGGGAGGGACTTGCTCTTTGTGTGTGCGCGGCAGAGGGGTCTGGACAGTATGTTCTTCCTCCTTCTGTGTCGGTCGATTGGTGGAACCCCTTAGTTGGGTGGGGCTTTAAGGTCAGGGCTGAGGTTATATTTGCACATAGACACACACACACAGTTAATAAATAGTGCCACAACCTACATACACACATGGTGGTTGTTGAAGCATAGAGGTGCTTTTCAGGAACGTCTCTCTCTCTTTCTCTCTCAGGGATAGGTAAGAATGTGGTATGTGAGAAGGCTGCTACCGCTGTGGACGCGTTCAAGATGGTGACTGCGGCGCGGTACTACCCCCAGTTGCTGAGCATTGTGGGTAATGCTCTGCGCTTCCTCCCGGCATTCGTAGCAATGCGGAAGCTGCTGGCAGAGGGATACGTGGGTGAGCTGCAGGTGTGTGACGCCCGCGTCTATGGCCCCAGTCTGCTCGATCAATCATACGGCTGGACCTGCGAGGAGCTGATGGGGGGTGGCGGACTCCACACAGTTGGCTCTACCCTCGTGGACCTGCTGAGTCACCTGATGGGAGCACGGGCGATACGGGTGCATGGCCTTCTCAGGACGTTTGTGCGACAGAATGGAGCGATCCACGGGATCCGCCGAGTCACCAGTGATGACTTCTGTTTCTTCCAGATGCTGATGGGAGGTTCTGGACCTGGGACTGGGTCAGGAGTGTGCTGCACTGTGACTCTGAACTTCAACATGCCGGGGGCCTTTGTCCACGAGGTGATGGTTGTTGGGTCAGCAGGGAGGCTGATTGCCAGGGGGACAGAGCTGTATGGGCAGCGAAATGGAGGGAACGGGGAGGAGCTGCTGCTAGGGGACAGCGAAGGGACAGGACAAGAGGTCAAGGATGTCCCTCTGCCACACCTGCGGGGGCTAGGTTCCATGGTTAAGGCTCTAAAAGATGCTTTCCAGGCACAGGAAGAGCGTCGGTCGTGGGCGCGGGGGCCAGTTGCCATGGCGTCTACGTTTGAGGATGGGCTGTATGTGCAGACGGTGGTGGAGGCGGTGAAACGGTCAAGCCGCAGCGGAGAGTGGGAAAGTGTGGAGGTCATGACACAGGAACCAGATCCCAACCAAAACCTCTGTGAGGCGCTGCAGAGAAACAAGAACTGAGTACTCGTTTATATACACACATACAGCCTCTATGGCCTGTCCTGAGGAGACTGTCCCCTATCAACTACTACCCTGTGTCTGGTGACCTCTTCCGTGCATAAGGGCCACACTCAAAGCCACAGCATCCTGTCCTGCAAGCAGCCACAGCCAGGCAGACTGGTGGGCACACCTTCTACTTGATGTCAACTCTTCTTCTCAGCTGAGTTATTGTGTGTGCATGCCTGTGTGTTTTTTTTTTTACATTTTCCAGCCAATCCGACCCTAGTTCACCTTACCCACACACATTCCTGTCTAATCAGTGAACACCTTGAAGGAGGAAGTGTTAAGTATTCACACTACAGTTTCTCACTGTGCCTCACTACTTCTGCTGATGTAAGAAATGTTTGGAGTTGTTTACATACATGTCACAGATGAAATGTAGGATTATCTCTTATACATGTGTACTATACACAAACTGTTACTTTTAAAAGAGTAACTTACTAACTCAAGAATTTCATAACAAATCTAACTTTACAACTTCTCGTAGAGTTTACAAGAAGGTGCGTATCATCATCAGACTGCCATCACAGCAGAGTTACTCATATGCAACCGCCCTTGACTTTCAGTTATTTGATGTATATTTTATTATATTGCTTGTTGATCCCATATTCCATATCAGCATTTCCTGCACTGCTAAAATGCTACTACAACCTCTGCTGTGTACAAGCCTGTGAATAGAATGTGTCTGACTATATGGTGGAAAGACTACTGTATTTATTTCTTTTTTACTTTTGCGTTTTACTAAGAAGGCTGTATGCTTTTTATTTAAGTAATATGTGTTCAGGAAGTGGAAATGTGTCTAATAAGCTATAAGTTTGTTAATGAATATTTATATTTTGTGTTTTTAAGATATCATTTCAGTTTTACTTGGTGTTATCACTGTTACACACAATACCTGTGATTTTGTTTTCAGTGGGGGGGACAGCGGCTGTGAAAACATACTGTGCTCTCGTGTTACTTCCCAAGTTAATAAATATCTCAGTCTTATTGCTTCCTCCATGCGTGTTTAATTTACTCAGAAGTGAAGATTTTCAAAAATTACTGATTAAATGTCTTCCAGTAGTGTAAAGTAAAACATATAACACAATGTTAATTGAATGATGGCTCCAATCTCCCCCTAGGAATTGTTGGATGTACAATTAGACCGACCAAAAGTGCACTGCATCACAATGTTGCTAATTTAGACGAGATAGAGGTTTCAGTCCTCTGCTGCAGACTGTCGATGAAGACTGCAAATACGATAGGTGGCAGCAAAACGCCTGTGAAGTGTCATTTTCCAGCATTCAAGCAACTCGCAACCACTTAGGTACCATGCATACGCTACACGATTTTTCCATGTTCTGCCGTTCCAGACAAATTTTCATGATCGGGGTAAAATCCTCTGCATTTGGCCTAGGATCATAAGAACTTAGGCTAGGATCAGAACATACGGGACTCGTGTAGTTTGAGCGGGACTCTCCTATGATGGTTGTTCTGTTCGCCAGACCCTGTCAGATGTCCCGAAAATGTTCTGACATGTCAGCAATTTCGGTTGTGCATTTTGTTGCATACGCAGTACTATGACGCGATTGCTGCCAATTTTCAGCATGTGACACCAAAATCAAAGACAAAGTATGAAGATAAAACAAACTGCTTTTCAATAGAAATCCCTGATCACACGTGGCTAGCCAAGCGCACGTGCACAAATACACAATCGGGTCTAACAGTCGACTCTCCGTGACTAGAACGTTTCAGAAATTCCGTGACCCGGAAGTACCTTTTTAGTGTTGCTGACGAGACGTCTATTAGTTACCACAACCACAAAGTCAAAAGGGCTATATCGTACAAATTCATGAAAATAAAAATGTGGTCTTCATTTAAGGTTATGCATAAGGTTGGCAGTTTACTTAAGGTTAGGTTTAAAACCACGTTTTAATAAGATAGATTCTAGAAATGGCTAGCGTTAAGACATTGAGGCTGTGGTAACTAGTGACGACTGACGAGACGTTTATGGGAAGATGGCGCCTAGAAAGCGAAGTGTCGTTTGGTCTTTTTTCAGAGCCGTAGATGAGAAGAAAGTGACGTGTCTGCTGTGTTTGGAGACCGTCCTTCATTGCGGCCACACCACGAACATGCTAAGGCATTTGCGTAGCAAACACCTGAACGAGTATAGTAGCGCGGCAGCATCAAAAGATAGGCGGTCTGTGGCGGCGGACGACAACAGTCAACCAATGATGATGAACAGTGAAGACTATTGTGATGGTATGATTTGATATTATGTGGAGACGTTATCATACTCGGATATCAGGTAATGCGAATGTAAAGTGTATCAAACTTTCATTCGTCAACCCACGCTTGATGCAGACAGTGTTTAGCTATTCCGTCAAATGTTTCCATTGTGTTAGCCCATATGGATAGTCGTCAGCTCAATGACTGGGCGTCTATGGGAAGACCTAGTATGATAGCTGAGCCAGTCACACTTCGTATAAAATGAATGGAATGCTACTTACCAACTAGCTATATTATGCTGCACACACAATGCTGAATGCTTCTACCAAAAACTAGCTAGCTTGTAACGTTAGCAGCTATGCTGTCTGTGTCCCGAAACATGCTGATTTACGAACTGACTTGTGATAACGTTCTCTCTTTTGGGGCAGGATGTCTACAACTTTAGGGTAAATAAACAAGCCAAGCAGTGTTGTCAGGTCTAGTAAAAATGTCTAACCCAATGACCTCTGAAAACCCGCCCACAAGGTCTGAAAACTAGCCCTAAAATGTTGTTTTGCAGCCTCAGAGTTGCCACATTTATCCATGAAAGCCTTTTCCCATAATTGTATCGAGCGAATTAAGGAATATCTACGTACTTTTTTTACGAAGTGAGTTAAGAACCAAAATTCAGTTTTCCATTAAAATAATAATTCTTCCAAGTATAAGAATGTTGCAAGAGAACATACATAAATCGCCTTTATTAATCTCTCCAGATTATTTTCCAACAATGGATGTCGATTTAAATTGTTTTGACTGCTATGATTAAACAATAAGGCCCTAGGAGGTGTGGTATACGGCCAGTATACCACGGCTAAGTGCTGATCTTTGGCCATAGCCCTTAGCCTGGTAAATTGGCCATATACCACAAACCCCTGAGGAGCCTGATTGCTATGTAAACAAAACAAAAAATTGGGGTCATTCCCATGGTACACAGTCTGATATACCATGGCTTTCAACCAATCAGCATTCAGGGCTCAAACACTATAGTTATGCATGTGCGTAATTATAGATAAATCTGACAGGATCATTTTTCTGGCAATTGTGCCTTCATTTATGTGCCAGATGTTAAGGCTACAAACCATTATAAATGGCCTATTTGCGAGATTGATTTATTTCAATCGGCATAGGCTACTGAAAAATCTGCGTTTATGATTGCAATTCAACTTTTCCATGGTTTGCTGAGCTAGTTGCAGGTAGTTTATAGCCCCTGAAAGGCCAACATCTAATTTCAGGGAAAAGTCCACAATGAAATGTGGAGAATGATACATTCGTGATAGAGCTGTGACCATGATCACAACTGATAACTTCCTTTTTAAATTAACATGGCCATTAAGAATTGCATAACACAAGGCTACAACAACAAATGGAGCAATACGCTATTTATTAAATCATTGTGAACTTTCCCCCATAGCACGCGAGGGAGTTACATTATTTCCATTTCTAATGTCCACTCGCACAGTGCTCGAGACCCAAGAACTGAGCATGCATAAAACCCTTCGCTTTTGATATGGTTTTCCAGAAACAAAGTCGGCATTAGAATGCAGTTTATCTAATGTTCTCTTACAGAGCCTAAAGTTGTTTTCCTGTGCTTTGTTACCATTATTTATTGATGCGCATCAGTTCTAGCTTTATGGAACAAGGGTTGGAAATGGATTCCTCCATAATGACGATCTAAACACTATTTCAACTGTATTATGTGACTTGTTCAGCACATTTTCATTCATCAACTAATTTAGGCTTGCCATAACAGAGGGGTTGAATACTTATTGACTCAATACATTTCAGGTATTCATTTTTTTATTTGTAAACATTTGTAAAAATGTAATTCCACTTTGACCTTATGGGGTATTGTCTCTAGGCCAGTGACCAAACAAATCTAAATTTACTAACTCAACAACATTTTGAAAAAGTCAATGGGTATGAACTTTCTGAAGGCACCATATGTAAAATACACGACATGACCAAAAGTATATGGACACCTACTTGTCGAACATATCTTCCGAAATCATGGGCATTAATATGTAGTTGGTCCCCCCCTTTTGCTGCCACAACAGCCTCCACTCTACTGGGAAGGCTTTCCACTAGATGTTGGAACATTGCTGCGGGGACTTGCTTCCATTCAGCCACAAGCATTAGTGAGGTCGGGCACTGATGTTGGACGACTCGCAGTTGGTGTTTCAATTCAATGGGATTGAGGTCAGGGCTCTGTGCAGGCCAGTTAAGTTCTTCCACACTGATCTCAACAAACCATTTCTGTATGGACCTCGTTTTGTGCACGGGGGAATTGTCATGCTGAAACAGGAAAGGGCCTTACCCAAACTGTTGCCACAAAGTTGGAAGCACAGAATCGTCTAGATTGTCATTGTATGCTGTTGCGTTAAGATTTCCCTTCACTGGAACGAAGGGGCCTAGCCCGCCCCATAAAAAAACGCCCCAGACCATTATTTATTTTCCACCATATTGTACAGCTTGCACTATGCATTGTGGCAGGTAGCATTCTCCTGGCATCTGCCAAACCAATGTTAGTCCGTCGGACTACCAGATGGTTAAGTATGGTTCATCACGCCAGAGAAAGTGTTTCCACTGGTCCAGAGTTTCAATGACGGTGAGCATGACGAACAGTTCTTGTACTGATGTTGCTTCCAGAGGCAGTTTGGAACTCTGTAGTGGGTGTTGCAACTGAGGACAGATGATTTTTATGAGCTACGTGCTTCAGCACTTGGCGGTCCTGTTCTGTGAGCTTGTGTGGCTGAGCTGTTGTTTCACCTAAATGTTTCCACTTCACAATAACCGCACTTACAGCTCTAGCAGGGCAGAAATTTGACTAGGTGACTTGTTGGAAAGGTGGCATCTTATGACGGTGTCCCATTGCAAGTCAATGAGCTCTTCAGTAAGGTCATTCTACTGTCAATGTTTGTCTTTGGAGATTGCATGGCTGTGTGCTCAATTTTATATACCCATCAGCAAATAGCTGAATCCACTCATTTGAAGGCAATGAATCCACATACTTTTGGCCATGTAGTGTAGCTGTAAGATAAGTTGGCTAGCAACACATTTTAGGTGAATGGTTGAGTCAGACAGTCCTCAGTGGAATAACTTTTTTTTTTAAAAATGTTTTTTTGCTGGTACACTTGTCTCAGTGGAGGTAGCGCTAGAGGAGCAGCCCCCAGAGCAGGCAGCCTCGGTGAGTGACGCAGACATCGCAAGTGCCATCAACGGCATCCTGAAGGCAGCAGAGGATCACGCTGTGGTCAGAGACACCGGGGCTGTGATTGTGAGCCAAGTCAGTGCAGGGGCCACACCATCTGGCCGGAAGTGGAGCTCCGTGTGGACGCACTACGAGCGGTTGGGGGAGCAGAACCGCGCGCTTTGTCTGATCTGCAATGAGAAGATCCAGCACCAGAGCAGCACCAGCAACCTGCTGCGCCACCTCTCCAAGAGACATCCAGAGGCCTTTGCTCGCCTGGAGGGCCACATCAAGAAACAGAAGACCAGCGATTTCCAGAAAACATTGTGTAGAGACTGCGACCCAGGCCCAAAACACACCAACCTGTCAAGGAGAATTGGAGGGATAGCACTGAAACAAAGCCCAGGGAAATTTCCAGGTATGTCTAATGATTATATATGTGTGCGTATCGGTGTTGCTCAAATTGATCCCAAAATTCTGTATTCGAAGAACTGATGCTCATACGCGTGTCTGCTCATACGCGTGTCTCCACTCTCTTTCTCTCACTCTGTAGATGCATTTGATGTGATGGGAGCATGTGAGGGGGAGGTGCGTGTGTTGGAGCGGGAGCGTGAGCTGACGGAGGCCTTGAGGAGGGCTCAGCAGCAGGAGGCACGGGCGCTGGAGCAGCAGAGAGAGCTCCTGGAGACATTACGTCGGGCCAACACCAGAGAGGCATCTGCAGAGAAGGTGGCCCTGGAGACCCTGAGGAGAAGCCAGGAGCAGGAGGCCCGCTCCCTGCAGAGGGAGAGGGAAGACCTGCAGAGAGAGCGAGTGGAGTTGCAGATGGAGAAGGAAAGGGTGCTAAGGGAGAGGGAGGAGCTGGAGTGCTTAAGAAGGGACTCTGGGCAAGAGAGCAGTCCGGTGCAGACAGTGGACCGAACCACTGGGTTGTTCCAGGGGGGCGTGGTACAGGAACAAGAGGTGACTATGAGGGAAGAGGTTCTTGGTTAGGGGATGTTTCAGTAAGCCAACAGGACGATACTGTAATGTTCAGAAGTTGACCACCTATCCCATCACCATGCATTCAGACTCTAACTCAAACACCTCTCTCTAAAAGGAGGGAGATGGTGGGTGAATGCACTCAGGAGGGGGTTTAGTGATGTAAATAGTTTTGTAACTTTTTTAATGAAAATAAACCTGTACCATGTCATTCAATTGTGGAGTTTTTAGTTCAGGAGTATAGTAAGTCCTCGTGTACCATTAAATCATTGTACTCTAGAACAAAGTAACATATTTGAGTTAGGAGTATAACATAGTTTGTTTATTATTATACAGTACCAGTCAAAAGTTTGGCTATACCTACTAATTCAAGGGTTTTTCTGTATTTTTACTATTTTCTACATTGTAGAATAATAGTGAAGACCTCAAAACTATGAAATAACACATATGGAATCATGTAGTAACCAAAAAAGTGTCAAACAAATCAAAATATATTTGAGATTCTTCGAAGTAGCCACCCTTTGACAGCTTTGCACACTCTTGGCATTCTCATAACCAGCTTCACCTGGAATATTTTTCCAACAGTCTTGAAGGAGTTCCCACATATGCTGTGTACTTGTTGGCTGCTTTTTCTTCACTCTGCGGTCCAACTCATCCCAAACCATCTCAATTGGGTTGAGGTCAGGTGATTGTGGAGGCTAGGTGATCTGATGCAGCACTCCATCACTCTCCTTCTTGGTTAAATAGCCCTAACACAGCCTGGAGGTGTGTTGTTACGTTGTCCTGTTGAAAAACAAATGATAGTCCCACTAAGCGCAAACCAGATGGGATGGCGTATTGCTGCAGAATGCTGGGGTAGCCATGCTGGTTGTGTGCCTTGAATTCTAAATAAATCACTGACAGTGTCACCAGCAAAGCACCATCACACCACTTCCTCCACGCTTCACTGTGGGAACGACACATGAAGAGATCATCTGTTCACCTGCTCTGCAGCTCACAAAGACACGGCAGTTGGAACCAAAAATCTCAAATTTGGACTCATCAGAACAAAGGACAGATTTCAACCGGTCTAATGTCTATTCCTCCTATGTCTTGGCCTAAGCAATTCTCTTCTTATTATTGGTGTCCTTTAGTAGTGTTTTCTTTGCAGCAATTTGACCCCATAATATGGGCTTGGTCTTTTACCAAATAGGGCTATCTTCTGTATACCACCCCGACCTTGTCACAACATAACTGATTGGCTCAAATGTATTTTGAAGGAAAGAAATTACACAAATTAACTTTTAACAAGAGACACCAGTTTAATGTAAATGCATTCCAAGTGACCACCTCATGAAGCTGGTTGAGAGAATGCCAAGAGTGCAAAGCTGTCATCAAGGCAAACGGTGGCTACTTTGAAGAATCTCAAATGTAAAATATAATATATATATATTTGTTTAACTTTTTGTGTTACTAAATGATTCCATGGGTTATTTCATAGATTTGATGTCTTCACTATTATTCTACAATGTAGAAAATAGTAAAAAATAAAGTAGGTGTTGTCTTGTCTGGCTATGCCGGAGGAAGTGATATGACGTGCTATTCTATAAAATAATTTATCCGTAATTACTATTACCTGATTGAGCTAATCATGTAAATGTAATTAACTAGAGAGTCAGGCACCACAAAATAATATTTATAGAGCTGTTATCTTCCGAATAAACTCTTAAAGACCTAGTAATATTTTACATCCATAGCAGTCGATATCAATCGTCACCTCAATTCAGTCTCATCTGAAAGTTGTAAATTCTTGGTTATCTGAAAGAACCCTGGCTAACAATTTGAATCCGCAATACAACATTTGGGTTTAATCATTTATTTACTAAATACCAAACTAATCACACAGAATCACAAATGCACATAATTAAATCATAACTTGATTACAAATGACGTCATAAAGGAAAACGTCCCTAGCGGGCGGAACAGATATGACAGCTTGTTACACAAAGGAAAAGGGGCTGGGTTGAGTGAAAGAGCGGGAAGACAGGAACAAAGGTGAAGCTGTGCAGTATCTTATGCATTCTAAATTACCACCCATTTGGAAAAGGAAAATGCAATAAATATTTACTCTGAGCTGTGCTTCAGTAGGTTGGTTGTAGATGGAAGGCCGTGTTGCCCAACCGAGTCCTTTGTCCTTTGAAGAATGTCTCTGGTGGTCAATTGGATACGTTGTAGTAACGTCGTTGTGTGGTAGACGGGATACTTTGTCTGTTCCTTCCTAACCTGCGTTTGCAGCTGCGGTCGCTAACTCAACGGCTAGGAGGTATCACTTCTGTCGTGAATAAGAGTTCAAAGTTCATACCATTCGCAATTTGGTTGCTCATGCTGATGTTGTCTTCGTTCTGTAGTTATCTGAACCATTCTGACATAGGACCGTCATCCTACCTCACCGGAACAGGAAGTTCTGTTGTCGTCAAGGCTTTATATAGGAAGGGAGAAGAGGTCGTGTTTGAAAAGTTTTATAGCCCATGTCCCTTCACAGAGGCGGGCCACTGAGTGAGCAGCAATATCTTATGAAAACCCACATCTCACATTTTAAAAGCTAAAATCACATTTCATCCCATCACAAATAATTTCATATTCAAACATTTAAATTATACAACAATTCCATGTGAATCCGATAACTCTGATGTGTAGACTTTCCACTGTAGAGTTTATGTCATCTTATCATTGATGAGAATGTCTCAGATGACAACCGAACTGACATCATATTCATTAAGTACCACCGCATATGTTCAATTGTTCGGATTACCAGAATATAGTTCATTTCCCCCCACCTTCTGATGTACCCAGAATCTCTATGTTAAAAAAGTGTTTTTAAAAATGTAACCTCAGTAGGTTAGAGAGAGGATAAAGGGGGGAAGAGGTATTTATGACTCATAAACCCATCCCCCAGGCCAACGTCATGACAGTGTCAACTTTTGACTGGTACTGTATATGTATATTTATTACAGAATTAGTTTACAATCATTATAATTCACTTTAGTTTCATCTCTGAGAACAGTTCCAACTCCCCTTTCCATCCCAGAATAATAATAATAGAAGGCTTTAGGTGAAAGGTGGCATATAAATCATGGCATATAAAACAGCAAATCTCATTTTAACAGGAAGAAATTAAACGATAGGAGTACAACACGTTCTTTCTTAAGGATTATCTGCTTTAACATTTATTTAAGTATGTGATGTACTGTATGGGACCGAAGCAAAACAATTCCTTCACCGTACTTCATTTCCATTTGTAGATTTCCTTTCATCTCAGTGAGCTAAAGCATCACAAACTAAAGTCAGCTTTTGGTCAGAACTTAGCTGTATTGTCAGCAATTGCTCCCTCTTGCACTGACTGCCTTGTTCTTCCAGAAGAGGGCCAGACCTCGCTTCCAACGGAGAGAATGTGGGTGCTTGAGCTCTGTCCAGTTGTCATGGAACTCTGCTCTGCCCCCCCCCCCCCCCCCCCCGCAGTCTCTTAACGCAGAGCCATAGGAACAGGAAGAACCCTGTGGAAAACAGGAAGCAGTGTCATAAACTAGCAGAGCAGAGGTGTATCCGGAGAACGCAACATTGCTGAATGTTCAGAAAGAAATATACTGTGTAGAACAGCCACACTTGTCTGTGGAGCTCAGCAGTACATTATTGCTATCTGCAGTGTTAGAAATTGAAATTGCGATGTTAGATTGTATGTACGGGATATCTTTCACCCCTATGTTACTTGCTTGTTTTCTCACTCTTATGGAAAGATAGAAAATAAAGTATGTCGTTGGCTCCCTCCGATAAGGATGAGAGTTTACCCTGCAGTGAGTTGAGGATGGTAAAAATGTAGAGCAGGGGTGTCAAACTCAAATACCCAGTGGGCCAAAATGTAAAACCTGAACAAAGTCACGGGCCAACATTGAACAAATTAACCTTTTAATATGGACCCAAACAAGTTTTGCTTTAACATTGAATATGGAACAAGCATCGCTTATTACCATACAATATATAATTTAATAGTGGAGACATGCAAAATCGAATTTCAAATGAAAAAACACATCAATGGCATTCATTTATTAAATAAATACAATTTAAATAAAAATTGTATGCCTCTTTTCTATTTGCAGCCTTCTGATTTAAATACCAAAATAAACTTTTTACACTGGCTAATAATTTTACAAATAAAATGATAATAAATCAATCAACCATTCAAGCCCATGCCTTGTAGCAAGAAAAAGTGCATAAAGAAAACGTTAATTATTGCACACTGGTCTAATCTGATGTGCCCAAGCCAGATACCTGGCATCTCTTCTTGGATGCTAGTTCATCAATGTCTGGGCTCAAGCTCTGAGCTGAAGAAATCCTCAGTATCGAGCGAAGATGTTCATCAGTCAGATGTCTCCTGTGAGTTGTTTTGGTCATCTTCATCGAGGAGAAAAGTTGCTCGCATAGGTAAGTGCTGCCGAACATGGAGAGCATCTGAGCAGCTTGGGTGCGGAGCTGAGGCATTGTGTCAGGGATGAACCGTGGAAACTGTGCGGCGCCCACAGCATCATACTTTGACTTCAGCGTGTCGTTGCACTGGAGTTCAATCAGCTCCATTTGGATGTTGGTTGGTGCATTTTCCACATCAACTGCGAAGGGATTACTAAGCAGTTCAAACTTGCATTTCTGGGCATCGAAGTCGGCAAATCGCCGGCTAAACTCAGCGGCGAGAACACTGAGTTTTTCAGCAAACTGTGCGCATGGGAACACGGCGGTAGAGATCTGCGCTTTTATGGATTGGCAGCAGGGAAAATGGCAAGGGTTTCCTTGCAGCATCTGATTCTCCCACAGACACAGTTTAGTTTTGAAGGCCCTCACTGCAGCGTACATCTCTGTGATGATGCGCCCCCGCCCCTGAAGCTGCAGGTTCAGCGCATCGAGATGGTTCGAGATGTCACAGAGAAAGGCCAGCTCACACAGGAACTTTTGCTCCCGGAGCTCTGCTGTATTCTTCCCTTTGGTTTCCAGGAATTGACATATTTCCTCACGCAGCTCGAAACATCTGTTCAGTACTTTTCCTCTGCTTAGCCATCTCACCTCTGTGTGATACGGCACGTCTGCGTATTCCAAACCACACTCCTCCAGAAAAGATTTAAACTGGCGGTGATTTAGACCTTTGGCTCTTATAAAGTTAACTACCTGTGTTACTGTGGTCATAACATGTTCCATCTTTAGGGCTTTGGCACACAGTGCTTCCTGATGTATGATGCAGTGGTAAACAGTTAGCTCACCTGCACAGTTCTCTTCCCGCATCTTCTCTCGAACCATGCCCACCAGTCCACTCTTTTTACCGCACATCGCTGGCGCACCATCTGTCGTTAATCCAACGAGTTTATCCCACGGCAGCTTTATTTCAGTTACACATTTGGAAACCTCCTCAAAGATTTCCTTTCCTGTGGTTGTGCCATGCATTGATTTGAATCCTAATAGCTCCTCCGTAACACACAGATTTGAGTCCACTCCACGGATGAAGACTGACAGCTGAGCAGTATCAGATGCGTCGCAGCTCTCATCCACAGCGAGGAGAACGCAACAAAATCTTTTCCCTTTTCCATCAGCTGGTCATACAGATTGGTGGCAAGATCACATGTGCGATCAGCTACTGTGTTCCTGCTCAGGCTCACGTTTGAAAATGCTTGTTTTTCTCTGGGCATACGAGGTCACAAACCTTCATCATGCACTTTTTCATGAACTCTCCCTCATTAAAGGGCCGGGCTGATTTTGCGATCTCTGCTGCCACTATATAACTAGCCTTTACAGCAGCCTCGCTTTGTGATGTGGCTTTTTAAACATATTCTGTTGTGAAACCAAACTTCTTTTCATCTCCTCTACTTTCTGGCTCCTTTGAGTCATGTCCAGGTCCTTGTATTTGTCATGGTGTTTCGTTTCATAGTGTCGTCTAATGTTGTACTCCTTACTTACAGCCACGTTGACTCCACAAACAAGACAAACAGGTTTGTCTTTTACATATGTAAACAGATATTCTGCCTCCCACTTGTCCAGAAAGCTCCTGTTTTCTGCCTTTCTTTTTGCCATTTTTGGGAAGGGTTAGCTCGCTGACAGTTGTAGCGTCTATGTTGCAATGACTACTGTCACAGAGGAGAGAGCGTTTCTGGGTCCTGTCCTGATTGGCGCGCGAAAACAGCAGAGCATTATGGGATTCGTAGTATTAGTGGTGAATGCGCTGTATAATACCGGCGGGCCAGCTCTAGTAGTAGTTTGGTATTGTCTCGCGGGCCAAATATAATTACCCCGCGGGCCAAATTTGGCCCACGGGCCAGAGTTTGACACCCATGATGTAGAGGATGACATAGTTGGTGTAGCCCATGGAGAAGAAGCCCACCCCCCAGGTGAGGCCCAGGATGCAGGTCAACCCAAGAACGCTGCAGGTGATGTTGCGGCTCTGCCTCTTCCCCTGCGGCGACGTGACAGAGCGCAGCTTGAGCATCGTTGTGATGACGATGGCGAAGATGGTGTTATTGAAGAGCAGGACCACTATCAGGTAAGCCACAACAGAGCCGTACTGCACACCAGAGTCTTTGATCCAGCACCTGTGTATCAGGGAGAAAGTCCTTCTAAGGGCTGGTATGCAATGTACCAATATGATGTGTTTTGTTAATAAACATTCTGTTATTCAGCCCATAGAAATCTGTACTGACAGCGGCGACTATGGATACAACCAAAGCAGGAACATCTGAGAGGAGACAGATTTGAGACTTTTGATTGTCAGTTTACTGCTGGTCTGTACATGTTAACTGTTGTTGACTGTTTAACTGTGGTATCTGTTTTGACAGTGCTGTTCTCACCCCAGCCCAGCAGGCTCAGCTTCAGCAGGTAGTGTCTCATGTAGGTGTTGTAGACCAGGACCAGCAGCCTGTACAGATGCAGAGCCTCCAGGCCCATCCAGGTGAAGCAGCAGAGCAGTGAGTAGTGCAGCAGGGCGGCCACGGCAGGACACAGGCCAGGGGCCATAGATGCAGGGCCCACAAAGGCCAAACCCACACTGGTCAAGAGCAGCAGGTTGAGTAACAACAGAGATGCCACCAACTGGAGATGAACCAGCATGGCATGGTCAGTAGATTTCCGTCTGAAAGAGAGAAAGATTGTGTGTGTGGTTGGTTACCGTTCATACAAGGATTTATACATAGCTAGACATGACTGCCTCATTGACCTGCTAGCTAGTGAGGTGAGACAGACAGTACCACCATTAGTGCTTATTCACAAACACTCTTGTCAGAGGAGGCTGGTTTGATGTTTTCTTGTATACAGTTGCTCTTTTGACTTGTAGTGCTGATATTTGGGAGCCTCTGCCATGTACATAGGCTGACAGTATGTGGGCTTCAGATTGCAGACCTGCGTAGGACAAAGCAGCTAGCGAGGTACTGCTCTGTATCAGCTGTCATGGGCAGCGGGGCTGTATGGAGAAGAATGTGCTTTCTGTACCCATAAGTGTCCATATACTGTATCTATGACCTATTAGATGTTTGAATCCTTCTTGACTGTAATGTGATTTATGGGTTCAATTTAAGTATTTAAAAAGTGTGTGTTTGCTTGATAGGTGTCACTCACGAATGCTGAAGACAGTGTGTCAGTAAGGTGATGGTGCAGAAGAACACAGAGATGGCTCCGCCCACACAGGTGAGCACACTCAGCGTCCTGGCATGGACCTCACTCAGCTTCACATCAGGGATCTGTGGGAGCAGTGACATCATGCTGCACATAACATTTATAAGGATTTGAGAACCCTAAGGCTATCTGCATACCATTTGTCTATTGTTTTGGCTGTGCGTACTAAACAAGAAGCGGGTATGGATATTGGAACACAACCTCAATGCATTGACTATTCCTCTCATGGGCAGCATGGCACTATGGTAACGAGCTGACTTTTTGAGTCTGGAAATATGCAAATGTTGCCCATGAATAGATGTCAGGAAAGGAAATGGCAAACACTAAGATATAATCTGGAAAGTAATATGAAAAGTAGGATCATCTCACCATGAGGGCAAAAAAGGAGAAGTGGTCACAGCTACAGATGGTCTGGTTAGTGAGCCTCAGGGTGTGGCAGCCATCAGTGACCCATTCACCTCCTTCAACAATAAGAAACAGACGTTCGTATACAACAGATCAACCGAGTCATTCTTGAATAAGTCATTCTGCTTTATATCATGCTGTATCAAATCGAAGCAATAGCCCATATTTATTGATTTGATACACAATTGCTCATTAGTTATGCAAAGATATGCAGTCCATATTTACGACTCCGGTTGTGGTAGACACACGTTGTATTCTCTTTTTCCTGAAGAAAAGAAAATGACAGTGTAAGCAGCTTGTTTAAATCTTACCACTGGTAAGTTGTTTTTGAAAGTAGCTACCTGTAGTTCAGATTTGTGTTTGAAGGTCATGTTGAATGGTGTTGACAGGTGAGAGATGGTTATGTTCACAACTTCAATACCAAAGAGAATCTTACCAAGTTGTCCCTCTACGGTCTACACACAGACACACACATTATTCCTGACAAAAGTTTAAGATGTTTTAGTCATGTGATGTGCAACTTGGGAGTGCATGGTAACTCACCCAATTTGGTGGTGAGGTTTTAAGCACAGAGAAGATGAACTTAACCATGTCAGGGGTGTGTCTCCACTTTAGCCCTGAGAGAAGGTTGGGGGGCAGGTTCACCTCGAGTTCAGGGTTCAAAATCTCTGCGATGTTGAATGAGATCTAGGGAGACATGCATAAACACCCTCATACTGATACTTACATGTACACTAATGCACTTACTGTACCAGTGACAACTCCATCTCCTACTCAGATACATAGGTCTGTATATTACTTACACACAAATATGTATTGAGAAATTCTTCATGAAGAGTGAGTAGTTGTAAATGTATTATATGCTTAGTTTGAGATGTACAGATGAATGCTGTGTTGAGATCTTGTTATAGTATATAATTGAGAGGATTTTTGTATTGATATCCGTGGGTTGTTGGATTTGGTTGGAGTTGACAGTCGTTTGGTGCTGATATGTATTGGAAGGTAGAGGTTGCATATATCTGATATGCTGTATGTACACTCAAAAGGGTTCTTCGCTAGGGCACAGGCCTGTGGGGGACCGGAGGCAACAAAAATAATAACAAAAATAATAACATATGTATAAATGTTATTATTTTTGTTGCCTCCGGTTGACTCAACGTCGTTTTAGAGAATTTGGCAGTACGTCCAACCGGCCTCACAACTACTTTTTCTTGCCACTGTGTGTGTGTTGAAGTAGTAGAGAAAGGGAAATTAAATTCTCTTGCAACAGCTCTGGTGGACATTCTTGCAGTCAGCATGCCAATTGCACACTCCCTCAACTTGAGACATCGTAGAGTGGTCTTATATTGTCCCCAGCAAAAGGCGCATCTGTATAATGAACATGCTGTTTAATCAGCTTCTTCATATGCCACACCTCGGGTGGATGGGATTATCTTGGCAAAGGAGAAATGCTCACTAACAGGGATGTAAACAAATGTGCACAACATTTTCGAGAAATAAGCTCTTTGTGCGTATGGAAAATGTCTGGGATTTATATTTCAGCTCATGAAACATGGGACCAACACGACATGTTGCATTTATAGTTTTGTTCCGTGTGTGTATTTACTGTTCCAGTGGCAAATCCATCTTGCTGCATGGATTTGTTCACAAAAAATGATAGTGTGCCGGGAAGTGTGGGGGCCCTATTAAATAAAATACATTTTCAAAAACAACTAAAGCGCTGGGGACTATGATTTCTTAATCCGGCCCTGCCTATGGGGACAGCCAAAGAACACTTTAGGTTGTAGATCACACATTTTTTTTCTAAGAGTGTAGGGCAGACTCACCTTGTTTTCAGATACTGTCTGCAACCAAGGTTGCTCTCAGATTAATCTCCACAGCAAGACGACTGACTTCCTGATCTGGAGAGGTAGCTGAAGTAGTGAGAGTTGTGGTAGTGGTAAGGACAGGAGTTGTGAAGGTGTTGGTGGAAGGGATTGGAGAAGGTGTAGTAGAGCTGGGTGAGTAAATGGGGGGAGAGGAAGGAGTTGTCAAGGGTGCAGGAGTTGTTTCAATGGTTGAAGAAAGAGTAGCAGCAGTAGTTTTAGTTTTAGGGGTAGTTTCTTTGGTGGTGGTGGTAGGAGTAGAAGTAGTGGCTGTTGTAGTAGTGGAAGAACGACATTTATCTAAAAAATAGAAAAAGAGTGAAGATGCTATCATATGTAGCGGACTGAGGCTTCTTAACAGCATGGTTGCTTCATAAAGTTCCCCTGGTGTGTTGGAATTGATAGGATCAGAGTTTAACATTTAACAGTATCAACTGCATTTACCTTAGCCAAACTTTATACATGGCTCTAATCGTCCTTCATTTTATACCATTAAATCCACACACCAAACCAAAGTGTTAGAATGCTAGATCCACCTACCTGTAAAATCGCCATAATATTTGCTTGGCTCATGTTGAGAGGCAGATGGTCAGCCACTGTGCAGCACCCCTGGATGGTGAGCAGGTGCTCAAGGGCACAACAGCAGATTACATTTTTTATTTTTTATTATACCTAGTATGCCACGGGTATAACATTTGTCAATAATTGTTGTGTTTCTCCAGGTAGCCTGCAGCATCTTGTGGACTATAGATTCACTTGCACACTAAGAAAAGAGGGTTCAAGGGTTATTTGGGAAGGGTGATGGTTCTATGTTGAACCATAACTCCAAGAACCATTTTAGCTTTTCAATGGTTCTTTCAGTTCACAAAGGGGTTCTTTGCTCTTTTAGTGATAAATAGATTGTCGCTGGGCTGCGGCTCATTTGAATATTTTGAGGCGTGGTTTCCTCACAGCTTTATAAATCTCTTTGATGTCGGAATCTTTGTCTTCAGCCTTCTTTCCATTAGTTGTTATGCAAGTGAGAAACCTACTCCATCCAGGGGTGTGTTTCTGTACTCAAAGAGAGCTATGTAAGGATCTCTGTTGCTGTCGCATGCTTTTTTCAATAGGTTCTTCACAGTCTGAACTGCTCTCTCAGCTTGGGTCAAGTGCAAGGACAGATGATCACGTAGTAATTACTAACAGCGCCACCCTCGGGGCGGCAGGGTAGCCTAGCGGTTAGAGCGTTGGACTAGTAACCGGAAGGTTGCAAGTTCAAAACTCCCGAGCTGACAAGGTACAAATCTGTCATTCTGCCCCTGAACAGGCAGTTTACCCACTAGGCCGTCATTGAAAATAAGAATTTGTTCTTAACTGACTTGCCTGGTTAAATAAAGGTAAAAATAAAAATGTTCTCTCTTGATGGCTTTGTTGAGATCCTGTGGGTCAATGCATACCCATATTTTGTTTGGCTTCACAATTGTCACCAAGCTGTTTACCCATTCAGTAGGCTCAGTTTGCCATCCATGTTTTCCATGCAGTTCAGTTCCTTTTCAAGTTTTTTTTGTGCTACATGCACTTTTCTGGGTGAGGGAACCACTGGTGTGACTTCTGGGTATTTTTGCATGTGATGAACTCCTGCAACACATCCAAGTCCTGTGAATAAATGTTCATATAAACTCCAAATGTCAGTCTCTGTCCTTTGTTCAAGTTTGAATATACTCTTTATTAAGCCCATTTGCAGACAAGCTGATCTTCCAAGTATTGCAGGTGCATCTTATGTCACTTGAAATTCCAGTTCGAACACTGTTCTTGTATTGACATCGGAGTTTCTTGCCTTTTGGCTCTAGCTGGTGGCCAGAATACGTCACTACCTTGCAGTTGGATTTTTGCACGGAATCGGCACACACTTTCAGCGTTTTCAAGTCTCTCACAGACAATACATTACAAGATATGCCTCGGGTACATCCGATTTGTCTCACAGTACGTTCGGGGAAAAGCTACTTTAATACATCCAAGTCATCTACATCATCGTCAAAATCAAACGTATTCCGGCTATGTGCAGGAATGTGGCACACTTCACTTTTTCGGATTTCTCTGAGATGCCACTAGCTTTTATTTTCTTTATTTTTATTTCACATTTATTTAACCAGGTAGGCCAGTTGAGAACAAGTTGACATTTACAACTGCGACCTGGCCAAGATAAAGCAAAGCAGTGCGACAAAAACAACAACACAGAGTTACACATAAACAAACATACAGTCAATAACACAATAGAAAAATCGATGTACAGTGTGTGCAAATGTAGAAGAGTAGGGAGGTAAGGCAATAAATAGGCCATGGAGGTGAAAGAATGACAATTTAGCATTAACACTGGAGTGATAGATGTGCAAGTAGAGATACTGGGGTGCAAAAGAGCAAGAGGATAAGTAACAATATGGGGATGCGGTAGTTGTGTGTGCTATTTACAGATTGGCTGTGTACAGTACAGTGATCGGTAAGCTGCTCTGACAGCTGATGATATATGATGATAGATGATATAGCTGGGATATAAAGGTTTAATTTATGGATCCACACTCCCAATTTTCGGCTAGATTTTCCTCTAGGTTCAGAGTAGTTGGTGGTGTCATTTGTTCCATGTTTTGTAATGTTGAGCTTTTCTTTGTATTACTTTTTAACTACTGACAACATGTAATATATTAGCACACTGAGGCGGGTAAAAGAACTATGTTCATCTGGGGCTGCAAGTAACCAAGACCGTTGGACTAGTAACCGAAAGGTTGCTGGATCGAATCCCTTAGCTGACAAGGTAAAAATCTGTCATTCTGCCCCCTGTCATTCCCCCTGTCACCCCTGTCATTCTGCCCCCGAACAAGGCGGTTAGGCCGTCATTGCCGTCATTGTAAATATGTATTTGTTCTTAACTGACTTGCCTAGTTACATTTTTTAAAATAAATAAATAAAATCTGATTTCATGTGTCAAGTGCAAGTACAGATGATCACGTAGTAATTACTAACAGCGCCACCCTCAGACACTCCAGGTAAATACATGTACATGCATGCCCGTTTCTGGAAGCAAACATAACGAAACCGGGAGGGGCCTTCATGAATTTGTCTAATATAAACTCTCGTTTTCGTTGCAAAACGCAACTGTTTTGCTAATGATTACACACCTGCTTCCGGGTGTTTATAAATGAGACTCAACAGGATTT
This sequence comes from Oncorhynchus nerka, assembly GCF_034236695.1. Lineage (NCBI taxonomy): Eukaryota > Metazoa > Chordata > Actinopteri > Salmoniformes > Salmonidae > Oncorhynchus > Oncorhynchus nerka. The sequence continues at coordinate 71,652,676 of NC_088422.1, read as the reverse complement.
ATGAAGGGCCGTCACATAACCTCTAACATTCGTTTAGTCTTGGACCTTATAGACCTTATAGATTATTCAGATGCAATAGACTCAGATGCGGTTGTCCTATTTCTGGACTTCTGTAAAGCCTTTGACACAATTGAACATTAATTTATCTTTAGGTCTCTTAAACTTTTTGGATTTGATGAACATTTTATTAAAGTAATTCGCATGTTTTACAAATATATAAATAGTTATGTGCTACTAAACCTTAATTCTTCCAAAAGATTTAGTATCAATATAAGTGAGGCCCAATTTCGCCATTTGTATTCATTTTGGTTGTGGAACTTCTATCTGTAGATATTCTGAATAATGCAAATTATTATTGATGATATCTGCCTTTTCTGTGAAAAGGTGAGAATCTGTCTCACTTGTTCTTTGAATGTAAATTTGTGTCAGAATTTTGGGAAAACCTTGCAAAGTACTTATTTACCATTATGAACACTGCCTATATTTTTGACATGAAAGATATAATATGTTACTATTGCAATGATAACAAAACCACTGAAATGATAGTTTTTTTTATTGTATTCTTGTTGTCAAATACTTTATACACAAACATAAATTCCAAACTTCTATACCCAAATTACACATTTTTCTGATTGAATTTAATTATCTTATTAAAACATTAACCCTAGTGAATATCAACAAGAATAACATCTTCATGAATCATTATAATAAGATATTTTCAGAGAGAATATAATTGCACTTAAATTGTTTATTTTTGTATGTTTGAGTATTGTTAATACCGGTGATTGGTTTGCTAGACATGTTTGATGTAGCAATGTAAGTTTATTTTTGTATTATGAATAAAATAAAATAAAATAAAACACACCTGCTTCCGGTCTCCACCACTTTTCTTTTGTCTACTGGCTCACACAGTAACTTCTTTTTTAAAAATTGTATCTCTCTCCCTGGATCTCCAGCTCTGCAATGTGCTAGAAATAAGAAACCGGTGGATGTATCTTTATTGACAAATTTAGGTCCCCGTGATTGCAAAGAGCAAGGTACCAGAGCAGAAAAAGCTGAAGCTAGACCAATTTATTTCGCTAGCTAGCGATAGGAGACAGATGGCAGCTGTCTAAACTTGTTTTGCTAATAACACCGTTGAGATAGCTAGCGTGAGCATTTAGCTAGGTTTAGCGTGAGCATTTAGCTAGGTTTAGCGTGAGCATTTAGCTAGGTTTAGCGTGAACATTTAGCTAGGTTTAGCGTGAGCATTTAGCTTACATTTACATTTAAGTCATTTAGCAGACGCTCTTATCCAGAGCGACTTACAAATTGGTGCGTTCACCTTCTATGTATATTTGTGTGGTAAAGAATGTCACCTTGTGTTTTTCGGCAAGATCAGACCAAATAAAGTCAAAGAGGAAAGGTGTATGTTATCTAGCTATAGCTAGAACATCTCATTAGACATCGTTCTGTAATGTTAGTTAACTAACGTAGCTATCCACGTTGTGATAGCTTTGAGAGTTAAGCCAAAATGTAAACAAAACAATGTTATTAGCTACATTGTGAGCTTTTGAACATTTTAAGGACAGTCATCAATCATGGTCAAAACCTTTTGTAGCTAAAGTTTCTGGCTCAGTATGTTAAACAGCATGATGTAAAACTCATTTTGTGTTTCCAGGATGCTTTTCCACTTCTGTCCCCAGTGTGGCACCAAACTACAGCCTGGATTCCGGTTCTGCCCCTCCTGTGGGGACAAGTTGCAGTGTGTTGTGGACCCCTCTGGACCTGTGGAGGCTGCTTCCTCTGGAGTCTCTCTGCTTCATGTCACTGATGGTGTAACCATGACTGCTAATGCAAGCAGTCCTACTCCAAGCACAGGACAACTGACTGTCTGGGACACAGAAGGTAATGGGGCAGCAGGGTAGCCTAGTGGTTAGAGTGTTGGACTAGTAACCGAAAGGCTTTTTCTGGAGATGGAAAGATGCTCTTGTCACATCTCTCATTTGTTTACAGGTCTCGTCTGTGCCACCCCCAGTCCAGTGTCGACCCGTCCCCCACTGCGTAGGACCCGTAACTCAGTCCCCGTGGCCCGGAACGATGAAACTCCTAGTAGTATAGCCAGTCCTCCTGTCACTGCCTCCCCGAAACGTACTACAGGTAAGGGGATGGTGGCAGTATGATTATCATCAGTGGTAATGAAGGAAAGGTAATGATCGTAGCCATTGACGGGCTTTGGAAATGTAATTGTCTCATTGATGCTTTAAAAACATTTTTTTTAATGGAAAACGTGTGTCCTCCCTATCGGCAGATCAAAGCCACAAATTGTCTCCACGAAAACGACGTGCTGTCACCCCAAAAGTGGAACAGATAAAAAAGGAACCGTCTGTGGAGCTGGCCTCCTCACCTGGCTCTTCACCTCTCCCCAGGTCCCCCTCCACAGGTGAGTCTAAACTACAGCCACTTACAACTAATAAAACAAATGACTCCCAACAGCCTGTCCTCATGGTTTTGGTCCTTTTTTTCCCTCCCTCGTATGTGTGCGTGTATATGCATGTTCCTGTGTGTGTGTGTAGTCAAGGGGAAGGGGAAGAAGGCCAAGCGAGCATGTGCTGTGGAGCCACTGCAGGAAGGGGAGGAGCTTTGTGACACAACTGGCAGGAAATGGAGGCTTGTGAAACTGTTGAGTCAGAGCGATGCAGAGATGTTCTATGGAGGTGAGAGGTCACACTGCACTCTTCAGTTCTGGTCCAGGGTACCCTCAAGGTGTATAGGCTCTTGTTCCAGGCTAGCACCAACAAATCTTGATGATTAGTTGACTATTCACTGATTCAGGTGTGTTAGTACTAGGCTGGAACAAACATCTGCAACACCCTGTGGGACCCAGAGGACAAGGGTTGAAGAATAGTTTCACACATGAGTGTCAAACATGGACCAGGCTGATTTAATCAGACACTTATTTTTTTTTATTTTTTTATTCAATCTCTACCCAGTCCTGCAGAATGGGCCAGGTGCCAATTCCAGTGACTGCAAGCACATCCTCAAACTAGTGAGTGTAACTGCACAGACTGTGTTCTCTAATATAGAATGATTATGTTGGCTACAGTGTTGCTTTGCGTGTTATGTGGTGAATACTGATGTCTGTTCTTCTGCAGGGGGCTAAGGACGGGAAGATGTTCAATGAGCAGAACTTCCTCCAGAGAGCTGCCAAGCCCTCATCTGGTGAGTGTCAAGATCTGCCTTCATATACCTGGCCAGCCCTCAGTTTGATTTCAGCTCTAAACAGACCCCTGACTGCATTACCCATTCTCTTACCATAGCTATCTACACATTTAAGTAGGTCTGGCCGTACAGTAACACATTTGACAGAAGAATACAAAGCCAAGATTGTTACAATATCCTTTCATAAGCAGGTCACAGAGAGGGCTTGCAGATCACTGATGTTTACCCCATAGACAGTGGTGGAAAAAGGACCCAATTGTCATAGACTCAAGTAAAAGTCTAAAAGTATTTGGTTTTAAATATACTTAAGTATCCATAGTAAATGTATTTGCTAAAATATACTTGACTATCAAATTGAAGTATGAATAATTTCTAATTCCTTTCATTAAGCAAACCAGACGGGATAATTTATTAAGATACCCCAAAAAACGACTTAAGTAGTACTTTCAAGTAGGGTGCTACTTGGCAGGAACATGCTTATATTAATGCAAAGCTGCAAACTGTCATGTGAATGGGCAACTCAGATAGGTACCTATAGGTGGCAATGTAAGTTGTGTAAGCTGAGGTATAGAGCAGAAGGAATTGTTTGTTTTGTTTATGACTGACTAGACTACTGGTGGTGGAAGCCCATTGTAGAGCCTCTGTTAGTTACTAATGAGCCTTTCCAACTGCTGTGATGCTGTCTCCCCCTAGTGGACAAGTGGATAAAGCACGCCAAGATGGACTTCCTTGGGATTCCTACCTGTGTAGGATTTGGTCTCCATGCAGACTCTTACAGGTGTGTGTGTGTGCGTACACTGAGATGTGTGTTTGCTGCCTGCTTGTACATATGGTGGGGATATGTGTGTTTTGAATGTGTAATCATAGACTGTTCTCTCTGCTACTGCGCGCAAACGGTACTGAAGGTCCAAAATACTTCTTAACAGCTTCTACCACCAAGCCATAAGACTCCTGAACAGCTAATCAAAGGGCTACCCTCTTTTACGCTGCTGTCACTCTGTTTATAATCTATGCATGGTCACGTTAACTCTATCTACATGTACAAATTACCTCGACGAACCAGTACCCCCGCACATTGACTCTGTACCTGTACCCCCTGTATGTAGCATCGCTTATTTTACTGCTGCTGTTGAATTATTTTTATTTTCTATTTTTTACTTAACACCTTAAAGTATTGTTGGTTAAGGGCTTGTAAGTAAGCATTTCACTGTAGGGTCTACAATAAGTATATTCGGTGCATGTGACAAATAAGATTTGATTTGTGTTTTTGTTTCAGGTTTTTGATTTTCTCCAGCATGGGCCAAACTCTTCAGTCTTTCATGGATGAGGGGGAGGGGCTCCTGTCTGAGAAAGTGGTCCTTCAGCTGGCCTGCAGAGTAGTGAGTGCTCTCTCAGGCTCATATAGAGGCCCTGATATGACTTCAAAAATAGGATTCCCTATCTGATGTGCTTCCTGTTTGACTCTGCCTTTCTCCCTCCTCTTCCAGTTGGATGTGTTGGAGTTCATCCATGAAAATGAGTATGTTCACGCAGATATCCATGCTGAAAACATCTACATCAGCCCAGCACAACAAACACAGGTTAGAGTGCGTTTGTATAGTTGTGTGTTTGTGTAGCTGCCAGACCCCTCTGCTATGCTCTTACTCCTGCATGCATGTGTGTAGGTATACCTTGCAGGGTACTGCCATGCTTTCCGGTACTCTCCTGGTGGCCGGCATGTGGAGTACCGTGAGGGCAGCCGAACACCACATGAAGGAGCCATAGATTTTATAAGCCTGGAGTCTCACAAGGGAGCAGGTGAGTCATCTTACAGCCTGTCAATCATCTGCAGTCCTTCAGATACTGTGGAGGGGGTACAAGTTGCCTCTAACCAACCATAAGTGTTTGTGTGTGATCGTACCTCCTAGGTCCATCTCGCCGTAGTGACCTGCAGGCTTTGGGCTACTGCATGCTGCGCTGGTACACAGGGGCACTGCCCTGGACCTCCCTCACACACACACCAGCCCGCGTTGCCACGGAGAAGGAGAGGTGAGAGCTGAGGTTCTCACTATGGCAACAAAGCCATTGTGATAATGTTATTCTGTATTTATGAAATAGTAAAGCCTTGAGTGAGTGGCCAAACTTGACCCTTCACTGTAATGGTCCAGATACATGGAGGACGTCCCAGGTCTCCTGAGTCACTGCTTCGGACAGAAGAAAGTCTCGAGTAAGTCCAGTTTTCTAGTGATTAGTTTTTGTATGCAGCGTAATATGTTTTGTGTGTGCATGGGATATAATGCATCTGTATGTACTATGTATCAGGTGCGCTGCAGGTGTACCTGTCTCAGGTGATGGCTCTGCAGTACTCTGACCAGCCGGACTACAGGGCTCTGAGGGCAGGCCTTAGTGCAGCGCTGCAGAAGCTGGGAGGGTCACTGGAGCAACCCCTTGACCTGCAGGTCAGAATACCCCCACACACACAACCTCCACTCTATCCACAAGCTCCAGTTGAGAAAACCGTCAGATGACCACAGAAACCTGGAACCTCCCTCACCCCACAACCACCACTTAACAAGTGGGGTCCAACATCTTTTAGTTGACATTAATCATTACTTTCTCTTAACCCCCCACAGCAGGTTTGACAAGAAACCTGTCCCTTCCAACTGGTTAGACCACTCATCCTTACACCGCTACCTGTTCAGGTTATCTACTGAACTAATTTACACCTCTACACCAGTCTGAATGTTTTTCTCTTATCTCTCTTCAGATGAAAGCGATCGGAGGAAGATGATCCTTCGGGATGAAAATTCACGAATGAGATTTTTAGCCAACTGTTTTTAAAATGCTGACTTTGTGACTGTATGTGGTGTGAGTCCTGCTGTGTTTTTATTATGTTGGAGTACACTCAAGAAGGAGCGTGTGAAGGTGCTTTTCATTAAGTTCACTGGAGGTGCAGTGCACAGAAACTCCTGGTTATGCCAGGTTAGTGAGCACTGCTGTACTGTGTTATTGTCAGCAGTGGTTGGCGCTGTGTTAGTGAGTGTGTCGTTAATGTTTAAGCTATGCAATAATACAGTTTATAACAAAGAACCTTTGGTCAGGGTGGTAATGATTGTAAGTACAATAATGTGCACTGTTCCAGTTAGGTGTTGTAGATGTTCATGATATGCGTTTTACTTTTTGTATTGTTTTGATCACAGGATAATACTTTATTAAAGAGCTTTTATTAATTCAACTGTGTATCTGTATGTGCCCATTTCTTTGGGGTTTCTGGTGTTGATTGTGAAACACTGTTCTTGTGTACCCCTGAGTGCTCGGGGTCAGTACACTGATCTGAATGAGTAGATATCATGGCCCAATTCCAAACCAGTTCCCTGCTCACATCCCTAGATAGTTGTTGACCCCCTTCATCTGTCAGGAGTTGATGTTTGTGATGTGAGCAACATGGTGGAAGACTGTGTATGGAGGCTAGATGGAGCTAAACAACACAGACTAGCCAACATGCTCTTGTCACATCTAGACTTGTGCGTCTCTTACGACCCCTCTGAATAACAGAGGGTCCCTCCCTGATGGAACAGTTTCTAAGTCAGGACACTTCCACGGTGGGGACTCCCTGTGAGGCTGCTGGCTATGAGAAAAAAAAGTTAGGCTGCAGATTTATTATAAGACGGAGAGAACCTTTTAAGTTCCATGAAAGGGGGGAGCAGATAAATCGTGTTCATTTTCAAAGTTCTGTGGTTCTTACTCCCTCTTCATATATTCCATCCTCCTCCCATAGCAGTTCTTCTGAGAAAATAAATATTTAGGGATGATGTCTAAAATGTTAGGTGTTCCATAAAGATGTTAGGCTACCTCTTCAGCCTCGGTACTGTTATAGATTAATTGTTTTATATGCCTTTTATTTTCCTGCATAAGTAAACCTCTGATTATACCTCTATTGCCATTCATTCCTATTAGACTGGTTTGGATTTCTCCCTGACCAATATAGCTGCCATGTTCACACCTTTCTGGAACTTTGAGGGTTTATGACATAGCCCTTCTAGTAATTTAATAGGATCTCTGTGTGAACCACGGTGTTGGTGTAAGAAAAAAAAATCTGTGAAACGGTTCTATATTTAGCACCAGAGACCACATACTGTTGTCATGGAAACATCACAAACTTCAGTGTCCTAGTTTATGCTGTGGAAGGGTATTTTCATCAGACTTTTTGAATAATTCAGTAAAGGAAGAACTAAACCCACGCTCAGAGAGACTAGCTGACCTCTCAACCCCTCCCTGCACAAAACGCTTACAAAACCCAGGCGCTCGCTATACTTGAGAAGGAAAATAGGTAGTGCCTTAATGCGCAGACACACATTAAGGCTATAGCCTACTCCACACATGGCCCATACAACCTTGTATTAAACATTGTGTTTCTGTGTGTGTGTGAGAGAGAAATTTTCCCTTGTGTACTTTAACCATTTGTACATTCTTACAACACTGTGTGTGTATATATATATAAATATGACATTTGTAATGTCTTTATTGTTTTGAAACTTCTGTATGTGTAATGTTTACTGTTCATTTTTATTGTTTATTTCACTTTTTTATATTATCTGCCTCACTTGCTTTGGCAATGTAAACACTTGTTATGTGCTAGAAGCTGTTTCTATTGGCCCCAAGTGCAGATGGGTATGTGCGACGCTTGATGGCTCCAGAACACTGCAAGAAAATCCTGAAACGTCGATGTTTATGAAAAACGTATTTTCACCTCCCCTTCGTATTCCCAAAATATAACGGGATTCTTGTCGTCAGAAACAGACGCGCTTTTTCCGTTTACACCGAACGCCACACCCCTTACTAGGGGGGGGGGGGGGGTAGCCCCGTGGCGTCGCCAGGAGAAGAGGGGGAGGGGAGGGGAGGATGAGCGAGAGTGACAGTGACAAAGTGAAAATTTTGTTGGGAGTCGGAGTAAGGACAGCGCCCATGCTGAAATTGGATAGGCCTACCTTTTTATTCTCACATCGAAACATCGGACTATCGTTCTCCGGTCGGAATAGCGGCGAATGAAACATCGGATCCTTTGGACATGTACGTAACAACAGCAACTTGTAAGAATAATTTCCCTCCTCTTTTCTAAACCGGGGGTTTGCATTCATAGTGTAGTTTATAGTGTTATTTACGGCTTTCTCAAACTCTTCCGCTATGTGGCAAAGTGACAGATTGTGCATAAAAAGATGTTCTGGTAGGCTACTAAACGTTTTTAACTAGGCTTGGTTTTGTTCAAATTGAAAGAGCCAAGTCATGTTCTTCTTCTTTTCATTCTACCGGACAGTGGGGGGTTGGAAAATGTTGCCAGGTTGGGCGTTACGGGGTGGAGAGATTTGGGGTTGGGGAGAAGATGTCACGCTGTGGTTATCACCCGTAACGTGACCGACAATACATCCTTCTTTTCTTTTTTGGTGACCCAGAGGCGAAAACATCCACAACCACTGAGTCCAGGATCTCGAGTTTACCGGGTTGAAAACTTTGAGGCCATGTTCCAATTTAGTGGAGCATCCTAAACGCTGCGCAAGTGCGCTGTTTTGGAGTTGTTCGCCATGGCCTATGTCGTCCATTTATGTCTGTGTTTTTAGAGATTAAAGGATTATCCTCAATCTCTTTTTTTCACACCACTGGGTGTCTGTCAATCTGTCGATGGGTTTCTCTGCATCTATCCACATGGTCCTTCCTTTATAATCTGTGTTAAATCGTTTATTCATGCAGGTGACCAGTCCCCATCACCCCTACCCTGAATGTAACTCACTGCTTGTGCAGTGGAGGATAGTTTGAATGAATTTATGACGAAGTTCCACATGCACAACAGTGCAAGGCCACTGTCTCACAATGATGACCTCATGGTTTCATTGAATTAATGAATTTCTGGGATGGCAGGTAGCCTAGTGGTTACAGTGTTGGACTAGCAACCGGAAGGTTGAATCCCCTGAGCTGCCAAGGTAAAAAATCTCTCGTTCTGCCCCTGAACATGGCAGTTAACCTACTGTTCTAGGCCGTCATGGAAAATAAGAATTTGTTCTTAACTGACTTGCCTAGTTAAATAAAGGTTAAAAAGAAATATATTAATCTCTTCACTGACTACATTATTACTGTAATTCTAACCCTTTTTAGGGAGATCGTTCACAAGAAGGCCTTGTAAATCTTACAAAATTACAGTGGAGTAAGTCTGGCTGGCCAGCGCATGAACAGCAGGCCACTCTGTCACACACAAACACACGAAGCCATACTCTATGGACTTTATGCAAACCATCCAATATTTCTTGACCGTCCTGCGTTTGCATAAAGTCCATAGAGTATGGCTTCGTGTGTTTGTGTGTGAGAGAGTGGCCTGCTGCTCATGTGCTGGCCTGCTGAGTGTGTGGAACAGCTCTATGGAAACTCAGCCTCGTGGGTTAATTCTTACAATCTGTCCTTTGTGTGCGAGCCGCCTGTGGAGAGGATTAATAATAGCTAATGATCCCATCAACTGCTCACTAACACTGGTGAAGAAAGGGGTACACACACAGAAAAACATAAACATCACAAATATAGATCTACTGCAGTCTACACCTGGATCAAGGGGTGGCACTGGCAGGGATTGAGTTTCGGCATGTGTGTGTTTGGAGGTTCATGTCTGAGATGAGAAGTGTATGTGGGGGCTGCTGTGTTTTGTGTATGTGTGTTTGTGTATGTCTATGTTAGTGAATGTGTTGGCTGGTAAAAAAAAAAAGAATCCATAAAATGTAATAAAGACAGCCTTCATTTATCAGATTTGTTACCCAAACCACACCTCTATCCAAACTAAACCTGACCTTGACTAACCTAAACTAATCCTCTCATTGTCCGGCATGGATTAAGGATTAAACTGGACGCTTGGAATTCAGCATGGTCTAAGGATTTCACAATCTTAGACCAGAAATCACTTGGATAGTTCCATGGTGATGGTAGAGGTTGCATGTGTACATTATATTAAATAGGCTTCAAATTAAGATTATTTTAGTTGATCTGTCCATCTGTCCTTCTCTCCCTCTCTCTCTGCCTGCCACTTACTCTCTCACAGAAACACCCAACCATAAAGATGCAGGGTGGAGTAAGGGTAACTAACACTGTTTGGGATAGCAATTGGTAGTAAGTGGTGTTCTGTGTAAAAGGTAGGCTACTGCTGAGTCGTCATGTCAGTTTCATCTACAGGCATGTGGAGTTTTAGCCTCGCCTCAGCTCATTTACTGAATATTTGTGTTAATTTAGGTTTGGCCTTCGCTAGTAAGATCAACTTTAGCCTTTAATCCTTTTATCATAGCTAAGACACCTACCCTGTGGGGTGGCTGTAATGCTTATTACGGTACCCTCTTTTCTTGGAGAGGCTCTGTTCATGGTGACTGTACATGTGGCTGGTGTCTTGCTTGTTTAGACTGTTATTGTACTCTCTTTTCCAAAGTACTTCAACCAGAACATTTTGTAGTGTGTGTGTAATGCGTATGACACAGTGGACACACATGCAATCTAACAAATGCCTTGAATATATGAGCAGGAGGAAGATTGGCAGTTTTACACTCTTTCACACAGTCATACTCATATGTGTACACTTGCACACACAGATGGTTATATATTCCTGGCCCAAGCTCCTCTGTAGAATGTCCTGTGTAGAGTCAGCCATCATACTTCCTGTATTCAGGATTGGATGCAGAAGGGGAGGAAGTGGGGGGGAACCGGGTTAATGGGGAACAGGGAAGGAAAGGAGAAAGAGAGAGGAAGTAAAAGCACAGAGTGTTTGCTGGATTCAGTGTTGGTTGTTGTGGTTGTTGAGCTATGTACAATGCAGCCACATAGCATTGGACATGAAACAGCAGACAAGCTCTGAGGGAAGGAGGGGAAGTAAGTGAGTGGGAGCTAGGCTGTGTTCTTGTTAAGACTTCTGCCGAAGTCGGCTCCTCTCCTTGTTCGGGTGGCGTTCGGCGGTCGACGTCACTGGCTTTCTAGCCATCGCCGCTCCATTTTTCATGTATCCAGTTGTTTTGTCTTGTTCCCTGCACACCTGGTTTTCATTCCCCAATCAATCCATATGTATTTATTCCTCTGTTCCCCATCATGTGTTTGTGTTACGTGTATTTTGTAATTGTGGATATTGTTACGCGCATTACTTTTTTGGGGATTTAAAAAAAAAGGTTTTGTTGAATTTTACGCCTTTTTCTCCCCAATTTCGTGGTATCCAATTGTTTTTAGTAGCTACTATCTTGTCTCATCGCTACAACTCCCGTATGGGCTCGGGAGAGACGAAGGTTGAAAGTCATGCGTCCTCCGATACACAACCCAACCAAGCCGCACTGCTTCTTAACACAGCGCGCATCCATTTACATTTACATTTAAGTCATTTAGCAGACGCTCTTATCCAGAGCGACTTACAAATTGGTGCGTTCACCTTAAGACATCCAGTGGAACAGCCACTTTACAATAGTGCATCTAAATCTTTTAAGGGGGGGGTGAGAAGGATTACTTTATCCTATCCTAGGTATTCCTGAAAGAGGTGGGGTTTCAGGTGTCTCCGGAAGGTGGTGATTGACTCCGCTGTCCTGGCGTCGTGAGGGAGTTTGTTCCACCATTGGGGGGCCAGAGCAGCGAACAGTTTTGACTGGGCTGCGCGGGAACTGTACTTCCTCAGTGGTAGGGAGGCGAGCAGGCCAGAGGTGGATGAACGCAGTGCCCTTGTTTGGGTGTAGGGCCTGATCAGAGCCTGGAGGTACTGAGGTGCCGTTCCCCTCACAGCTCCGTAGGCAAGCACCATGGTCTTGTAGCGGATGCGAGCTTCAACTGGAAGCCAGTGGAGAGAGCGGAGGAGCGGGGTGACGTGAGAGAACTTGGGAAGGTTGAACACCAGACGGGCTGCGGCGTTCTGGATGAGTTGTAGGGGTTTAATGGCACAGGCAGGGAGCCCAGCCAACAGCGAGTTGCATCCAACCCGGAAGCCAGCCGCACCAATGTGTCGGAGGAAACACTGTGCACCTGGAAACCTTGGTTAGCGCGCACTGCGCCCGGCCCGCCACAGGAGTCGCTGGTGCGTGATGAGACAAGGACATCCCTACCGGCCAAGCCCTCCCTAACCCGGACGACGCTAGGCCAATTGTGTGTTGCCCCACGGACCTCCCGGTCGCGGCCGGTTACGACAGAGCCTGGGCGCGAACCCAGAGTCTCTGATGGCACAGCTGGCGCTGCAGTACAGCGCCCCACCTGGGAGGCCCCCGCGCATTAAGTTTTGTCTATGTTCCATGTTTGGCCACATTTTATGTTACTTTGTGCTGTCATTGACCGGAATAAAATGTGCGCCTGTTCACTACACTCTGCTCTCCTGCACCTGAATCCGCCTCCAATACACACTCCTAACAGAATCTTACACCTAACCATGGAGTCAGCAGGAGCAGGTACCCCGGTCAGAGGCGTCGAGGAACGCGGCTATGCTACATAATCTCGGTGCCATGATGGATCGCGTTGTCCAGACCATGGACCGCGCCTCGACCAGCTCAACCGGGGTAATCTCTACGCTTCCAGTCCAGACCCAGCTCCAGTGGAATTACGTCTCTCCCTTCCCAGGGAGTATGATGGGACAGCCGCACAGTGCCCAGGGTTATTTTTACAACTGGACCTATACCTGCCCACTGTTCACCCAGCTCCCTGAGGAAGGGAGAGAGTATCCGCCCTCGTCTCATGCCTCTCGTAGAGAGCTCTGGAGTGGGCAAACACTGTGTGGGGAGAGGAAGACGCAGCATTTGACCACATCGAGGAGTTTAAAAGACTCTTCCATTTGAGGCAAGGGACGAGAAGCACACAGGAATTGGCGCTGGAGTTCCGGACCTTGGCCGCCGGAGCAGGGTGGAACGACAGGGCCCTCATCGACCACTATCGATGCAGCTTATGTGAGGACGTCAGACGGGAGCTGGCCTGCAGGGATGCCACCACCACCTTTGACCAACTGGTGGATATGTCCATCAGGTTGGATAACCTGCTGGTCATCTGTGGACGTCCTGAGGGGGCTCAGTCGGTTCCATCTCCCAGCACTCCCGCTCCAGTGCCTATGGAGTTGGGAGGGACTGCGCGTAGGAAGGCTGGAGGAGGGGCCTTCACGTGCACCATCTGTGGCCGCAGAGGGCACACTGCCGGTCGGTGCCGGGTTGGTCCCTCTGGGAGTCGAGGCAGCAGGCAGGGCACTCTGACGTCACCCCTGGTGAGTATGCACCACTCTCATCCAGAGTCCTCTGTTGTCCACCTGTTTGTACCTGTTTATTTCCCTGAGTTCTCCCCGCATTCCCAGCATAAGGCGCTTGTCGATTCAGGCGCAGCTGGGAATTTTCTTGACAGAGCGTTAGCACTTAGTTTAGGGATCCTCATTATTTCTGTAGATAGACCTTTTCCGGTTCACACTCTGGATAGTCGACCATTAGGGTCCGGGCTAATCAGGGAGGCCACCATCTCCCTGGTCATGGAGATGCAGGGGGGTCACGATGAGAGAATCAGTCTCTTTCTCATTGACTCTCCTGTGTTTCCCGTGGTACTGGGCCTTCCCTGGTTGGCTCGTCATAACCCCCCCATTTCCTGGCAACAGAGGGCTCTCACGGGGTGGTCGCGAGAGTGCTCGGGGAGGTGTATAGGGGTTTCCGTTGGTGCTACCATGGTGGAAAGTCCAGACCAGGTCCCCACCGTGCACATTCCCCCAGAATATGCCGATTTGGCTCTCGCCTTCTCTAAGAAGAAGGTGACTCAATTACCACCCCATCGATTGGGGGATTGTGCGATAAATGTATCCCCTGACGTGTATCCCCTGTCGCAAGCGGAGACAGTGGCTATGGAGACATATGTCTCTGAATCCCTGCGTCAGGGGTGCATTCGGTCCTACACTACACCCGCCTCCTCGAGTTTCTTTTTTGTGAAGAAGATGGATGGAGGTCTGCGCCCGTGCATGGAATATAGAGGTCTCAATCAAATCACGGTGAGGTACAGTTACCCGCTACCTCTTATCGCCACGGTGATTGAGACAATGCACAGGGCGAGCTTCTTCACTAAACTGGATCTCAGGAGTGTGTACAATCTGGTGCGTATCTGAGAGGGAGACGAGCGGAAGACAGAATTTAGTACCACCTCAGGGCATTATGAGTACCTCGTCATGCGTTACGGGTTGATGAATGCTCCATCAGTCTTCCAATCCTTCGTAGATGAGATGTTCAGGGACCTGCACGGGCATGGTGTAGTGTTGTATATCGATGACATTCTGATATACTCCGCTACACGCGCCAAGCATGTGTCCTTGGTGCGCAAGGTACTTGGACGACTGTTGGAGCATGACCTGTACGTCAAGGCTGAGAAATTCCTGTTCTTTCAACAGTCCGTCTCCTTCCTAGGGTATCACATTTCCAAATCGGGGATGGAGATGGAGAGTGACCACATAGCAGCCATACGTAATAGGCTGACTCCCACCACGGTAAAGGAGGTGCAGCGATTTTTAGGGTTTGCCCATTACTACCGGAGATTTATCCGGGGTTTTGGCCAGGTGGCTGCTCCCATTACCTCACTGCTGAAGGGGGGTCCTGTACGTCTGCAGTGGTCAGCTGAGGCAGACAGGGATTTTGGTCACCTGAAGGCTCTGTTTACCTCGGCTCCCATGCTGGCCCATCCGGATCCCTCTTTGGCATTCATAGTGGAGGTGGATGCGTTAGAGGCTGGGGTCAGAGCCGTGCTCTCCCAGCGCTCAGGCACGCCACCGAAGCTCCACCCCTGTGCTTTCTTCTCGAAGAAGCTCAGCCCGTCGGAGCGGAACTATGATGTGGGGGACCGGGAGCTGTTGGCTGTGGTTAAGGCTTTGAAGGCGTGGAGACATTGGCTTGAGGGGGCTAAACACCTTGTCCTCATCTGGACTGACCACCGCAACCTGGAATACAACCGGGCAGCTAGGAGACTGAATCCTCGTCAGGCAAGGTGGGCCATGTTCTTTACCCGTTTTGCGTTTACCCTGTCCTACAGACCAGGTTCCCAGAATGTTAAGGCAGGCGTACTCTCCCGGCTGTATGACACAGACGAGCGGGCCATGGATCAGACTCCCATTCTCCCGGCCTCCTGCCTGGTAGCGCCGGTTGTGTGGGAGCTGGATGTGGGCGATGCGAACTGAGCCTGCTCCCCTCCAGTGTCCCGTCGGACTTCAGTACGTTCCGTCTGCTGTCCGTAAGCAGTTGATCTATTAGGCCCACACATCACCCTCCTTTGGTCATCCGGGGATCGTTCGGACGGTGCGCTGTCTGTCTGGGAAGGACTGGTGGCCCACCTTGGCTCGGGATGTGAGTGTTTATGTTTCCTCCTGCTCGGTGTGCGCCCAGTGTAAGGCTCCTAGACACCTGCCCAGATGTAAGCTACATCCCTTACCCGTTCCACAACGGCCTTGGTCACTCCTATAGGGTTGATTTTCTAACGGATCTTCCTCCCTCACAGGGGAACACCACAATCTTGGTCGTTGTGTATCGTTTCTCTAAGTCCTGTCGTCTCCTCCCTCTGCCTGGTCTCCCTACGGCCCTACAAACTGAGGAGGCCCTGTTTACACACGTCTTCCGGCACTACGGGGTGCCTGAGGATATAGGTCCCCAGTTCACTTAGAGAGTCTGGAGGGCGTTCATGGAACGTTTGGGGGTCTCGATCAGCCTTCCCTCGGGTTTCCACCCCGAGAGTAATGGGCAGGTGGAGAGAGTGAACCAGGATGTGGGCAGGTTTCTGCGGTCCTATTTGCAGGACAGGCCGGGGGAGTGGGCGGCGTTCGTGCACTGGGCAGCGATGGCGCAGAACTCGCTCCACCACTCCTCCACTAACCTCTCCCCCTTTCAGTGTGTATTGGGGTACCAGCCGGTTCTGGCACCGTAGCATTGGAGTCAGACCGAGGCTCCTGCGGTGGACGAGTGGTTCAGACGCGCGGAGGAGACCTGGGAAACCACCCATGGTCACCTCCAGCAGGCCGCGCTGCGCCAAAAGACCAGCGCGGACCATCACCGCAGTGAGGCCCCGGTGTTCACAACAGGGGACAGGGTCTGGCTCTCGACCCGAAACCTGCCCCTCTGCCTGCCCTGCTGGAAGCTGGGTCTGCGGTTTGTGGGGCTATTTAAAGTCCTGAGGAGAGTGAACGAAGTAGGTTACAGCTTCCCCCCGATTACCGCATTAACTCCTCGTTCCATGTGTTTCTTCTCAGGCTGGTGGTGGCTGGTCCGCTCCAGGAGTCTGAGGTACGGGAGGTTCCTCCGCCCCCTCTGGACATCGAGGGGGCCCTGGCGTACTCCGTTCCATCCGTCGGGCGGGGGGCCTTCAGTACCTCGTGGAGTGGGAGGGGTACGGTCCGGAGGAGAGGTGCTGGGTTCCGGTGGCTTATGTATTAGACCCTGAACTACTGCGTGAGTCCCACCTTCGCCGGCAGTACTGGGGGGTGGTACTGTTACGACTTCCGCCGACATCGGCTCCTCTCCTTTTTCGGGCGGAGTTTGGCGGTCGACTTCACCGACTTTCTAGCCATCGCCGCTCAATTTTTCATGTATCCATTTGTTTTGTCTTGTTCCCTGCACACCTGGTTTTCATTCCCCAATCAATCCATATGTATTTATTCCTCTGTTCCCCATCATGTCTTTGTGTAAGATTGTTTGTGTTACGTGTATTTTGGAATTGTGGATTTTGTTACGCGCATTACGTTTTGTCTATGTTCCGTGTTTGGGCACATTTTATTTTACTTTGTGCTGTCACTTTGGACCGGAATAAAAAGTGCGCCTGTTCACTACAATCTGCTCTCCTGCACCTGACTTCGCCTCCAATACACACTCCTAACAGGTCTGTTAAATGGCTCTCCTTCCCCATACGCATTTTGTCTTCTCCAATATCACTTATCTCGTCCTTTCTCATCAAAGGTCATGAAGGAAAGGATATTTGGGAAGGATGCATTTGAAAATAAGCCATGGAGTGGGATGGAGTATGGTAGAGAGTAAGAGGGGGAAGAGAGCGTGTGTGTCCGACCTGTAATGTCTTCCCTCCTGTTCCTTTACAGGATGTGTCCTAGGATCTATGGAAGCCACCCCGCCGTGCTAAGTCCTCCCAGCATGCAGTAGGGACGGTCCACCTTAACACCACAGGTAAGACACATGCACTCAATCACACGCACACCCACACACAGACAGACTCTCCAGACCTGAATGCTGTAACACACTGATGGCTGGCACGCAGAGAAAAGCAAGTCCACCCTGCAGTGTCTATGAACTGTGACCTTATCTTCCTCATTGAGCCAAATCTACTCATTGGCAGTAGTGTGTCTGTGTGTGTCTGGCTGCCTGTATGTGTACTAGCCACTTATCACCCCCTGTGGAGTATGAAGCCACTACAAGCAAACACCATTGCATGTGTGTGTGTTATTGTCTCTCTCTTAATCTTCAGTACTCCACTATGTCTATTACAAAGTATATTTCTCTCTGTGTTTAGTTCATGGCATCGCCCTCTAAAGGAGCCAGGATGTTTACAGGTTCTACCAAGAACCCAACCCCTAAAATACCTCAGCCTGAGAGGCTGGACGAGGTGTACTCTGCACTGAGGAGAGGCCTACAGTGAGCACACACACACACACACACACGACTGGCCTGACTGTTGTAGCAGACAGGTCTACAGCGATACAGGAAATTATTCAAAGTGAAACAGGAAATGACATCACAATGCTGTGTTCTCAGGTCATTCCTGCAGGTCCACCAGCTGGAGCTGGGCAGCCTGGGGCAGCAGATAAGAGAGAGCAAGAGAAATGGCCGTCTGGTGAGAACACACACCACCAATCACACCAGTCTGACAAGTACTAACCCATCATCACCACACTGGCCAATGCCGCTCGCACCATCCCACTTAGGGGACATTTAATTTCTCAGGACATTCTGTTAGAGTAATACTGTGTGCAAGGTGATGTTAACTGTTATATGCCTCCCTTCCTCTCTGCAGGGGTCTCTGTATGAGTTGGATAAGGTGGGTTTCAATCACACCAGGGGAGATGACTGTATTAATTCACAACTCTATTAATAAACTAATGAATATGTACATTTTGGGGTGATTTAATGACTGAATAACTTGTCTTTGATCTTTGTGCTTTATCAGCAAGTGAAGGCTATAGAGAGATTTATGCGTCGCTTGGAGTTCCACCTCAGCAAGGTATGACTTTGTGTGTTCATCTGCAGTGCAGTAAGATACCTGTTAGCCATACATTTGTCATAGTGTTGTCATAATGTTGTAACTACAGAGTAGACTCTGTTTTGTTATAGTATAACCATCTCTAATACTTTTTGGTAGCAGATTAAGGAGCTTTACAGGTCTGCATCACCATAGTGTTTCTGCACAGCTGTAATGTTGCTGTAACGTTCCAGGTAGAGGAGCTGTACGATGCTTACTGTATGCAGCGGCGGCTGAGGGATGGGGCCAGCAAGATGGTGGCAGCCTTTAACTCTGCCACAGGGAGCAAGGAGGCACGGGAGAGCCTGAATGAGGCCAACAGGGGCTACAGGGAGTACACTGAGGTAAGGAGCAGGGGCTTATGGGTACACTGGGGAGACGTGTTAGAGAACAAGGCTATTCTCTCTTTCATAGAGCCTTTTAACATTTAAAATAGCCATTTACAGAATGGAAAGTAAGGTAAAGTACGTCGTGAAATAAGTAACTTATCAGAAATAAGAGTTTGACCGCAATGTCATGTTGCTTTGACAACAAACATGACAGATTATTATTGATATGAATGGCTCATTCTCTCTCTCGATATCTCTCTCGCCTCTCTTTTTCTCGCCTCTCTCTCTCGCCTCATTCTCCTTCGTCTCTCTCTCTCTCTCTGCAGCACATGTGTTCGCTGGAGAGTGAACTGGAGAACCAGATGGGAGAGTTTCACATCAAGATGAAAGGTGAGTCATTTTCTCACCCCCCCCCCCTCCTTCTCCCACCAATTTGTTCTGACCCTCACTCCCATCTGTTCTTACCACCCCCTCACTCTCTTTCTCTCTCTCATTCTAGTGTTCTCCCTGTGTGCATATGTTATGTGCTGTAACTGTATGTCTCTTGTATTGCAGGTCTGATTGGCTATGCACGGTTGTGTGCAGGAGACCAATATGAGGTGAGAATAACTCATTGACACACACTCACCTACACCGACATATGCACACATGCAGTATACACACACACATGAGTAACTGATGGTACCCTTGACCCCCAGGTTCTGATGCGTTACGGGCGTCAGCGCTGGCGGATGAAAGGCCGTGTGGAGGTCAGCAGTAAACAGGTGTGGGACAGTGAAGACAATGTCTTCCTGCCTCTTATCACAGAGCTACTGTCAATCAAGGTGAGAAAGCCCTTTGGAAGGAGCATGATAGTGTTTATGATCAAATCAGTATTTACTGTAATTAACTCTGGATAAACGTGTTTTTGTTTATAATAACATGTATAATAACATATAGATATTATAAACATGTTTATAATAACGATATGTTATTACTGTATTGCCATATTATTATCACATTATTGTACACAAACAGCAAAAATACCCAGAACTTAACAATAGTCCTAAAAAAACATCACTTACCGCTACCATTCAACTGACTGTGGTTGTTTGTCCATTGTGGTTGCCAAGGTGACTGAGCTGAAGAGCTTGGCCAATCACGTGGTGGTTGGCAGCGTGTCCTGTGAGACACTAGACCTGTTCTGTCCACTGCCTCAGACGGTTGCTGTGGATATCAATGACTTGGGGACAGTAAAACTGAACCTAGAGGTCAACTGGAGGTCAGTCTCACCTCAATCATCCCTCTTTACCAATTCATCCCCTTGTCTCACCTCCCTCCACCTCAACCCCTGTTCCACCTTCATCTATCTCCCCATTCTATTGGTGATAGCCAAACCAGGCAATTTGTAAGAGAAAGAGTACTGTTTGTGTCAAGACTGACTCAGTTTGTCAGTAGTAATAACACACGATACAGCTGTTTCTATAATATATATCTCGAATGTAAATACAGTTGAAATCAGAATTTTACATACACTTAGGTTGGAGGTATTAAAACTCGTTTTTCAACCACTCCACAAATTTCTTGTCAACAAATTATAGTTTTGGCAAGTTGGTTAGGACATCTACTTTGTGCATGACACAAGTCATTTTTCAGTGGGTCAGAAGTTTACATACACTAAGTTGACTGTGCCTTTAAACAGCTTGGAAAATTCCAGAAAATTATGTCATGGCTTTAGAAGCTTCTGATACGCTAATTGACATAATTTAAGTCAATTGGAGGTGTACCTGTGGATGTATTTCAAGGCCTACCTTCAAACTCAGTACCTCTTTGCTTGACATCATGGGAAAATCAAAATAAATCATCCAAGACCTCAGAAAAAAAATGTAAACCTCCACAAGTCTGGTTTATCCTTGGGAGCAATTTCCAAACGCCTGAAGGTACCATGTTCATCTGTACAAACAATAGTACGCAGGTATCAACACCATGGGACCACGCAGCCGTCATACCGCTCAGGAAGGAGACTCGTTCTGTCTCCTAGAGATGAATGTACTTTGGTACGAAAAGTGCAAATCAATCCCAGAACAACAGCAAAGGACCTTGTGAAGATGCTGGAGGAAACAGGTACAAAAGTATCGATATCCACAGTAAAACAAGTCCTATATCGACATAACCTGAAAGGCCTTTCAGCAAGGTAGAAACCCTGCTCCAAAACCGCCATAAAAAAGCCAGACTACGGTTTGCAACTGCACATGGGAACAAAGATCGTACTTTTTGGATAAATGTCCTATGGTCTGATGAATGAAATATAGAACTGTTTGGCCATAATGACCATTGTTATGTTTGGAGGAGAAAGGGGAGGCTTGCAAGCCGAAGAACACATTCCCAACCATGAAGCACGGGGTGACAGCATCATGTTGTGGGGGTGCTTTGCTGTAGGAGGGACTGGTGCACTTCACAAAACGAATGGCATTATGAGGCAGGAAAATTATGTGGATATTTTGAAGCAACATCTCAAGACATCATTCAGGAAGTTGAAGCTTGGTCGCAAATGGGTCTTTCAAATGGACAATGACCCCAAGCATATTTCCAAAGTTGTGGCAAAATGTCTTAAGAACAACAAAGTCAAGGTATTGGAGTGGCCATCACAAAGCCCTGACCTCAATCCTATAGAACATTTGTGGGCAGAACTGAAAAAGCATGTGCAAGCAAGGAGGCCAACAAACCTGACTCAGTTACACCAGCTCTGTCAAGAGGAATGGGCCAAAATTCACCCAACTTATTGTGGGAAGCTTGTGGAAGGCTACCCGAAACGTTTGACCCAAGTTAAACAATTTAAAGGCAATGCTACCAAATGCTAATTGAGTGTATGTATACTTCTGACCCACTGGGAATGTGATGAAAGAAATAAAAGCTGAAATAAATCATTATCTCTACTATTATTCTGACATTTCACATTCTTAAAATAAGTGGTGATCCTAACTGACCTAAGAAGGGGAATTTTTACTTGGATTAAATGTCAGCAATTGTGGAAAAACTGAGTTTAAATGTATTTGGCTAAGTTGTATGTAAACTTCCGACTTCAACTGTATCTTGCCCTCTCTCACTTTCTCTCTCGCTCTCTCACACACTATCCTTCTCTCTCTCTCAGTCCGTTTGATAAAGATGACCAGACCTCGTCCTCCAGTACGGTTTCGAAGCGCTTTTTGTCCAATCAGAGCCCTCCAGACACACCTTCTATGCGCGAGCAGGTGTTTTATGTGAGTCACACCTCTCTCCCCAGCTTTAACCTATGCTTAAGTCAGCAGTTCATAATTGTCTGTAAAACCTAAATATTGTATTGTTTTATTGTTGTTATTATAACCATTGATTACTACTTGCTATTATTAGTTAAATTTTGTTCTGTTTCAGCTGCTCCCTGGCTGCTGTGTTTGTAGAGGTAGCAGTAGTGTGTGTGTGATTGTAGTAGAGGTGTGTGAGTATCAGTGAGCTGTGTAGGAGAGGACTGTGTGAGCGTACAAGAGTGGGTTGTGGTGCGTGTGAGTGTATTGGTGAGCTATGTGAATGTAGGAGAGAAGTGTGTGAGGATAGGAGTGAGTTGTGTGAAGAGTGGAGATCTGGTTGTGGAGTGAATGAGGGTACCAATGATATGTGTGAGACCAGAAGTGAGTATGAATGTAGATGTGGTCCGATTAGCTGTTTAATAGTGGTTGAGTAGTAGTCCAATTTCTCCCTCCTCTTCCTCGCCACGCCGAAGAGCGTTTCTCCTCGGAGCAGGACCAGACTGGGCCAACGCTGGTCAACGTTGGAGGTGTTCCGTTACACTTTGGCGGACAGGCTCTCTCCACCCAGCCGAATACACTCACAGTTGGTGTGTGGCTGCATACAGTTGAAGAAGTGTGGTTGTCTGTAGTTGAAATATGGTTGTGTGGTGGTTTTGTCATCAAGTCATGATTTTCAGTGTTCTGTACTTGGTAAATGTGAACTAGCCAGTGAGTGAGTCTTGGTCAATGTAGTCTGATCATTGCAATTTTCTGAAACGCAGTGCCATCTACGGAATTTGATTATTTTGTCCTTCAGATATATTGAAAATCATATTTGTATTTAAAGCATATGTTCAGTGCGCAGTTCTGGTGTAATTGTTCTGTCATAATGATGTTTTAGCCAAGTTAATTGTGTGACAGGAGGCCTCTTGAGTAGTGCAGTGGTCTAAGGCACTGCATCGCAGTGCTAGCTGTGCAACTAGAGATTCTGGGTTCGAGTCCAGGCTCTGTCGCAGCCGGCCGCGACCGGGAGGCCCATGGGGTGGCGCACAATTGGCCCAGTGTCGTCTGGGTTAGGGAGGGTTCGGCCGGAAGGGATATCCTTGTCTTGTCGCGCACTAGCATCTCCTGTGGCGGGCCGGGCACAGTGCACGCTGACACAGTCGCCAGGTGTTCCTCCGACACATTGGTGCGGCTGGCTTCCGGGTTGGATGGGCGTTGTGTCAAGAAGCAGTGCAGCTTGGTTGGGTTGTGTGTCGCTTCTCCCAAGTCAGTACGGGAGTTGCAGCGATGAGACATGACTGTAACTACTACCAATTGGATACCACGCATTTGGGGAGGAAAAAGGGCTGAAAAATACAAAGCAAAAAATTGTATGACAGGTCATCAAAATAGGAATTTAAATTCTCCTTTCCAGAAGGAAATAAAACAAATTTTACTCCATGTTTTGTCAGATGGACTCGCCTATTATTGATGACATATTTCTCTCTTCCTCTGCCCCACCCCTTCCCTCTCTCATTTATCGCTGTGTAGTATCTATTGAGGAGACCAGGGGAGCTGGAGAATGGTACAGTCTGGTCAAACTCCTCTGAATCATCAGACGACTCTTCCAGCCCAGCCATGGGACACACACACAGGATGATGGCCACTCACAGCCTGCAGACCACACCCACTATCCAGATCTCCTTCAATCCCCGCCAATCAAGCGTCTCTACCCCATCCCTCTTGTCCAATCAGGAGGAAGGGGAGCCAGACGCCACCAAGGGATTTGGCAAAACAGACTCTGTGAAGTGTACACTGATGAATGGCCATTTGAAGTGTTCACGATCTCTCAGCCATGTCAGTGAGAGAGCCATAGACTGTGCTTCGACTAACAGGTTGTCTGACCAATCAGTTGAGTCCTCTGAAACTCCAGAACCCCTACCCCGCTTAGACCTTGAAGTCTCCTGTGTGGCTTCTCACTGCTCTAACCAGGACATGCATGAAGCCTTGGACTTGCATGAGTCTGGGGGCCCAGAGTCATGTGTTTCAACCTCAGTGGATCAAGGTGATGCTCCTCCAGCCTCAACACTGCAGGCCGAGAAGCCTAGGGCTGGAGTTGAGCCTCTTCCCACAGACTGTGTACTGGGAGAGGGACTGAGGGAGGAAAAGTCCTCCGCGGAACACATTCACAGACTCCAATCTACTCAACCACAAGAGCTAACACTACCTGAAGAGACAGTGACTGTGAGTGTATGTGACAGTAGACATGTAATTGTGTGTGGGTAGACATGTAATTGTGTGATGTGTGTACTAAGTCTCTTTCCTCCGTAGGGTCGATCTCACAGTCGGTCCTTCAGCTTCACTCAGGAAGTTGAGACTGCCCTGGAGAGCTTTGATTTTCTCAACTGCTCTGACCTTGATGATGAAGAAGAGGAGGAGAAAGAACATGCAGAAGAGGAAGAAGATGAACAGAAGAGGGATGAGAAGGAGAAGGAACAAGAGAAGGAAAACGAGACAAGGGACTTTGCTGAGAGGTCAGCATTCCCTTCTATTATGTATCAGGCTCTAACTGAACTCATCCTGCCATCTAGTGTTTGAAAAGCGGAATGGTATGTGAATTTAGTTGAATCTGGATGGTGGATTTAGTTTGTATAATACTGGGTGAAGTTGCATAGTGCTGTTTTCTAATGCTCTACTCTCACGCTACTTTGAATGCGCCCAAATCCTTCCTATCCATTTCATAAGACAGAACTGTTTGCTCAATATTTTGTATTACACAGAGTGAGTCAGAGTCTGGGTGTGTGTGTCAGATTAAGTGTGTCAGATTGTGGTCTGTAATATTCTCCTTTTTGCTTTCCTCAGCAGTGATGAGTGTGAGGACGATGTTATAGAAATCATTGTCGAGGCCCCTGAAGGCTTCCGGAATGAGGACTGTCCTCCTCTAGATGCAGACTGCAGCTCTGAGGTAATGATAATGATCATGGGTTTATGCCTGTATAAATAGTGCCTTATGTTTCAGTGTTCTGAACTGTAGAGAACTTTGCATGTAACATTTACATAGGAGGAGGAGAGTAGCGAGCAGCTGCAGGCCTCCAGTGAGACAAAGGAAGAGCAAGAGGAAGAAAAAGAGAAGGAGAAAGTGGAAGACAAGAAGGAGGAGGAGCAGGTTACAGAGATGGACATCCCTGCCACAAAGGAGCATGGTGAGGGGGAATCTGCTGACTTGAGTGGTTTGAAGTGTGAGTGGTGTTGATCGAGATGTGTGTGTAATTTGTATATACAGTGATTTTGGAAAGTATTCAGACTTATTTTGTAGGATGTGCAAATGAATAAAAAATAAAAAACTGAAATATCATATTTACATAAGTATTCAGACCCATTACTCAGTATTTTGTTGAAGCACCTTTGGCAGCGATTACAGCCTTGAGTCTTCTTGGGTATGACACTACAAGTTAAATAAAAGTTGCCTAGTTAAATAAAGGTTAAATAAAAATATAACAAGCTTGGCACACCTGTATTTGGTGAGTTTCTCCCATTCTTCTCTGCAGATCCTCTCAAGCTCTGTCAGGTTAGATGGGGAGTGTTGCTGTAGAGCTATTTGCAGGTCTCTCCAGAGATGTTTGATTGAGTTTAAGTCTGGGTTCTGGCTTGGCCACTCAGGGATATTCAGAGACTTGTCCACTCAGGGATATTCAGAGACTTGTCCAGAAGCAACTCCTGCATTGCCTTGGCTGTATGTATAGGGTTATTGTCCCGTTGGACGGTGAACCTTCCCTCAGTCTGATGTCCTGAGCACTCTGGAGCAGGTTTTCATCAAGGACCTCTCTGTACTTTGCTCCGTTCATCTTTCCCTCGATCCTGACTAGTCTCCCAGGTGCTGCCGCTGAAGAACATCCCCACAGCATGATGCTGCTGCCACCACCATGCTTCACCGTAGGGATGGTGCCAGGTTTCCTCCTGACTTTACGCTTGGCATTCAGGCCAAAGAGTCTAATCCTGGTTTCCTCAGACCAGGGAATCTTGTTTGTCATGTCTGAGAGTCCTTTAGGTGCCTTTTGGCAAACTCCAAGCGGGCTGTCATGTGCCTTTTACTGTAGAGTGGCTTCCGTCTGGCCACTCTACCATAAAGGCCTGATTGGTGGAGTGCTGCGGAGATGGTTGTCCTTCTGGAATGTTCTCCCATCTCCACAGAGGATCTTTGGAGCTCTGTCAGAGTAACGATCGGGTTCTTGGTCATGGCCAGACCAAGGCTATTCCCCCAGATTGCTCAGTTTGGCCAGGCAGACAGCTCTAGGAAGAGTCTTGATGGTTCCACTGCGTTCTTGGGGACCTTCAATGCTGCAGACAATTCCTTCGACCTCTTGGCTTGGTTTTTGCTGTGACATGCACTGTCAACTGTGGGACCTTATATAGACCAGTGTGTTCCTTTCCAAATCATGTCCAGTCAATTGTATTTACCACAGGTGGACTCCAATCAAGTTGTAGAAACATCAAGGATGATCAATGGAAACAGGATGCCCCTGAGCTCAATTTCAAGTCTCGAAGCAAAGGGTCTGAATACTTATGTAAATAAGTTATTTCTGTTTTTTATTTTTTATAAATTAGCTAAAAATTATTAACCTGTTTTCGCTTCGTCATTTTGAGGTATTATGTGTAGATTGATGAGGGAAAAAAATATTTAATACATTTTAGGATAAGACTGTACCGTAACAAAATTTGGAAAAAGTCAAGGGGTCTGAAAACTTTCTGAATGCACTGTATTGATTGTGGAGGTGTCGTTGGTGGAGAGTAAGTTGTATTTATGCTTCATGCAGGTGATGAGGCATCCTGTGTTGAGGAACCCCGCTCCTCAACCCACAGCAGTATAGCCACCACTGTCCTTTAAAATAATGGAGATGCCACTTCTTCAGACCATTATCAGATGCCATCCTAATCCCACCACTCTCTTAAGAGATCCTTACCATTTCACCACTAACAGATCAAAGAGCTCCGCTCCTCTTCTCGATCAGACAATCAATTTCTGCCATGGAGTTCTTCTAGATCAGACAAGCAATTTCTGCCATGGAGTTCTTCTAGATCAGACAAGCAATTTCTGCCATGGAGTTCTTCTAGATCAGACAAGCAATTTCTGCCATGGAGGTGGAGATTGCGCAAATGAACATAAATATATTTGCCTCCCTCACTCCACTCGTGATTGAAAACATGAATGACTATTGTTGTCCACTCATCCAAAGGCCACGTGTACACACACAGTCACCTTACAGTGAAGATACATTTTTAGTCTAATGGAGCCTCTTCAATCAGAAAGTGCCTCAAGTTACAGAAAGAGGGATTGTCAGTTAACGAATACATGAAGAAAATGATATTTTTATTACGAACCAGAGAAGAATATGAATGAGTATAAAGAAGAGTTTTGATACATTGTTTATTTTCAGGATGACTTACAGATTGTGCACTATAAAAGATACAATTATTTACTGTTTCATATAAATAAATAATGTTGAGCAAATATGTTGCCTGCTTTCAGATGTTTAAACTTTATTATAAAAATCTGTTGGTTAACCTACTACATTGGATGGTATTTCTATGAGAGTACTTTCGGTGTGCTTTAAAAAAATCAGTATTTGAGAACGGCAGCAATGAAACAAAACCCCTCAAATGTTCTGTGCTGGCATCCAATACCCAAAAAGCAGAACTTTTACATCCATGACTTCCAGACTAACCTCTTTCTAAACTGTACTGCCCTCTCCTGGGTCATGATGGAGGACATATTCCCACAATATTATTTTAACCTTTAACTAAATTATTGATAATTGAAGGAGGTATATGGGATATACAGTGCTTGACTTGGACTAAAATAGGTGCTGGTACAAATGTTTGGTGCCGGTACTGTATATTTTTAGGTGTAAGAGCTCCACAATACTTTTGAGCTAATATTTTATAAGAGGAGTAGGAGCTCAAGCAGTAGAACGTTGGAGGTGCAGGTACTCCGCTCCAGTGAACTCTTGCCCAAGTCAAGCATACACTGTCATAGCCTGCTTCAATCCTTCCCAGCCCCACAATACATTTGTTATATAATGAAAGCAACATCTTTCACAAACTATTCTTACAAGCATGCATTTATGCTGTGGTTGCATGGTAGTCTTGAAATATTTAGCTTTTCATAGTGAAATATATCCCTATTAAGGTAACGCAAACTAATTATAGAAAAAATACAACTTTTTTTTGTCATGTGGAAACAACTGTTCACCCAGAACCACGCCCACGAACCCTGGAATTCAAAACTGGCGCTCAGACGTCACTGCCACACAACTGCTGCACTACCCCCCTCCCACTTCTCCCGTCGGGCCTCTGTCTGCGCATGCACATTCGCTCGTTCCAGGCCACCATTTTGTGTCGAGATAACTCTGTCAAAGCGTTAGAAGATTAATAACGCTGGGACGCAAGGGCAATCTTCCCTACCGTTGCCAGAGGAAGACCGAACAAGCACTGAGCGCTCAAGCAAATTTACCAGAAAAAGGAAGACCGAGGAGCAGGTAAAACGGCACTTTCTCCGATGAAGGGGGGCATTTTTGTAGGAGCTGTCGTCGGCCTCTAGGTGTCACGGTGGGGCTCGCGGTCCAGGCGACTGGCGGGGGGGTGTTTGTCTCCCTCTATCGTTATCGAAATTTACTAAAAACATTTATAACCCAGAAGTTAGAGCTTCTGTTAAACGTATTAGTGTATTTGGACTGCTATTGGTTCGTATTTAGGCACAGATGGCTTTATAAACGCCTTAATGTTTAGTGGCGTGTTTAGGCCAGGCGTCCATCTTCTCGTGCCCTTTGTTTCCTCTTTTGAGGAGAGAACCTGCGTCTCCTGGTTCTAGAACGAAAGCTTAACATTGAGTTTAAACTTTGTGTCGATGTATACGTTGTATCAATGTAACATCCTTAATGTGTCCAATCACTCATGGTGCAACACTTCGGAAGAAAAAAACATGTAATCAATAAATCTCTTCTGTAGTATTTCAGATTTACTACATGGGTAGTTATTTTAGTCGATGTTCTACAACATCCTTTGGTTCTAATATATCAACACTAATTGTATAATACTTTCTATGGATTCAAGCTATTTTACGGCTTCACAAAATGGGGCTCTAGTTAAGTTGGCTCGGTAACTTAGGTAACGTTTCACAAATGTTCCCGAGAGTAAACACGGAAGGAGGGAATGTAGCGTCATCTCTTAATATTTAGCCCAAATATGTCTGCGAGCACGGAGAGTAGATTTCTTCTCCAGAAGCTATCATCGGCACCACGTCCCATCGCGCCAGCCTGGTCCGCATACAGCCGCCTTTCGATTTAAAACTTGTCATGAGAGCTCGAGCTCCCTCTATAACCCGCACGGTAATGTTACAAAAACATCAGCAATACCGGGGCAAGACACATGAGGGTGAACTGGGTAGGTTCCTTTTATCAGTGAGTTTCTTATATATATAAAAATGATCTGCTTATTTTGGGAGTGCTGTTTTTTTTATTGGGACTTAAAGATCAGGATTAAAGATCAAATAATCAGCTGGTGTTCGGCAATTAGGCCTAGCTTGCAGTCGGCTTTCCAATTCATCAAACACCTTTGGGGTTGAGGTCAGGACAATGTGCAGGCCAGTCAAGTTCTTCCACAACGATCACGACAAATCATTTATGTATCGCTGAAACAGGAAAGGGCCTTCCCCAAACTGTTGCCACAAAGTTGGAAGCATAGAATTGTCTACTGACAATGTTTGTCTATGGAGATTGCATGGCGGTGCACTCAATTTTATACACTTGTCAGCAAACTGTGTGGCTGAAATAGCTGAATCCACTCATTTGAAGGGGTGTCCACATACTTTTGTGTGTATATAGTGTATCATGCTTTTTTACATTTTTTTATTTGACCCTTATTTAACTAGGCAAGTCAGTTAAGAACAAATTCTTATTTTCAATGACGGCCTAGGAACAGTGGGTTAACTGCCTGTTCAGGGGCAGGACGACAGATTTGTACCTTGTCAGCTCGGGGATTTGAACTTGCAACCTTCCGGTTACTAGTCCAACGCTCTAACCGCTATGCTTCAAAGTTATTTATTTTACAATTCTTCTGGTATTATCAGGTCGTTTCTATGGAGGGTGAAGTCGTTTCCATTGAGACCGCTCAGGTCGAGGGTCTCCAGGACAGTGGGGAGGGAGCAGAGCTGCTCCAGACTGCAGAGGCTTCCCTGATGGAGGGGGGTGTGGCACCCCAAGAGGTGATGGGGAATGTTGAAATGATGGTGATGAACACCCTGGACTCGACCCTTGACCCTGCCCTGCTACAGATGAAGACTGAGGTCCTTGAAGGGGGCGGAACAGTGACGGTCACCGGGGGAGACGAGGGACAGATCATCACCCTGCAGGTTAGTGTGAGTTTACGTTGAGAGAGGTTTGGAAGATATCCCTTGTAAGCCAAACTTGTAGGCATAAATTATTCAGAGAACTGACTGGCCCTGATTTGTGTCTTGACTTTAGGTGGTGAACATGGAGGGGAACATGGATCAGACGAGTGCAGCGCTGGGGCTTGGACAGCTGCAGCTGGTGCAGGTCCCTGTCACTACAGCCACCGTGGAAGAGCTCCAGGCCAGCTTCGTTGACGCCTCAGCAGGCAATACTGAGGCAGAGCCAGTGATCTGCCACACCCTCCCTCTGCCCGAGGGCTTCCAGGTCGGACGCTACTCAACTACACACACACTTTAAACAAGAATTTTAATATCCTGCTTAATGTTTCTATACACACTTTGGCCTGAAGGCTCTGGTGAGATGCACTGACTATAATACAACTCTAACCCCTTCCTGGCAATTTGTTTTTGTCTGGTGAAGGTGGTGAAGGTGGGGGCGAATGGAGAGGTGGAGACAGTTGAGCAGGAAGAACTGCAGGCAGCCCAGGATGAGCTCCAGGTGATCCATGGGGAGGAGGAGGAGGAAGCTGAGCCCCAAGTAGAGGACCAGACATGGTCAAAAGACCCAGATTACCAACCAACTGCTGGCATCCGCAAGGGGAAGAAGGGCAAGAAGAGCCGCCTGCGTTACGGGGAGGGGGAGCGAGACATGGACGTGTCTGTATACGACTTTGAGGAGGAACAGCAGGAGGGGATGCTCTCTGAGGTCAACGCTGAGAAGGTTGTGGGCAACATGAAGCCACCCAAACCCACTAAGATAAAAAAGAAAGGTCAGAGTTGTGTGAAAGGTCAAGTTTTGTGTCTCGGTGGGGATATGGCAACCCCTCTTTTGGGGTGTGAGGAGGAGATCTGTGTGTGTTAAAGGGAGACTCGGCGATGACGTAGATGCAGCAAGTAGAACGCATAGTGGGTCAATTTCCGCAACAACTATGACCGTTGAGGCGCAAGGCTCAACTTCTGTGCTGTTTTGGTCCTGTGGCTACCACTCTCTTAACAGCATGATGCGAGCCTGTGCAGACACTGTGTCACAGTGAGCGCGGCATCATGAATTTCGCTCGTCTTAATATTTGTGGTGCTGCTCGTGGCGACGTCATTTCGCTGAGTCTATTTTTTAATGTGTTTAATAACCTCTTTTGTCTCTCAGGTGTGAAGAAGACGTTCCAGTGTGAGCTGTGTAGCTACACCTGCCCCCGGCGCTCTAACCTGGACCGCCACATGAAGAGCCACACAGATGAGAGGCCACACAAATGCCATCTGTGTGGGAGGGCCTTCAGAACGGTCACACTGCTGAGGAACCACCTCAACACACACACAGGTATCTACAGACTCACATGTTCAGTCACAGGCTGTTTAAAAATAATAATAAGGGAATTTTTACTAGGATTAAATGTCAGGATTTGGGAACCTGAGTTTAAATGTATTTGGCTAAGGTGTATGTAAACTTCTGACTTCAACTGTATTTATCCTTATTGAATGGATAGGGTGAGTGTTACTTATGTTAACTATTGCCACTGCCCTCTCCGTTTTAGGCACTCGTCCTCATAAATGCCAAGATTGTGACATGGCATTTGTGACCAGTGGAGAGCTGGTGCGTCATCGTCGCTACAAACACACATTCGAGAAACCCTTCAAGTGCTCCATGTGTGACTACGCTAGTGTGGAGGTAAGTACGCACCTCTGATCTATTTTTACATGTTATCTAGCTGTGAACTCATTTGCAATGTATAACTGGAATGTTGTTTGAATGTTTCTCTCTCTCTTTGCCCCAGGTGAGTAAGCTGAAGAGACACATCCGCTCCCATACAGGCGAGAGGCCCTTCCAGTGCAGTCTGTGCAGCTACGCCAGCCGAGATACCTACAAACTGAAGAGACACATGAGGACACACTCAGGTAACACACACCCCAATCTCTCGGCCTTACACCCAAGTATTCCTGATTTTAGTTCTGTTGATCGATGCTACACTACTTGACCAAAAGTATATGGACACCTGCTCGTCGAACATGTCATTCCAAAATCATGGGCATTAATATGGAGTTGGTCCCCCCTTTGCTGCTATATCAGCCTCCACTCCTCTGGGAAGGCTTTCCACAAGCGCATTAGTGAGGTTGGGCACTGATGTTGTGGCATTGTCATGCTGAAACAGGAAAGGGCCTTCCCCAAACTGTTGCCACAAAGTTGGAAGCACAGAATCGTCTTGACTGTCATTGTATGCTGTAGCGTTAAGATTTCCCTTCACTGGAACTAAGGACCCTAACTATGGAAACCAGTCCCAGACCATTATTCCTCCTCCACCTAACTTTACAATTGGCACTATGCATTGGGCCAGGTAGTGTTTTCCTGGCATCCGCCAAACTTGTATTCGTCCGACGGACTGCCAGATGGTGAAGCGTGATTCATCACTGCAGAACACGCGTTTCCACTGCTCCAGAGTCAAATGGCAGAAAGCTTTACACCACTTCAGCCGACACTTGGAATTGTGCATGGTGATCTTAGGCTTGTGTGCTGTTGATCGGTCATGGAAAGCCATTTCGTGAAGCTCCCGACGAACAGTTATTGTGTTGCAACCGAGGACAGATTACTTTTATGCGCTTCTGCATTCAGCGGTTCCATTCTGTGAGCTTGTGTAGCCTACTACTTCGCGGCTGAGCCTTTGTTGCTCCTAGACTTTTCCAATACACAATAACAGTACTTATAGTTGATCGGTGCAGCTCTAGCAGGGCAAAAAATTGACAAATTCACTTGTTGGAAAGGAGGCTTCCAAGTGGTGCAGCGGTCTAAGGCACTGCATCACACCCGGCCATGATTGGGAGTCCCATGGGGTGGTGCACAATTGGCCTAGTGTCATTCGGGTTTAGCCGGGGTAGGCCGTCATTGTAAATAAGAATTTGTTGTTAACTGGCTTGCCTAGTTAAATAAATAAAATGACGGTGCCACATTGAAAGTCACTGAGCTCTTCAGGCCATTCTACTGCCAGTGTTTCCTATGGAGATTGCATGGCGGTGTGCTCAATTTTATACACCTGTTAGCAACTAGTGTGGCTTAAATAGCCCAATCTGCTAATTTGAAGGGGTGACCACATACTTTTGTTTGTGTGAATATATATTTATTTATTTTCACACACTACCGTTCAAAAGTTTGGGGTCACTAAGAAATGTCCTTGTTTTTGAAAGAAGCCAATTTTTTGTCCATTTAAAATAACATTGATCAGAAATACAATGTAGACATTGTTAATGTTGTAAGTGACTATTGTAGCTGGAAACGGCAGAATATCTACATAGGCAGAGACCCATTATCAGCAACCTCCACTCCTGTGTTCCAATGGCACGTTGCGTTAGCTAATCCAAGTTTAGCCATCATCGAAGGAATGAGCCTTACACCGTGGCCTGTTCTCTGGAGCGGGATCGATTTGGAGGTGTAGGGTCCGTCATGGTCTGGGGCGATGTGTTACAGCATCATCGGACTGAGCTTGTTGTCATTGCAGGCAATCTCAATGCTGTGCGTTACAGGGAAGACATCCTCCTCCCTCATGTGGTACCCTTCCTGCAGGCTCATCATGACATGAGCCTCCAGCATGATAATGCTACCAACCATACTTCTCGTTCTGTGCGTGATTTCCTGCAAGACAGGAATGTCCGTGTTCTGTCATGGCCAGCGAAGAGCCCGGATCTCAATCCCATTGAGCACGTCTGGGACCTGTTGGATCGGAGAGTGGGGTCTACAAATATTTGCACATGTTAAGTTTGCTGAAAGTAAATGCAGTTGACAGTGAGAAGACATTTCTTTTTTTGCTTAGTTCATATATACACACACACGTGTATCTGCCTCACATACAACCTAATAAAGCGTCCCTCTCTCTGGCAGGTGAGAAGCCATATGAGTGCTACATCTGCCATGCTCGTTTCACGCAGAGCGGCACCATGAAGATGCACATCCTGCAGAAGCACACAGAGAATGTGGCCAAATTCCACTGCCCCCACTGTGACACAGTCATCGCCCGCAAGAGCGACCTGGGTAAGTGACTCGCTTGTGCACAGTCATTTCTCCTCTGCTGAAATACGGTCTTGTAACCTTGAGTGAATCAGTCTGTGTTCCTTACATTTGGATTATCCCTTCCTTCCTTTTTCACTCTCAGGTGTGCACTTGCGGAAGCAGCATTCGTTCATGGAGATGGGCAGGAAGTGTCGTTACTGTGACGCTATGTTCCACGAGCGTTACGCACTCATCCAGCACCAGAAATCCCACAAGAACGAGAAGCGCTTCAAGTGCGACCAGTGTGACTATTGCTGCAGACAGGTACGTGAAAGAGACCACCTCTACTTGTTTCCTCACAATCTTCCCTGATTTGAAATGGTGGATGTCCACCAGATATTTGCCATCATCAATCTCAGAGATGAGGAGAAGAGGCCACTTTAGACAATTGAGATGCCTCCCATGGATATGTTTGGAATCAGCCGGAGACTAGACCTCGGTGTATTCACTGACTGTCCTATGTTTAACCTCTGACTCCTAGGAGCGTCACATGATCATGCACAGACGCACACACACAGGGGAGAAGCCATACGCCTGCAGCCAATGTGAGAAAACTTTCCGGCAGAAGCAGCTGCTGGACATGCATTTCAAACGTTACCATGATCCCAACTTCATCCCCACTGCCTTCGTCTGCAGCAAGTGTGGCAAGACCTTTACTCGCAGGGTAAGGGAACAACACACATCCACACTGCAGGCTAAAGGACTCATTCACATCCAAATGCATACCCTCCCGAGCAGGATACAGGACACTCAAAAAACACACCCTCCCACCAGGTTGGGGAGGATTGAAGCCTAGATGCTCCACAGTGTGTTGTGGTCTTAGTGCCTTCAGAAAGTATTCATACCCCTTGACTTCTTCCACATTTAGTTTTACAGCCTGAATTCAAAATATTTTTTCTCTCACCCATCTACACGCAATACCCATAATCACCAAGTGAAAAAATGTTTTTAGAATTCTTTCCAAATATACTGTAAATTAAATACAGAAATATCTAATTTCCATAAGTATGTACACCTGAGTCAATACCTTGTAGAAGCACCTTTTGCAGCAATTGCAGCTTTATGAGTAGTCTTGGGTATCACCTTCTGGATTTGGAATGTACTCACATTTCTTCCAGATCTTCTCAAGCTCTGTTAAAGAGCCACTGAACACGCCAATTGTCAGGTGTTTTTTCTGTTGATTATTAAAAATGAGATTTCAGTCTTTCCTGACCAATTCTGCATTTGGTTAATTGATTGTCCACCATGAGTCACTGAATACATCTAACATAACTCAGACTGTAAATAATTTGTATGTTTTTGCCAAGGATGTTTTAGTTACACAATTTTGTTTCTAACTAAGGTGTTTGGTGCGGTATTTCTCAAGCAAAGAATTTTTTGCAGGGTGTTTTATGTGAACATCGGAGCTGTTGAGCAGGTCTGTCACACTGTATGCTATTGGATTGAGTGCAATCACTACAGCTGTTCATCCCATAGTGGGCAAATGAACATTGTCAGATCAAAACAATCTTAATTTACCCATTGTGATGCATGAATGTTTTAGACGACTGACTTTGTCCCAAATTATCATGTCTACACTTGTAATAATAATTTTGACGCTAGTTTCTGACTCATTGGGGCCACGTGGTGTTTTTCAAAGGGAATCGTTGCTTTTTAAAGGCCATCTTTACATTAGATGGGGAGTGCGGTGAACAGCAAACTTCCACCGGTTTTCAATGGGATTCGTGTCTGGGCTTTCACTGGGCCAGTCAAGGACTCTCACATTCTTGTTCTGAAGCCATTCCAGCGTTCCTTTGGCTGTATGCTTGGCCATTTTTCAGTTGGAACGTAAATCTTCACCCCAGTCTCTAAGGTAATTTTGCACTCTGAAGCAGGTTCTCATCAATGATTTGTCTTTATTTGCCTCCATTCATTGTTCCCTCTATTCCTACCAGTCTCCCAGTCCCTACCACTGAAAAACATCCCCATAGCATGATGCTGCCACATCCATGCTTCACGGTAGGGATGGTGTTGAAGGGGTGATGAGCTGTGCCTGGTTTTCTCCAAACATAGTGCTTTGCATTCAGACCAAACAGTTAAATTGTTTATCAGACCACAATCTTTTGACTTATGGTCTTTCACGTGCCTTTTTGCAAACTCCAGGCATGCTGGTGCATTTTTTTCTCAGCAATGGCTTCCGTCTGCCCACTCCCATAAAGCCCAGATTGGGGAAGTGCTGTATATACTGTTGTCCTTCTGGCAGATTCTCCCATCTCAGCCATGGAACTCTGTAGTTCTGTCAGTGGTCATTGGGTTCTTGGTCACCTCCCTGACCAAGGTCCTTCTTGCATGGTTGCTCAGTTTGGTCGAACGGCCAGTTCTAGGCAGAGTTTGGGTAGTTCCGTATTTTTACAATATCCCGATGATGGAGACCACTGTGCTCTTTGAAACTTTGAACACTCTAGAAATGGTTTTATACCCTTTCCCAGATGTCTCATCACAATTCTGATTGTTCCTTGGAATTCATGGTATAGGTTCTGCTCTGACATGCACTGTTAACTGTGGGACCATATATAGACAGGTGTTTCTTTCTAAATCATGCCCAAACAATTTAATTAGTCACAGGTGGACTCCAATCACGTTGTAGTGACATCTCAAGTATGATCAAAGGAAATTGGATGTACATGAGCTCAATTTGGAGTGTCATACCAAAGGGATGTGAATACTTATGTAAATGAGATTTCTGTATTTATCTTTAAATGTGCAAACATTTCTAAACATGTTTTCACTCGGTCATTATGGAGTATTGTGTTTAAATGGGTGCGAGAGAATCTATTTAATCCATTTTGAATTTAGGGCTGTAACACAACAAAGTGGAATAAGTCAACGGGTATGAATCCCCGTTTACATTTTTTGATTTCTTCCATTTTCCATTATTCTTTTTAAACCAGTTACACATACGAACAACTACATCTCATCTGCCCAGACCCACATGCTCACACCCCATCCCCTAATACATGCATTTGCCACATGGCCTTAAATTGTACAAATTAGTTTTTCTAGGTCGCCCATGCTATTTCAATAAATCATTCGATTTTTTTCATTATGTAAATGGTTTATTTGCATGGTTTTAGTATACATTTTTTCAAGATGAGTGATGAAGAGAATCGTCCAGCCCATTGACTATCTCACTGTTTTCTGAAGGCACTGTATATGACTCTTTGCTTCTCAGAACACCATGCTGCGTCACGCAGAGAACTGTAACGGAGAGAACACTGGCGATGAGAACGGAACCCTGCCCAAGAAAGGCCGCCGCGGCAGGAAGAGGAAGATGCGCTCCAGACGGGATGACGACGATGACGACACCGGTACGACCAAGTCACAGTTCACTTTATTGTTCTTATACATGCAATGCAACAATATCGTGTAATATTGTTTACTATGCATCTTAAGAGTACATTGCTAAAATCAGGTTTTTCTTGTTCCTCTCTTCCACAGAGCCTGAGCTGGATGACATTGAGGAAGAGGAGGAGGAGGAGCTGCTAGCTGAGATTGAGGTGGAGCAGGCACCACCGGTTGTCCCTGTCCCTGCCCCTGTTGGCCCACCAGCCAAGAGGAAACGTGGAAGACCTCCCAAGGCCAAACCTGCCCCAAGTGAGTGTCACTCTGGTACCTTGTTGGAATAAAAATACCACCCTCCCTACTTAATTTCTTAAAGGAATCACTTTTCATGCAGACAGCATCGAGTGAATACTTTGGCCTTCACATATTTAATCAGGTGCAGATCACTGATCAGTACCCAAAGGGACTCAAAACAGCTGAACAGATTGTAAAAGTGGTTTTCTTCTTCCCTCAGCGGCGGCAATCATCCGGGTGGAGGATGAGACCACAGGCGAGGTGGATGACATCATCGTGAAGAAAGAGATGAAAGCTGAGCGGGCGAGCCAGGAGGAAGAAGCTGTCGAGGATGAGGAACCAGCAGTAGAGGTGGAGCATGCCAAAGGAGAACCTGCCAATCAGGTAGAAGAGTCACTCCAGGGGGAGGAGGTGGTGCAGGAAATGGCACTGTCTGTCACAGAGGGTCCCCCCAACGGTGACCTCACTCCTGAAATGATTCTCAGTATGATGGACCGGTGATGAAGACGAAGTCTCTGTCTACATCTAACAATACAAAGTGTCCCCTATCTGTACACTAACATACACCCCATTGTACCCACCATCAAACATACACGTATACCACACATGCACACCCCAGTTATAACCTGAGATCATATCTATCTATCTCTGATGTTGATGATAATGCCTGGGACATGTCTAAAGATACCTTTAGCCCATTCTATTTTTTTAAGAGCTTATTTTTCTCTCTTGTGATCTCTATCTACATCCCACTGCGAAACCCCTGACACCCTCATGTTGAATTATGTTTGTATACAGAATCTGGATAACATTGTGCAGACTGTTGTCACTGGAAAATATGTAAGGAGAGGGAGGTGGTTTACATCATGATGATGTCTTATGTCAAATCATGTGCTCATTCTGCTATCAATTATGTTCTATAGGCCCTCCAGAATGCCTTCTCTGTTGCATATTTTGGCCCATATTTGATCTCTTCATGTTGGCCCTCTTGTGCTCTGTTGTCTGTCTAAAAACAATTATCATGTGCTTTCACCCATGGAATTAGCTGTTCGGGGGTCAAAGGTTAGGGGGGTAGGAGGACCTGAAATATTCTGCTTTTACAAAATGTGATGCTGTTTTCAAATGAAACACAATACCTTGCTCTTGTTAATTAAAGCTTTTAGAATTTATTTGTTTTTTGGTTTAATGCTTTTTTTATTTTGTACCATCGAAATTAAATGCTAGGGGGCTTGAATGGCAAGATATGATTGGAGGGGTGGGAGAATGTTTGACTGTACAGCCAATAATACAAATAAAAAAAGATCAACCTACTGGGGTGTCATGAGTCAATTTGCTTCAGTTTCAGCTGTTATTAGGCTAATTTAGTATGGCATGTAGTACTGAAATATAGACACGATAGGATGTTAGATCATGTTCAGACTACAGCATAATCTGCCCTATTTATCTGCTACATGTTTCTGACAGAAGGCTTATGCCCACAAGTCTCTTTTTAGAAACCTGTTTGGAGTAGTAGGTGAACTAGACTATTTTGGTTGTTCCTGTTGAATTTCTTTCAGAGGATCTGCCCTCTGATATTGACTGCTTCATTAAAACACAATTTTAGTCCCCTCCCTGGTTTTCCCTTGCTTGATATTTTAATCACTTCTTGGAGATTTACACACCAGAAACCCATTGCCTAGATCGCCAATCATTTTCTATAACCCATCCATGTAAAATCAATTATTAATTTGTAATTTTAGCACATATTGTTCCCTTCCTGCATTTTGGTCAGTTCCATGAAGAACCTTAATTTATATTATAAATTAATATATGCTAGACTGCCTTGTGCACCTGCACCACTCTCCCTCTAACACAAGCTCTAAATTAGTCCATTCTTTCTCTGTCTTATTCTTTTGGTCTTTCTCACGTGTTTGTAGGAAGGGGGGGGGTAGAAAGGCGAGGCCCCTTGTCAAATCTGTCAGTCTAGCTCAGCTTGGCCCCTCCTACCTTGGTGGAGGCAGTGAATACTGCTGCTGGTGCTCTTAGCAACCGTGCCTCGGCAACAGCCACGGCAACGGAGCACCACGACAACGGAGTGCTGTGTCTCCCCTTATGGAGCTTCCATTGGGTGGGCCGGCGCTGAGGCACTACACCCGCAGCAGACCTAGACCACACCGACAAAACCAACACCTCCGCCCCAGCAGACCACAGGTACAGAGGGATGGAAAAAAATGGGTGCTGTGTAGAGGCGTAATGGTGAGGGGAGATGTGATAGGGTACAGTGGGGAGAGGGAGGGATGGAGAGAAGATGCCTGGTGCCTGCTTGATTCAAGGTACTTGT
Source organism: Oncorhynchus nerka (assembly GCF_034236695.1). NCBI lineage: Eukaryota > Metazoa > Chordata > Actinopteri > Salmoniformes > Salmonidae > Oncorhynchus > Oncorhynchus nerka. Next base: position 71,612,310 of record NC_088422.1, on the reverse strand, counting down.
ATCGCAACCAGCTGCTTGCATATTCTACACCAATAGTGTGTGTTTGGGGGGATTGCCTTTGTGTATAGGATTGTGATTGTATGTGGCTAATTTCTAGGGCTATATAATGCTTCGTCTGAAACTGGTGGGCTTTTTCTTGGTAGGTATGTGTGAATTTTCTCTACTTTAGCCATCATCACCTTATCCATTGTATGCCTGCCATTGGTACTGTATCAGTCACGATCAGAGTTGCACATGTAATGCTGGTTTTGTTGGATGAACTAAACCAAACCTAATCACATGGGCAGCCTTAGTGCCACAAGAGATGACATCATAGGGTATTAATGGTTTTCTGAGTCAGTCATTGGTAATTGTACATACCAATGGTAGTGTGATAATGTAGATCTAGGGGATATATGAGGTGTTGATGTGTATATTCTGTGTGTCAGGGAAGTCTGAGCCCATGAGGTGACAATTTTATGTAATAATTACTATGTGCTATATGAAGTAAACTGCTCTCAGTAACCTGATATCCAACATAGCACTCTTTCCACGAATTGGAAACCCTTTTGCTTTCTATTTCTCTGGTACTCTAACTGCAATGTGTGTACATTCTCACACACAAACACCTAATAATCACAGATGTCGTAAAACACATGTCTTTCTCTGTGCGTGTGTGCATGGGTGTGACACAGGAATCGGTGGTTGACAATGAAAATGGAGTCCCTAATCACATGGGGCGAGTTGATGAGGGAGTTGAAGAGTTCTTTACTAAGAGAGTCCTTCCTGTCGACACAATGTGAGTATCTGACCAAACTCATTTTTAGATAATCTGACACTTCACTATCTCATCCCCAACACATCTTAACCAGCTCACAATAAACCTCTTTAAATTTGAGTAATTTATGAGATGCTCATATTCATAACAACCTTCAATAAGTACATTCAAGGAATATAATTTATAACATTTTCCTGACCACATTACCTGCATGCAGGCCCTAGCTTGCCCAGCTCAGGCCACATGGCCAGGAAAAACTTGGGCCCTATGATTGACAAACACACACATGCTGATCCTGTGCTACTCTGACTCTTCCTTCAGGAAAACACAGAATGAGTCTGAGGAACCCCCCATTACTGAACAGGAAGTGGAAGTAGCGCCTGCTAGCGCCGTCCCTTGCCCCGCCCCTTCCAGAACCCTACGGAGGAAGCTGGGCGAGTTCTTCACCCTTAAAAAGCGGAGGGCTGTGAAATCAGAGGGAAGCCAAGAGGGGAAGGCCAAGAAGACCTCCATCGCCGACCTAATTCGGCCTCTTAGGGAGGCCACCAGAGCTGAAAAAGATCAAGTGAAGGAGAATGAAAAAGTGAAAGAGAAGGAGAGTGTGGATGACAGCTTTGTGACAGGAGATCCAGTGGAAGCAGAAACCCCTCCTGATGGTCCCACTCCACTGAGGGGTGAGGCTCCACCCCGTCGTGCGCTAAGAGAGGGGAAGTCACAGTCTCTCATTCTGCTTTCTGGATCCGCAGCCAACGCTGGGAACACCAAGAACACTGCACAAGGGAAGGTAGATATTCAAATGTGTTCAACCGACCCTTTGAAACAATTTGATGGGTTAAAGCAATTTGGTCAATTCTACACCGCCTATGAAAGGATTGTTTTTGCTTTTATTTGCTTCTCCTTGGTTCTGGTTAGTTTCAGAAACACTCGTCTGACAGCCATCATGGCTTTGAGCAGCGCCTCCAGCTCATGCTACAACGTATTGGTGTGTCCAAAGCTCAGCCAGGAGAGACACAGGTGTGTATGTGCATTTATCTGAGTGTGTATGTGGTTGTGTGTCTATATGGAAAACATAAAACTTCTTATTCCATTCTACAGAGTCAGGAGGGAGAGATGAAAAAAGCTGAATCAGAGGGTAAGTCCTTTTACTCATATAACACTTGCTAGAGTATATGTGCAAGTCTGTGTGTGGTAATGGATGTGTGTTTTCCTTCATTTTCTGTCTCGGTTTCAGGCACTATCATCGATAATAAACCTGAGCCCCCACCCACATTTATGAAGCCCCGGACCATGTCCACTTCATCAGGTAACACACACATGCACAATTACACTCATGCAGACAAACACACGCACGCACACACAAACACACACACTATTGTATACAATTTTGTGTATCTTATGCTCATCTTCTTTCTCTTTAGATACGAGACGAGCGGTCCGACAGAGTGTGTCCGCACATGAGTCAGCTGGGAAACCTGCTCTGCCTCCTAAGCCAATAATTAAGCGAGGCCCAACCCCACCTCCCACTATCTACAGTCATCTCACCCCTGAGAATGACCTATCCCAAATACAGGAAGGAGAAGCATGTTCCCCCACAGACCCCACCCCTAGTATCACTGATACCCCTACCAGTTCTAAACCTATCCCCACTGACACCACTATTCCCATCACTGTCCCAGATCCCACTAACTCTTCTATTCCCACAGACACCATCATTCCCTCCCCTGTCCCAGATCCCACTAACTATTCTATTCTCACTGACACCATCATTCCCTCCCCTGTCCCAGATCTCACTAACTCTTCTATTCCCATTGACACCATCCTTCCCCCCGCTGTCCCAGATCCCACTAACTCTTCTATTCCCACAGACACCATCATTCCCTCCCCTGTCCCAGATCCCACTAACTCTTCTATTCTCACTGACACCATCATTCCCTCCCCTGTCCTAGATCCCACTAACTCTTCTATTCCCACTGACACCATCATTCCCCCCGCTGTCCCAGATCCCACTAACTCTTCTATTCTCACTGACACCATCATTCCCTCCCCTGTCCCAGATCCCACAAACTCTTCTATTCTCACTGACACCATCATTCCCTCCCCTGTCCCAGATCCCACTAACTCTTCCATCCCCGTTTCTACTACTGATACTTCCTCTAATTCAACCCCCAATGACATCATCCCCTCTACAATGTCTGCACCTACCCCTATCAATACTACAGCGCCCACCCCCAACACCACCACCTTCATCCCCAGTACTAACCCTGCCACAACCACTACCAATACCTCCATCACAACTACATCTGGCCCTATGAATATTACAACTTCCACCCCCCTACTGACATGAACTTTGACTCTATCCCCACTATTACCCCCACCCCAACTCCCCCTGCCTCCACTGACTCCACCACCCCAACCACCTCTGCGTCGTCCATCTCTAATCTAGTCACAATCACCATTACAAGCATTACTACCCCAACACCTGTTAACACTAATACTGATACCCATACATCAACAACCCCCATCACTAATGCTTCTAGCCCTACCCTTACTGATACTACCGCCTCAACTTCTACTGACTCGACAACTCCAACACTAAATACTACCATCTCCATAATTGCTTCTGCTGGCAACAACACTTCTACTCCCGCCCCCACTACCTCTCTGTGTCCCACCCCCACTAACTCTCTGTGTCCCACTACCTCTCTGTGTCCCACCCCCACTACCCTAATTACTAATTCAGTTACCCCACCTACATCTCCTGCTGCTACTATAACAACCTCGACCCTTAATTCTATGAATGGTGCTTCCACTCCTACCCATATCTCCATAAACTCCACGATCTCCAACACTACCCAAACTGGAACTCACAATACCAGCGCAACTAACTCTGTCAACTTCACTTCTACCTCAAGCACCACTAACTCTACTAGTCCTATCCCTACTTGCTCTACCAGCTCAACTTCCACTAACTGTGCTGCTTACACTGCTACTATCCCTAGCAGTCTGATTCCCATTATCTCTAATAATCACTCCCCCACTGTCACTTCTATCCCCACTGCCACCCACTCAACTAACTCCACCAATGTTTCCTCCCCCATATTCTCTTCTACTCACACCACTACTAACACTACTAGTCCCATCCCAACTAACTCTACTAGCCTGACCACTAGCCCCACCCCCATTAACTCTAGCCCCGTCACCACTATCTCTACAGGCTGTTCTAATATCACCACTGCCACTAACTCTTCTGTCCTCATCAGTAGCCCCAACCCCATTAACTCTACTACCAACACCCCCACTAACCCTTCAAATCCCACCAACACCAATAAACCTACTAACTCTACTACACACACCACTATCTCAATCCCCACTAATTATGTTACTCATAGTCCCACTAACTCTTCTCCTCATAGCCCCACTAACTCTTCCAGTCCAACACCCACTAACTCTGCTAGCCCTACACCAACTAATACTATTCAACCATTACCTGAGGAGAGAATTAGCCTTAATCCTGCAATGGGACTGCTGTCCATGACTAAGGCTACAAGTAAGTGTGTGCTTTCAATAGTAATAATAATATTGCTTGAAATTTGGAATTAACCTGTTGAAAATAACATTTTGTCCTTCCCTTTCCTCTCCTACAGATGACCTGAATGCTGAGAGGGTAGAGAGGAACAAGGAGACAGAAGAGAAACGTAGCAAGGAAGAAGATGTCAGGAGGGCCACAGAGAAAGAAAAATAACAAATCATTGGCGCACAACATATGCAAAACCATAAAAGAGGAGGAGGTTCTGCAGAAGGTAGATGAGATAATGAGGCAGGGAGTAGAAGGGAACAAATCAAATGAAGAAAGAGAGTTGTGTAAAAAGGATGGGGATAAAAAGAGGGAAGGAGGGAGCAATGTGTCAGATGAAAAGAGTTCAAAACTAAGGAGGTGGTAGAGAGCAAGTCAAACAAGGGACCAACTACTGTGATAGAGGCAGGGGAGACCACAGTAAAATAAATGGGGGGAGAGTCCATGGGACTGAGTACAGGGACCACATCACAGCAGAAAACCGCAGAGGGTGGAACATCGGACCAAAGAACTGAGACCCCCTCTGTGTGACACAAATGGACTGACCCAGCAACGTGTCCTTTTTTTTCTCAACCATGTTTACATTTGCATTGCACGTATTGTATGATTATGTAATACATCAACTGTGGTGAAATATGTTTACAATAGATGGATATGATATACAGTACTTATGATAATTAAAAGTAATATTCATAATGTCATGATGTCTTTATCATGTTTCAGTCCGTCTGTTAGTTCCTAGCTCCCAATCTCTTTCGAATGTCTATAACTAAGCCTAAACCAGAGATGTATGACAAAAGTTGGTGGAAGGGGAGAGATAGAAGTGTTTCTTCATGGTAGTACCAGAGTGAATCATTGCCCTATATGCCCTCAACGACACACCTTGACGGACAGAAATGATTGGATTGATTAAGGTAATATGTGGTTGCAGAACCATATCTGGCCATCACCTGTCTCCAAGGACAAATTGTCAAGGGCAGACAGAGGGGAGCAATTACACTAGGGGATGTTGCTCCCAATAAGTTACTCCTAAAGACATAATTTCCTTCTTTTTTTAAGGGTAGATGAAGGGACTATACAGGTGTTCCCCACAAGTGCTTTAATACAGACATTTTAGATAAGGGGTCATGAATGGACAAGGAAAGGAATATAGCGTGTGCAGTGGGACAGGACACACTTATCGGTATCGAAATGGCGTGAACAGTGTTTCCCATGATAGGGGATTGCAGTGGGAACCATTTGCTGTGGAAAGGTTCCCCAACGGAACGTAAATAAAGTAACATCAGTCAGTGGAACCGCTACATTCAATCTGACTCAAAGGTGGTTGTCGTTGTTTTACTATCAGGTGAGTTGCAATGTATATTTGCCGCTGTTCCCAAATGTAATAGTGTAAATCTGAACGACATGACGACCTAGGGCAGTGGTTCCCAGCCAGGGGTAGTAATTGAGTAGACACATAAGACCAAATGCACATGAGGGGGTACACCGGGCAAAGCAAAATTCAGTTGGTGGTACAGTAACTAAAAAAAGGTTATGAACCACTGACCTAGGGGATCTACAGTAGCTAGCTAACGTTAGGGGTAAGCAGCTAAGTTTGCTGTCACATGAGTAGGAGGAAGACTTCGCCGTACAGTTCACAACAAAGCTAGCTAAGTAACGTTAAAGTTGGTATTGATGTTTTCTCGATATGATCTATTCTATTAGCTAGGCCTAGTTCTAATTTATCTTAGTTTAGTTTGTAAACTAGTTATGTGTGGGAAAGTTAGTACCACGAGAGGCTTTTCACTGCAATGTTTAGCTAGTTAATAAATCCACAACTGTGTATGGATATTATAGTCACCACAGTTAGTGTAATAACAGGTAACTAGCTAGTATACTGAAAATAGTATAAGGGACTAGTGCCATCAACTGTCACATTATTCTGTACATGCCTGTCTCCAGTGTTTTAGGGTGCGTGGCCATGACTCGGGGTAGGAGGACTAAGTTGGAGTCCTGGATAGAGCAGGTCATCCTGAGTTATGGTACAGAGCCAAAGGAGGAGAAGAAGAACACTCTGATAAAAGCGCATGTTGTTGGGGTAATGAGGCATCTAGTACATACACTTCATGCAAGGCCTGTGTTCCAAGTTTAGAAGGTGTGTGTGTGTGTGTGTGTGTGTGTGTGTAGGTTGGCCGAATGTCAGAGTTCCAAGCCCGGCCGACTGAGGGTTTGACAACGTTGCTGTTCCTCTCTGATGGAGTGGTGCACATCCCCGCCATACTGACCCAGGACGCCTGGGAGACTCTTCAGGAGTGAGTTAACATTTAGGACAAGCGTAGAGGCCTATGAGATCATATTAAATTACATGTATGTCTAAAACCCACCTATAAACCATTTCATTTTAAGCCCAGTACAAATCTAACAGCCAACATAAGGAGAAACAAGACTAGACAAAACTTATTAAGGTAATTAAAAACCATACAGCAAATGGTGATGCATTTCTATCTATCTGTATCCTCTGGCAGACAGGAGGACCGTGAGTGCTTCTCCAGTCTCATTAATTGCACAGTGTGTGTGTATTCATACACCCTGCAGTTCAACATGGACTCTGAGCAGGTGCGTGTGAATGATCCTATGATACTGGTACTAGAGTAGTCCTTTGGTCTTAGAGAGACAGCTCCTGTTCTTTATTCTTTACCATTCATATTTTATTTTACTCTAAATGTGTCCTCATCTCCTCAGACAAGGAGCCAGTTTTACTTATCGGTTGGTGAGCTGACCACCACATCAGCTGGGGCTGCTAAAGACAACACCCCTTGCTGGTAAGAGACGCACCTCCTGGCCTCCAAACCCAGACACCCACACATATGCACCTTAATTGGGAAGAACAGGCTCATTCTAATGACTGGAGCGGATTGAGTGAAATGGTAACAAATACATTAAACACATGGTTTCCAGGTCTTTGATGCCATTCCATTTGCTCCGTTCCAGCCATTATTATGAGCCGTTCTCTCCTCACTAGCCTCCTGTGATACACACATTAAATGTAGTGACTCTCCAACTTGCTTTTGTTTCAGCACATCGCTCAACTCAGTCAGACAAAAGATCTGTACAACATGGAGGTGAGTATGGGGTGTGTCTATTTATATGTTTAATTTATTTTTATCTTTTTAAATGAACGAGGCAAGTCAGTTAAGAACATATTCTTATTTACAATGACGGCCTACCAAAAGGCCTCCTGCGGGGACGGGGGCTGATATTAAAAATAAAAATGTATTAAATTAAAATATAGGACAAAACACACATCACAACAAGAGAGACAACACAACACTACATAAAGGGAGACCTGAGACGACAACATAGCATGGCAGCAACACATGACAACATCATGGCAGCAGCACAACATGGTACCAGCATAAAACAGGGTACAAACATTATTGGGCACAGACAACCGCACAAAGGGCAAGAAGGTAGAGACAAGAGTCTGTGTTTGTGCATTTTTTTGTTGTATATAATACATGTGTACATTACTTTATATATTGTATTTGTTGATCATGTGTTTTCTTTTATCCCCAGATCCCTGCTTGCACAGGATTCTGTCCATACTCAGAACACCCAGTCTGGTACGGAACTCTATACACTCTGCACTACATTGATGATTTGTATCCTTATTGTTTGCCACACCTGTGTATATGACTGTGTTTCCTATCTACTAGAGTTCAGTCTGTCAGAGCTGCTGGGGGAGTGGCAGCATGACTGGCGCCAGTCTCTGTTGAAGGATGTGATGGAACTCCTGAGGACACCCACAAACCCCCCCTCCTCACAGCCCTCCACCTACCACGCCCTCACACACACTGGCACCAGATGGGCTATTGAAAGGTTCAGATATAAGGTGTGTGTGTGTGACCAACCTATTAAATGTATGAAAACAGTAGGAAATCTGCAACTTTACAAGAAGGTTGTTGTTTTTTCCTAGAGGGAGGATACTTTCAATGTCCCTGTGTCTCACCTACACATCCCAGATGATCTGAGCCAGAAACTACACACACCCTCAGGTAACACTTAAGGGTGTCTCACCCTCTCTCTCACACCTGAAAATCACTTACACCTGTTCGGTCTTTCTGAGCTGACCGTTGTGTTTTATTTAGAAGACAACAGTGAAACGCAGAGTGGACTGGTCCCTCCATCTGAAGACAGAACGACAGACCCACCAGAGACCGATCAACCAATCGTTGCTGCTGACATTAGGCAGACTGACAGGCCAGTGCCTCTGGAGAGAAGACATCCTGCTCATGGTCCCACACTTTCCCGTGAGTTATGTTTGTTAACTGGTCCATGCTGTAGATTAAGTATTTGCTATCCGTTACTGCTAGCTGAAGTATGCTGCTACCACAATAGAGCCCAGTGTGTGTACAAATATCTATATTTTTCTCTCCCTCTCTCTAGAGGAGAGTATGGATGGTGAGGTGGTGTCAGGGGTGACCGGAGGAGCAGTGGCGAGCCCATGGGATATGTTTGCTCCAGCAGCTGAGCTGCTCAGGACCTCCTCTGCATCTGACGGTGTGCTCCTTTCCTTTTAACTTTTCAATCATTCAACCTCTATACACACACACACACGTCACACCATGCACATTTGTCTTTGCGCCGTACTAGAGATATTCTAACTTCTCTCTCATTGGTTCCCTGACAGAATCCATCACCACGGAGCCCCTCCCCCTCCAGAAGAGCCCGTCTCTGCTCGACCCCACTCCACAACCAGTCACCCTTGCAACGTTTCCCCTGGCAACCAACACCCAGGTGCCAACCCTGACCCATGGGGCTACCCAAAGGTCAGGCGAGCACTCCCTTCCTCCTTATCAAAAACCAGGCACCTCCCACAGCCTACTCCCCTCCAGTGGCGGCTCCTCCACTGTGAGTCTATCTACAAAGCACCAACGCTCTGGCATGAAGCTCCACCACAGTGGCTTAACCACAACACTTCAACTTCCAGTCACGGAGCAGCAGGATCAGGTGGAGGAGGATGTTGTGAAGAGGTGTAGGAAGGTTAAGAAGAAGAGTTCTGTGCAGTCCCCCAAGGATAATGATATCACCTGGGAGGAGGAAAATATGCAGAAGAACTGCAGCCTGCCCTCCTGGATGTTTGAAACTCAGGAGGTTTCCAGGATTGGGGAGGGAAGCAGCTGCAAACAGAAGGCAGTTGCAGCACTAGCCCCCCGGAGGTCCTCCAATGTAAGGGTGACCAGTTTTCAACCAAGAAATAGGATATATATTGACCATTTAGTGGAATTTTTAACCTGTCCGTTTTGTTAGATTGGTGTGAAGTAAATTATCTGTCTTGCTCTCTCAGGTTCACAGTGATGGCACTTCGTTCTCATATTCTTATCAGCTGTGTGGCCGCATTTCGAAGGATCTAAGCCATTTAAAGTGAGTAAACCGTGTGTGTGTGTGCCGTGCCTTCGGAAAGTATTCAGACCTCTTTGCTTTTTCCACATTTTGTTACTTTACAGCCTTATTCTAAAATGGATTAAATAAATACAAATCTTCAGCAATCTACACACAGTACCCCATAATGACAAAGCAAAAAACAGGTTTTTAGAAATTCTTGCAAATGTATAAAAAAAACTGAAATACATAATTATTCATACCCTTTGCTATGAGACTTGAAATTGAGCTCCGGTGCATCCTGTTTCCATTGATCATCCTTGAGATGTTTCTACAACTTGATTGAATTCTACCTGTGGTAAATTCAATTGATTGGACATGATTTGTAAAGGCACGCACCTGTCTATATAAGGTCCCACAGTTGACAGTGCATGTCATAGCAAAAACCAAGCCATGATGTCAAAGGAATTGTCAGTAGATTGTCCACATTGACCCTGTACCCCCTGTATAAAGCCTTGTTATTGTTATGTAATTTTATTTCGTAAATATTTTCTTAACTCTATTTCTTGAACTGCGTTGTTGAATAAGGGATTGTAAGTAAGCATTTCATGTTAAGGTAAGGTTGTATTCGGCGCATGTAACAAATACAATTTGATTTGATTTAGAGCTCAGAGACAGGATTGTGTAGAGGCACAGATCTGTGGAAGGGTATGAAAAAATTTCTGCAGCATTGAAAGTCACCAAGTACACAGTGGCCTCCATCATTCTTATGTGTGTTTCAAGATGGCGTAGCCGTCAGATGTCTGTTTGTGCCATGAATATATCTTTTTAATCTCATTTTCCATCTACGGACTGAACATAATCTCCTGCAACCAGCCTCACCCAATGTGGTACGGATCTGCTATTTTTTTTACACTTTAGAACCGGAACCCCCATCAGAAGCTAGCCAGCTAACTAGCTAGTAGTCAGTTAGCCACTGCTAGTGGTCATCACCATTAACTCGGACATCAGCAAGCCTCAGCCCGGTCAATTCCTGCCAGTCTGCACAGTATAACAACCCAGAGCATATCGGACTGCTTTTTCTCTACCACATCTCCGGATTCCTACCGCAAGCTTTGAACTTTTACACCAGATCATCGCAGCTAGCTAGATGCTATCCGAGTGGCTACTCCTGGCTAACGTCTCTGTCCCGAAGCAAGCACCAGTTAGCCTGGAGCTAGCCTGGAGCTAGGCACATCTCCCGGCTAGCTGAAGAGGTCCATCAGCCAATTCTTGGGCTACAATACCTATTCTGCCAATTGCCCTGGACCCTTTTACTGCCGACACGGAGCCCCGCCGATCCTTCACAGCTGGTCTGCCGACATAACCGCCTGAGGGGGTTTCAACAGGCTCTTCCGTTGTGACATCCCCTGAAGGCCCATCTGCTATCCCCGGCCCGCTAGCTGTCTGAATCGCCGTGTCTCCAGCTCGTCTAACTACTCACTGGAACCTATGATCACTCGGCTACACATGCCTCTCCCTAATTTACATTTACATTTAAGTCATTTAGCAGACGCTCTTATCCAGAGCGACTTACAAATTGGTGCTTTCACCTTATGACATCCAGTGGAACAGCCACTTTACAATAGTGCATCTAGGTCTTTTAAGGGGGGGGGGGGAGGGGGAGAAGGATTACTTTATCCTATCCTAGGTATTCCTTAAAGAGGTGGGGTTTCAGGTGTCTCCGGAAGGTGGTGATTGACTCCGCTGTCCTGGCGTCGTGAGGGAGTTTGTTCCACCATTGGGGGCCAGAGCAGCGAACAGTTTTGACTGGGCTGAGCGGGAACTGTACTTCCTCAGTGGTAGGGAGGCCTTGTTTATTGCTGTTTTGGTTAGTGATTATTGTCTTATTTCGCTGTAGAGCCTCCAGCCCTGCTCAATATGCCTTAGCTAGCCCTTTTGTTCCACCCCCACACATGTGGTGACCTCACCTAGCTTAAATGGTGCCTCTAGAGACAAAACCTCTCATCACTCAATGCCTAGGTTTACCTCCACTGTACTCACATCCTACCATATCCTTGTCTGTACATTATTGCTTGAATCATCTATTCCTCCGCACCCAAAAATCTGCTTATTTTACTCTCTGTTCCGAACACACTAGACGACCAGTTCTTATAGCCTTTAGCCGTACCCTTATCCTACTCCTCCTCTGTTCCTCTGTTCCTGTGATGTACAGGTTAACCCAGGCCCTGCAGCCCCTAGCTCCATTCCCCAGGCGCTCTCATTTGTTGACTTCTGTAACCATAAAGGCCTTGGTTTTATGTATGTTAACATTAGAAGCCTCCTCCTTAAGTTTGTTTTATTCACTGCTTTAGCACACTCAGCCAACCCGGATATCCTAGCCTTGTCTGAATACTGGCTTAAGAAGGCCACCAAAATCCTTACATTTCCATCCCTAACTATAACATTTTCCGACAAGATAGAACTGCCAAAGGGGGCGGAGTTAGCCTGCAGAGTTCTGTTATACTATCCAGGTCTGTGCCCAAACAATTCGAGCTTCTACTTTTAAAAATCCACCTTTCCAGAAACAAGTCTCACCGTTGCCGCTTGTTATAGACCCCCTTCAACCCCCAGCTGTGCCCTGGACAACATATGTGAATTGATTGTCCCCCGTCTATCTTCAGAGTTCGTGCTGTTAGATGACCTAAACTGGGACATGCTTTACACCCTGGCCATCCTACAATCTATGCTAAATGCCTTCAATCTCACACAAATGATCAAGGAACCTACCAGGTACAACCCTAAATCCATAAGAACAGAGAACCGATATAGCCCTTGGTTCACCCCAGACTTGACTGCCCTTGACCAGCACAAAAACATCCTGTGGCTTTCTGCATTAGCATCGAATAGCCCCCGCGATATGCAACTTTTCAGGGAAGTCAGGAATCAATATACTCAGTCAGTTAGGAAAGCTAAGGCTAGCTTTTTCAAACAGAAATGTGCATCCTGTAGCACTAATTCCAGAACGTTTTGGGACACTAAAGTTCATGTAGAATAAGAGCACCTCCTCCCAGCTGCCCACTGCACTGAGGATAGGACACATTGTCACCACCGATAAATCTACATAATCAATCATTTCAATAAGCATTTTTCTACGGCTGGCCATGCTTTCCACCTGGCTAACCCTACCCCGACCAACATCTCAGCACCCACTGCAGCAACGTGCCCAAGCCACCCCCCCTGCTTCTCCTTCACCCAAATCCAGACAGCTGATGCAAAATCTGGATCCCTACAAATCAGCTGGGCTAGACAATCTGGACCCTCCTTTCTAAAATTATAATCCGAAATTGTTGTAACTCCTATTACTAGCTTGTTCAACCTCTCTTATGTATCATCTGAGATCCCCAAAGATTGGAAAGCTGCCGCGGTCATCCCCCTGTTCAAAGGGGAGACACTCTAGACCCAAACTGCTACAGACCTATATCCATCCTGCCCTGCCTTTCTAAAAATCTTTGAAAGCCAAGTTAACAAACAGATCACAGACCATTTTGAATCCCATCGTCCCTTCTCCACTATGTAATCTGGTTTCCGAGCTGGTCATGGGTGCACCTCAGCCACGCTGAAGGTCCTAAACGATATCATAACCGCCATCAATAAAAGACAGTACTGTGCAGCCGTCTTCATCGACATGGCCAAGGCTTTCAACTCTGTCAATCACCGTATTCTTATAGGCAGACTCAACAGCCGTGGCTTCTCAAATGACTGTCTCGCCTGGTTCACCAACTACTTCTCAGATAGAGTTCAGTGTGTCAAATTGGAGGGCCTGTTGTCCAGACCTCTGGCAGTCTCTATGGGGGTGCCACAGGGTTCAATTCTCGGGCCAACTCTTTTCTCTGTATATATCAATGATGTCACTCTTGCTGCTGGTGTTTCTCTGATCCACCTCTACGCAGATGCCACCATTCTGTATACAACTGATCTTTCTTTGGACACTGCTAACATACCACCAAACAAGCTTCAATGCCATACAACACTCATTCCGAGACCTCCAACTGCTTTTAAATGCAAGTAAAACTAAGTGCATGCTCTTCAACCGATTGCTGCCCGCACCCTCCCGCCCGACTAGCATCACTACTCTGGATGGTTCTGAGTTAGACATTTGTAGTTGTCCACATATTCTAAGTGTCTGGTTAGACTGTAAACTCTCTTTCCATACTCACATTAAGCATCTCCAATCCAAAATTAAATCTAGAATCGGCTTCCTATTTCACAACAAAGTCTCCTTCACTCATGCTGCCAAACATACCCTCGTAAAACTGATTGTCCTACCGATCCTTGACCGGCGATGTCCTTTTAGCCCCCAACACTCTACTCAGACTACATCCAGCTTGCTATCACAGTACCATCCGTTTTGTCACCAAAGCCCCATACACTGCCCACCACTGCGACCTGTATGCTCTCGTTGGCTGGGTCTCACTACATATTCGTCGCAAACCCACTGGCTCCAGATCATCTATAAGTCTATGCTAGGTGAAGCCCCGCCCCACAGGTATATTTCACTGGTCACACCCAAACCCAACACTCCCTTTGGCTGCCTTTCCTTCCAGTTGTCTGCTGCCAATGACTGGAACGAATTGCAAAAATCACTGAAGCTGGAGTCTTGTATATCCCTCTCTAACTTTAAGCATCAGCTGTCAGAGCAGCTTGCCATTCACTGTACCTGTACACAGGGTGGTAAACCCGTGGGGTGTTGGGTTGAGTGTGCAGAGGTTGACACAGAGACAGGGAGGTTTTAGTCCGCAAAAACAACTTTACTAAGCCAGAAAATAAATATAAATTATATATTCATTTACAAATTATATAAGGCACATGACAGCCCGCTTAGAGTTTGCCAAAAGGCACCTCAGACCATGAGAAACAATATTCTCTGGTCTGATGAAACCAAGATTGAACTCTTTGGCCTGAATGCCAAGTGTCACTTCTGGAGGAATCCTAGCACCATCCCTATGGTGAAGCATGGTGGTGGCAGCATCATGCTGTGGGGATGTTTTTCAGTGGCAGGGACTGGGATACTAGTCAGGATCAAGGCAAAGATGAACAGAGCAAAGTACAGAGATCCTTGATCAAAACCTGCTCCAGAGCTCCCAGGACCTCAGACTTCCAACAGGACAATGACCCTAAGCACACGTGTCCTTGAATGTCTGAATGTCCTTGAGTGGCCCAGCCAGAGCCTGAACTTGAACCAGATTCAACATCTCTGGAGAGACCTGAAAATAGCTGTGCAGCAACACTCCCTATCCAACCTGACAGAGCTTGAGAGGATCTGCAGAGACGAATGGGAGAAACTCCCAAAATACAGGTGTGTCAAGCTTGTAACGCCAAACCAAAGACTCAAGGCTGTAATCGCTGCCAAGGTTCTTTAACAAAGTACTGAGTAAAGGGTCTGAATACTAAGTTTGGGGTCACTTAGGAATGTCCTTGTTTTTTTTTAAAGAAAAAAAAAAAAAAAAAATGTTGGTCCATAGTACACAGCATTGTACGAGATCTTGTCTCGCATGGAGTAGCCTTCATTTCTCAGAACAAGAACAGACTGACGAGTTTCAGAAGAAATGTCTTTGTTTCTAGCCATTTTGAGCCTGTAATCGAACCCACAAATGCTGATGCTCCAGATACTCAACTAGTCAAAAGAAGGCCAGTTATATTGCTTCTTTAATCAGCATAACAGTTTTAAGCTGTGCTAACATACAGTGGGCCAAAAAAGTATTTAGTCAGCCACCAATTGTGCAAGTTCTCCCACTTAAAAAGATGAGAGGCCTGTAGTTTTCATCATAGGTACACTTCAACTATGACAGACAAAATTAGAAAAAAAAATCCAGAAAATCACATTGTAGGATTTTTAATGAATTGATTTCCAAATTATGGTGGAAAATAAGTATTTGGTCAATAACAAAAGTTTATCTCAATACTTTGTTATATACCCTTTGTTGGCAATGACCGAGGTCAAACGTTTTCTGTAAGTCTTCACAAGGTTTTCACACACTGTTGCTGGTATTTTGGCCCATTCCTCCATGCAGATCTCCTCTAGAGCAGTGATGTTTTGGGGCTGTTGCTGGGCAACACTTTCAACTCCCTCCAAAGATTTTCTATGGGGTTGAGATCTGGAGACTGGCTAGGCCACTCCAGGACCTTGAAATGCTTCTTACGAAGCCACTCCTTCGTTGCCCGGGCGGTGTGTTTGGGATCATTGTCATGCTGAAAGACCCAGCCACGTTTCATCTTCAATGCCCTTGCTGATGGAAGGAGGTTTACACTCAAAATCTCACGATACATGGCCCCATTCATTCTTTCCTTTACACGGATCAGTCGTCCTGGTCCCTTTGCAGAAAAACAGACCCAAAGCATGATGTTTCCACCCCCATGCTTCACAGTAGGTATGGTGTTCTTTGGATGCAACTCAGCATTCTTTGTCCTCCAAACATGACGAGTTGAGTTTTTACCAGAAAGTTCTGTTTTGGTTTCATCTGACCATATGACATTCTCCCAATCTTCTTCTGGATCATCCAAATGCTCTCTAGCAAACTTCAGACGGGCCTGGACATGTACTGGCTTAAGCAGGGGGACATGTCTGGCACTGCAGGATTTGAGTCCCTGGCGGCGTAGTGTGTTACTGATGGTAGACTTTGTTACTTTGGTCCCAGCTCTCTGCAGGTCATTCACTAGGTCCCCCCGTGTGGTTCTGGGATTTTTGCTCACCGTTCTTGTGATCATTTTGACCAACCAACCAAGCTGCTTACCTATTGCAGATTCAGTCTTCCCAGCCTGGTGCAGGTCTACAATTTGGTTTCTGGTGTCCTTTGACAGCTCTTTGGTCTTGGCCATAGTGGAGTTTGGAGTGTGACTGTTTGAGGTTGTGGACATGGTTGCTGATAATGGGCCGTTTCCATCTACAATAGTCATTTACAACATTAATGTCTGCACTGTATTTCTGATCAATTTGATGGTATTTTAATGGACATGGGGGGGGACGGGACTATTTTAAGCAATTTTAGGATAAGGCTGTAACCTACAAAAATGTGGAAAAAGTCAAGGGGTCTGAATACTTTCCGAAAGCACTGTGTGTGTGTGTGTGTGTGTGTGTATCGTGCAGGATTCCTGATGGCATGGTGCACTGGGCTGTACGGTACCTGGTCCCTTCCATGCAGACGGAGGTTGTCAAGGACACACAGCTGCGACCGCAGACTCACCCCAGTTGACAACCTGAAGTCATCGCCCCCATCTTCCCATTGTGTTGAATCCTTAGTGTACAGAGGCAGCTTTGTTTTTTTATGAATCTCTTGTTATGTTTATGTAACATTCTGAATATTGATAAATAAATATACATTAGTAATTGAATTGTGTCAACTCTATTGAGAAGTAGGCAAATGTGGACTTAGCTACTTTTAATTTGTCAACAGCAATATTTCATTGTCAGTTACTCAGATGTTTTTTCCTTAATTTTACTTTTGAATAACACACATGCACTTATTTCCTTATGAAAACATTCACTGGCTGCTCTAATAAAATACAATCATATCAGATGTCCTCTAGAATAATTTTAACAAAATATAAGCACAACAAAAATAGTCCCAGTTACATAATGCTTGTACATAGTGCTTTAAACAATTATATCTACTCAATGGAAGTCAGGGTCATGTGGTGGTGGGGTGGGGGCTTGCCCTGGGAATTCCTGAAGAGGAAAGGGTTGAGGCAGCTGTTGATGATGGTGAAACCCATGAGGACATTCCAAGCTGAGTCACACACATTCTCCACAACCTCGTTCTGCACGGCCAAGTTCACCAGGGCCAGCAGGTTGAACAGGTGCAGTGGAGTCCAGAAGCAGAAGAAGGACACAACGATGCAGATGACCAGCTTGGTCGCCGTCCGCTGCCTGAACAGGGCCGCCTGGCTCACCCTCCTGTGGAGGTAGAAGTAGGACGCCACCAGGATGCAGCAGGGAACTACAAATCCCAGCAGCGTTTGGACAAGTAGGGTGGCCATTTCTTATCTGAGGCTCTGGAAGTGTGAGCTGCAGGATTTGCTGCCATGGTATGTCTTGACGTCAAGGACAGAGAAGGCGGTAGAGGCAATGAACCCTGCCAGCCCCCACAGGGACAGGAGGAGTGCCTCTTCCCCCATACGACCTAGCTGCGCCCAGTTGTGGGGGTACAGCACCTGGATGCAGCACTGCACACTCAGCAGGGTGATGGTCAGCACACTACCATTCAGGCTGCAATAGATCAGAAAGAAGAGCAGCTTGCAGGCGGTGGGGCCCAGATCCCAGGCCCTCAGTAGGTTGTTGATAACTAGAGGCAGGCACAGCAAGACCCTCAGGTCACACAGTGCCAGATTCAGCATCAGACGCATGTTGAAGTTCCCACTCTCAAATTTCCGCCCCACGACTATCAGAACCACCACATTCCCAGGGATTCCCACAATGCAACAGAAGCCTGTGATCACGCTGGGCAACACATGGGTCATGTGCCAGTAAGGATAGGACTGGGTGCTGCATAGGGTCGAATTGTCCAGACTATTAATATCCACAGAGAATGCTGGTTAGAAACTCAACAGGGATGTCTAACTACCTCTGTCGGGCTAATGGAGACACACTAAGCTCTGAGTTGTTCCCCAGATTGCCTTCACTACTGGTGGTAGTGATGATATGCTGTAAACAAAGAGTACCTGTGTATGACTCTGGGCCGGGCCTGTTTTGAATATACAATGTGTGTACAGCTCTGTGTTGTGTGAAGGTAACAGCCTACCAACATGACACACTCATGTATAGCCTCCTGACCCGTGAGAATTACAGGAAAACCTCAACGGAGGCCCCTAAAACCCTGACAAACTTTTACAGATGCACAATTGAGAGCATCCTGTCAGGCTGTATCACGGCCTGGTATGGTAACTGCACCGCCCGCAACCGCAGGGCTCTTCAGAGGGTGGTGTGGTCTGCCCAATGCATCACCGGGGGCAAACTACATGCCCTCCAGGACACCTACAGCACCCGATGTCACAGGAAGGCCAAAAAGATCATCAAGGACATCAACCACCCGCGCCACGGCCTGTTCCTGCCTCTATCTTCCAGAAGGCAAGGTCAGTACAGGTGCATCAAAGCTGGAACAGAGAAACTGAAAAACAGCTTCTATCTCAAGGCCATCAGACTGTTAAATAGCCATCACTAGCAGGCTTCCACCCGGTTACGTAACCCAGCACCTTAGAGGCTGCTGCACTATATACATATATATTTTTTCTTGGAATCACTGGCCACTTCAATAATGTTTACATACTGCTTTACTCATCTCATATTTATATACTATATTCTATTCTACTGTATTTGCCTAGTTAAATAAAGGTTCAATTAACACCGTTTTGTTGTCAATGCCACTCCAACATTGCTTGATGTAATATTTATATATTTCTTAATTTCATTATTTTACTTTTAGATTAGTGTGTATTGTTCTGAACTGTTTGATACTACTGCACTGTTGTAGCTAGGAACACAAGCATTTCGCTACACCCGCAATAACATCTGCTAAATATATGAATGTGACCAATAAAATTAGATTTGATGGAGGAAAGTGCTTTTATTGATGAACCATCAAGACCTTATTCATGCAGGGTTAGAGTTTTTACATTTAACAGAACCTTTGGGGTATGTTGGACAAGGGCAAAGCAATTGGATAGAGTTCGACCACCTCAAAATTCAGATTTTCATCTACAGGAGCTACTATTATTATTACTGGTTATTACACTCCAGCAAGATAGGTGGCGGCAATGCCCCAATTGTCGGAAGTTTACCTACTGCATCAAACACGGAACAGGAAAAGGAGAAAGAGAGGAAGGCAATTTGCGCATGGTTACGGCCTTCCATTTTTCTTTGTTATTGTTCTAGTACATGTTTTGCATTGCATTTCTACCTGAGGATTTTGAAGCTAGATTTTGTATAGTGGTATTGGAGCAATGTCGAGTGTGCCTGCTCCCAATCGTTCATCCGCCGGCTGGCCGCGCGGGGTCAGTCAGTTCGGCGGGAACAAATACATGAGCGCGCCTGCAAAACCACTCAGCCTGGAGAGAACCATTAATTTGTGAGTAACAGGGTGAAGGGACGACGACGATTGGTTTTTAACGTCAGATTATGTGTGTATGTATAGTGGTTATGCAAAGACTACTACAATACCCGTATTTCACTCAATTGTATGGAAGAGTTAATGGACTGCAAGCTTTGCATGAGGAGTTTAAAAAATATATATATATTTCACCTTTATTTAACCAGGTAGGCTAGTTGAGAACCAGTTCTCATTTACAACTGCGACCTGGCAAGATAAAGCAAAGCATTGCGACGCAAACAACAACACAGAGTTACACATGGAATAAACAAACATGCAGTCAATAATACAATACAGAAAGTCTATATAAAGTGTTTGCAAATGAGGTAGGATAAGGGGGTTAGGCAATAAATAGGCCATGAAATTATTACAGTATGGCAAATTAAACACTGAGGTGATAGATGTGCAGAAGATGAGTGTGCAAAGGAGCAAAATAAATAACATGGTGATGAGGTAGTTGGATGGGCTATTTACAGATTGGCTATGTACAGGTGCAGTGATCTGTGAGCTGCTCTGACAGCTTGTGCTTAAAGCTAGTGAGGGAGATGTGAGGCTTCAGTGATTTTTGCAGTTTGTTTCAGTCATTGGCAGCAGAGAACTGGAAGGAAAGGGGCAGCCAAAGGGAGTGTTAGCTTTGGGGGTGACCAGTGAAATGTACCTGCTGGAGCGAGTGCTTCGGGTGGGTGCTGCTATGGTGACCAGTGAGCTGAGATAAGGTGGGGCTTTACCTAGCAAAGACTTATAGATGACCTGGAGCCAGTGGGTTTGGCGACGGATATGAAGCTAGGGCAAGCCAACGAGAGCATACAGGTCGCAGTGGTGTGTAGTGTATGGGGCTTTGGTGACAAAAAGGATGGCATTGTGATAGACTGCATCCAATTTGCTGAGTAGAGTGTTTGAGGCTATTTTGTAAATGACATCGCCAAAGTCAAGGATCGGTACGATAGTCAGTTTTACGAGGGTATGTTTGGCAGTATGAGTGAAGGATGCTTTGTTGTGAAATAGGAAGCCGATTCTAGATTGAATTTTGTATTGGAGATGCTTAATGTGAGTCTGGAAGGAGAGCTTACAGTCTAACCAGACATCTAGTTATTTGTAGTTGTCCACATATTCTAGGTCAGAACCGTCCAGAGTAGTGATGCTGGATGGATGGGCAGGTGTGGGCAGCGATCGGTTGAAGAGCATGCATTTAGTTTTGCTTGCATTTAAGAGCAGTTGTATGACCATGGAAGGAGAGTGGTGTGGCATTGAAGCTCATCTGGAGGTTAGTTAACACAGTGTCCGAAGAAGGGCCAGAAGTATACAGAATGGTGTTGTCTGCGTATAGGTGGATCAGAGAATCACCAGCAGCAAGAGCGACATCATTGATGTATACAGAGAAGAGTCAGCCCTAGGATTGAACCCTGTGGCACACCCATAGAGACTGCCAGAGGTCCGGACAACAGGCCCTCCGATTTGACACACTGAACTCTGTCTGAGAAGTAGTTGGTGAACCAGGCGAGACAGTCATTTGAGAAACTATGACTGTTGAGTCTGCCGATAAGAATATGGTGATTGACAGAGTCGAGAGCCTTGGCCAGGTTGACGAATACAGCTGCACAGTATTGTCTCTTATCAATGGCGGTTATGATACCGTTTAGGACCTTGAGCGTGGCTGAGGTGCACCCATGACCAGCTCGGAAACCAGATTGCATAATTGCATAGTGGAAAAGGTACGGTGGGATTCGAGATGGTCTGTGATTTGTTTGTTAACTTGGCTTTCGATGACCTTAGAAAGGCAGGGTAGGATAGATATAAGTCTGTAGCAGTTTGGGTCTAGAGTGTCTCCCCCTTTGAAGAGGGGGATGACCGCGGCAGCTTTCCAATCTTTGGGGATCTCAGACGATATGAAAGAGAGGTTGAACAAGCTAGTAATAGGGGTTGTAAACGGGTGGGATTTTAACAAATCAAAATGTAATTAAAAAGAAGGCTGGACTCCAAAAGACAAGTTGACCTACAACAACTTCCATTGACACTATTAAATATGTAAATTATGTTAAGTAGCTTAATAATGAACCTATGTATTGATGTGAAAACAGATTTGAATTTCTAATAATTAATATATTATGTTTGTAAAATGTGAAACAAGCACGAGCTAGCGCGATCGATCTTCTTTAGGATTTGGTTGTCAGATTGCATCCAACTTTTAGGTGCATACACCACCACCTATTGCAATGCTGTGAGACCATTCATGGCCTACCTACATTAAATTGTTGATACCTTAGTGGAAAATTGCCCCTCCAACTATTAGCCATCTATAATTTAAAAAAATCTCCACCCCATTCCACTATTTAACCCTATCTAATCCTACTCCAGACCACGGGTCTTGAGAGGACAGAACACTACCACTCAACACCCGAAGGTGAGATCATGTTGGCGCGTTGTAGCATGTATTTGCATATTTTTGTTATGGAACGCGTACTCTGAATTGGGTGTGTGTGCCCAATAACTCAATTTGTAGTAAACACCACCATTTTTAGTAACTTTGGAAAATGGTTAAGTTTACAAAATGCAGTCCACTCTGTTACAGATTATAGTTTTGGAAACAGAAAACTATATTACGATTATTACGAAATGTTTAATCGATGAGAAAATCTGCAGAATGTCTCCCACTGCCAGCCACTGGGCTTCTTCTCATCACCATATTTGGTTGTGAGTGGAAATGCCAACCAGATGCTTCACATTTACACATCAGGTGAAATATCTGGTGTGTTCTTTTGTCTCATTCTTCTATCTTTGAGCTAGCTCTGCTCTACTTAATGGCCCCTCCCTTTCACTCTACCTGTCCCGCCCAGAAAACTCGAGTAGTGAGATGCCAGTGAGATGTCTCGCCCTGGGGCACCCGTGATATGGGGACAATAAGTAAACCTGGGCGGCAGGGTAGCCTAGTGGTTAGAGCGTTGGGCTAGTAACCGAAAGGTTTCAAGTTCAAATCCCAGAGCTGACAAGGTACCAATCTGTCGTTCTGCCCCTGAACAATGCAGTTAACCCATTATTCCTAGGCCGTCATTGAAAATAAGAATTTGTTCTTAACTGACTTGTCTAGTTAAAGGTAAAATAAAATAAATTTAAAAAAACAGTGGCCCCGCCCCGATCAGAAACTATTTGAGAGTGGGGTGTCTTGCTTTCCTACCGTCTCTGGACTAGTTTTGGGGTGAGTAACTACCGGAAGTGTTGTCAAATCTAGTGGACTGCTATAGTATTATGTTTTCCAAGCAGTATCTTGAGCGGCTCTGCGCTGTCCTGATCGTTGCATAGCCACGTTCTGACTGGAGAGAGAATGTAATGAATGTCTATTCGAATTCTGGCTAGCTTTGCAGCTGACTCTATGTCCAATTTGACAGCCCAGTTTGTGGCACAAAATTATGATGAATTGCTAGTCTACCGTCCTGTAGATGCATCCTCATTCAAAAGCTATACCGTGTGTGTTTGTGGGGGGTTACTGGGTAGCAGTGAAGGCTGTTGAGGGGAGGACGGATCATAATAATGGCTGGAACGGAGCGATTGGTATGGCATCGAACAATGGAAACCATGTGTTTGATGTATTTGATACCATTCCACCAATTCCGCTCCAGCCATTACCACAAGCCCTTCCTCCCCAATTAAGATGCCACCAACCGCTTGTTCTGAGTAGTGTGTGCATGTTAGTCGAGGCATGCTATGGGATGTGCACATTTAAAAATGGTATTCATGACATTGTTTCAGATACCCTCTCACCAACTACACATTTGGGACCAAGGAGCCTCTGTATGAGAAGGACAGTTCAGTGGCAGCACGGTTCCAGAGGATGCGGGAGGAGTTTGACAAGCTGGGCATGCGGAGGGCGGTGGAGGGAGTGCTTATTGTCCATGAGCACAGGTTGCCCCATGTACTGCTGTTGCAGCTGGGAACCACCTTCTTCAAACTGTAAGCACTACTACCAACCAAGCACAGTCTGCAAGAGTTACATCAACAGTCTGTTTGTTTTTAAAGTGTGTGCATGTATGTTTGTATGGTTCTCTTATCGTGTTGTCTATTTGTCTCTTGCAGGCCAGGTGGAGAGTTGAGCCCAGGGGAGGATGAGGTGGATGGGCTGAAACGCCTGATGACAGAGGTACGATACACATATACTCTCAAAGGAGGCCGGCCAGAGTTGGAATCACAACCTCAGATGACATCCATCCTAGCATTCTCTTACCTCTCGAACTCTTCTTCTCAGTTTTCAGCCATTCCATTCGCCTACATTTGGCTCCGTGTAAACTCCAATTCTGATGCTGTGTGTTAATGTTTAGAAACATCAATAATTATCGCTTTCGAAAAATAATCTTTAAAAAAAAAACTTATTGTAGCAGTTTTGCACACATTGTGTGCCTCCAGTTGATGAACAACACTTGCTCCCCAGTTAGCTTACACACAGGTGTGCAGAGCGCGCAAGATAGCTAATTAGCACAGGTGGCAGCCTATGTCTTCTGTAAACAAGCACTGTAACATGGGGATACGGCCGTGTGGGAACACAAACCTAACCCTATAAAGGTGTGTAGTAATTTACAGTTTGAAAAATATATATTTCTCGCTGATATGAAAGATGAATTCCTTAAGTTTCCAAAACAGTACTGCAAGCGATGCGTGTTAATGTTTAGAGCAAGTGTGTTGGGGACTTTTAACAAAACTACCCCGGTCAAAAGACACTCGTCAATAGGCGCTAAAGTAGTTTGCGTCTATCAATGGGGTAGCATTCTCTAAGATCCTGCAGGATGCCGTGATGCCATAGTGATGGTCTTTACTGTGTCTTTGTCAGATCCTGGGCCGGCAGGACGGGGTGAAGCAGGATTGGGTGATCGATGACTCCATCGGAAACTGGTGGCGCCCCAACTTTGAACCCCCACAGGTGAGCATAACCCAACACACAGTACAGTTTACACTGAAATGTATGGAGGAGGAGAAATTGAGCCTACAGTAAATATTTGTGTGGTAAATATTTGCTTTTCTGTTCTGCTGCAGTATCCCTACATTCCAGCCCACATCACTAAACCCAAGGAGCATAAAAAGCTCTTCCTGGTTCAACTGCAGGAAAAAGGTAAGCGCCCCGTAGCTAGTCAAAATCTGTTCTACGTACTCTGCTCACATAATCATTAGTGATATTTGCTTCTGTGTCTTTCAGCTCTGTTTGCAGTCCCAAAGAACTACAAACTGGTGGCAGCCCCTCTGTTTGAGCTTTATGACAATGCCCCCGGCTATGGGCCAATCATATCCAGCCTACCGCAACTACTAAGCAGGTAGTGTGTGTTATATATTGTGTATAAATCCCTTTTGTTTGTTAGAATGAGTGTATTAAGGGTGTGTGTGAGCTCAGGTATGCTGTATATTCATATTTATTTCCTGTAGGTTCAACTTTATCTACAACTAAATGGTGTGAGAATGGGCACAGTGGCTGGCTGTCTCTGTGAGTGCAGCCATATATGGGTGAAATGAAGACATGGCATGGAATTAATACAATGTGGGGCAATCAAAATAAGCAACACAAGGCTACTCACCTCTGGCTTCCTGGTAAGGCTGAACAAAAAACCCACCATCTCAAGAGAAGGGACCGTAAATGTGCTATTTACAATGATGGAAGAAAATATACTGTCAGACTTTTTGTTTGGATCTGAAAAAAATCTGTAATTTCTTACATGATTAAACTGCAACCCAGTGTCTCAAGAATCAGATGTTATGCTCTTGCAACAGAATACATTTATTTGATTAAAGAAACAACAGCATTGAGTTACCTGTTGTGTTTTAACCTGTATTACTGTCATGCTATTTCTTTTTCTTAAAATAAATAAATTAGTCTTTTCATTAAGACTTTTTTTATACCAAGTGTGTTGATGACGTCTTGGTTTTGTTGTATTGTTTTTACTATTTATGCTTCCCTCTTGGTGATGTCATTTGGAAACACAATGTCAACTTTCACAGCTATATTGACGACACAAAGAAGAGCCGTTTGTGAGCCGGCTCTTTTAAGTGTAATGAGACAAATTAACTGGTTCACCGAAAAGACTCGGAACCCCTAACGTACTGATGCGTTTTTATGACGCAATTTAACCGCGACTCATTTATACTAAAATGAATTGTAAACGACAGCGATATGATAGCGAGAAAGGAAAGAAGAGAAAGAAAAGTGAAGAGCGAGCAAAACTTTATGCACTACTCGAGGACGAAGATGTGAAGGAAGCATGGTCGCAGCGAGCGAAGTACTCTCATGGTCAGCTACTTGCTAGCTATTTTAGCTACATGTGTTTACACCAAGCAAATGCTTTGGCTAGTCTTGTTACATAGATGGTTATTTGATCGATACGTTATTAGTCACCCTACATATCAATATTGTCAGCCAAGTGCAACGCTTTAGTCACAACTTTGCTTTCATGACCACTGATCTGAAAACACTAAGATGTGGGTCAAACTACCTCAACCATTATCACTTCATTAAGTTACATTTTTTATTGGTATTTTCTAAGGAATACGCATGGTATTCATCAGCCAACGAACTGCTTACTTGCAGGTTCCTTCTCGACAATGAAACAACACAAAGATACGATTACGAACTTAAAGTAAATGGCACCGTAGTATATGACTTTTTAAGCTTAAGTATAATACAGGAAGGCACGATTTATAGCTAATATTTACACGTGTATTGGAGAGGGGGGGGCAGTGTATAAGCTGAGCAGTATAATAAGAGTGGTAGAAGCAGTTGTGTGTGTGTGTGTGTAGCATTCGGAAAGTATTCTGACCCCTAGACTTTTTCCACATTTTGTTACGTTATAGCCTTATTCCAAAATGTATGAAAAAAACTATTTAATCAATCTACACACAATACCCCATAATGACAAAGCAAAAACAGTTTATTTTTAATAATTTACAAAAAAATCTATCACATCTAGATAAGTATTCATACTTGTTACTCAGTACTTTGTTGAAGCAACGTTGGCAGCGATTACAGCCTTGAGTATGACACTACAAGCTTGGCACACCTCTATTTGGGGAGTTTCTCCCATTCTTTTCTGCAGATCCTCTCAAGCTCTCAGGTTGGATGGAAAGCGTTGCTGCACAGCTATTTTCAGGTCTCTCCAGAGTTGTTTGATCGGGTTCCAGACTCTTGGCTGGGCCACTCAAGAACATTGAGACTTGTCCCAAAGCCACTGCTGCATTGTCTTGGCTGTGTGCTTAGGGCCGTTGTTCTGTTTGAAGTCAGGTCCTGAGCGCTCTGGAGCAGGTTTTCATCAAGGATCTCTCTGTACTTAGCTCCATTCATCTTTCCCTCGATCCTGACTAGTCTCCCAGTCACTGCCGCTGAAAAACATCCCCACAGTAAGATGCTACCACCATCATGCTTCACCATAGGGATGGTACCAGGTTTCCTCCAGATGTGACCCTTGGCATTCAGGCCAAATTGTTAAATCTTGGTTTCATCAGACCAGAGAATCTTGTTTGTCATGGCCTGAGAGTCCTTTAGGTACAGAGGAACTCTGGAGCTCTGTCAGAGTAACCATCAGGTTCTTGGTCACCTCCCTGACCAAGGCCCTTCTCTCCCGATTGCTCAGTTTGGCTGGGTGGCCAGCTTTAGGAAGAGCCTTGGTGGATCCAAACTTCTTCCATTTTAGAATGGTGGAGGCAACTGTGTTCTTGGGGACCTTCAATGCAGCAGATTTTTTTTGGTACCCTTCCTCAGATCTGTACCTTGACACAATCCTGTATCAGAGCTCTACGGACAATTCCTTCGACCTCATGACTTGGTTTTTGCTTTGACATGTACTGTCAACTGTGGGACCTTATATAGACAGGTGTGCCTTTCCAAATCATGTCCAATCAATTGAATTTATCACAGGTGGACTCCAATCAAGTTGTAGAAACATCTCAAGGATGATCATTGGAAACAAGATGCACTTTAACTTAATTTCGAGTCTCATAGTAAAGGGTCTGAATACTTATGTAAATAAGACATTTCTGTTTATTTTTAATAAATTACCAAACCTTTCTAAAAACCTGTTTTCGCTTAAAAAAATATCAATTTTAGAATAAGGCTGTAACGTAACCAAATGTGGAAAAAGTCAAGGGTTCTGAATACTGTATATGTGTATGTCTGTGTGGGTCTGTGCATGAGTGAGCGCATGTGTGCTACGATGTGGAGAATAAGAACAGTTCAAGTGTTCAGTAGTCAGATGGCTTATAGATACAAACAAGCTCAGTGACAGTTTCTATCAGACCTCATTCGCTTATACCTTCTCCTTGTAGCGTGGGGTCCTTTATGATGCTGCGTGCCTTCCTCAGACACCCTTTCGGGTATATGTCCTGGATGGGTGGAAGCACGGTCCCAGTGATGTACTGGTCCATCTTCACCACACGCTGGAGGGTCTTGCATTCGTGCACGGAGCAATTTTCATACTAGGCCGTGATGCAACTCGTCAGGACACTCTTGATGGTGCAGCGGTAGTATTTGGAGAGGACCCGGGGCGGCATGCCGGATTT
This sequence comes from Oncorhynchus nerka, assembly GCF_034236695.1. NCBI lineage: Eukaryota > Metazoa > Chordata > Actinopteri > Salmoniformes > Salmonidae > Oncorhynchus > Oncorhynchus nerka. Next base: position 71,583,974 of record NC_088422.1, on the reverse strand, counting down.
CTTCAGCCACCTAAGGAAGTAGAGACGCTATTGCAACCTCTTGACAAGAGTGGTGGTGTTGTTGATCCATGACATGTCCTCTGTGATGTGAATGCTGAGGAACTTAAAACTAGTGACTCTCCACTGCAGTCCCGTTGATGTGGATCGGGGCATGTTCCCTCCTCTGCTCCCTGAAGTTAATCATTTTGGGCTCCTGAGTGGCACAGCGGTCTAAGGCACTGCATCAGTGCAAGTGGCGTCACTATAGTATCTGGTTCAAATCCAGGCTGTATCACATCCGGTCGTGATTGGGAATCCGGTAGGGTGGCGTGCAATTGGCCCAGCATCGTCCCTATTTGGCCGGAGTAGGCCGTCATTGTAAATAAGAATTTGTTCTTAACCGACTTGCCTGGTTAAATAAAGGTTAAATAAAAAATATAAAAAATCCTTTGTTTTGCTGACATTGTGGGAGAGGTTGTTGTCATGACATCCCAATGCCAATTCACGTACCTCCTCCCTATAGGCTAACTCGTCATTGTTATCAGGCCTGCAACCGTGTTGTCGCCAGCAAACCTAATGGAGTTGGTGTCGTGCCATGCCACGCAGTCCTGGGTGAACAGGGATTGCAGCAGAGGACTGAGGGCACACCCCTGTGGGGCCCCTGTGTTACGGGTCAGTGTGGAATAGGTGTTGTTGCCAATCCTCACAGCCTGTGGTCTGCCCGTCAGGAGGTCCAGGATCCAGTTGCTCTGAGTTTGGTGTCAAGCTTGGAGGGAACAATAGTGTTGAATGCTGAACTGTAATCAATGAACAGCATTCTCACAGGTGTTCCTCTTGTCCAAATGTGTTACGGCCATGTGCATAGCGATGGAAATGGATCTGGATCTGTTGTAGCGGTAGGCAAATTGGAGTGGGTCCAGTCTGCTTGTCATGCTGGCCTTGGTGTGGGCCATGACCAGCCTCTCAAAGCACTTCATGATGACCGATGAGAGTGCGACGGGGTGATTGTCATTTGGGCCACTGAGACGATGGTGGTCTCCTTAAAGCAGGTGGGGACTACAGCCCGGGTCAGGTTGAAGATGTTTGAGATGCCAGCTGGTCAGCACACCCTCTGAGAACGCGGCCAGGGATGCCATCTGGGCCGGCGGCTTTGTGAGTATTCACTTTTTTGAGAGTTTTCCTCAAGTCAGCCTTGAAAAGCGAAAGCATCTGGTCGTCCGGAGCAGCGAGAGTCTTCCTGGATGGCTCTTTGTCTGCCTTGAAGCAAGCATTCAATGTGTTAAGATCATCTGGGAGTGAGGCTTTGGTGGGCACCGCACAGCTGGATTTGGCTTTGTAGTCTGTGGTAGTCAGTAGTCCTTGCCACATGCGACGTGAGTCTGAAATGTCAAACATAAATTAAGTTTGAGTCTGTATTGTCTTTTTGCGTCTCTAATCCATTTGCGGAGCTCCTACCTGCTTGCCTTGTACGTGTTGCGCACCACCGATTCATCGGTTTCGTTCTGCTGACATTGAATGCTGCGGTGCGGGCTCTCATATATGGCACCCAAAGAGAAGTAAGAAAATGGTGTCACAAAAAAAGTATGTTTTTGGAGTATTGAGGTTTACCACCTTCCTATGTGCTGTTAGAATGGGTTAGAACCTTACATGAAAATGTTCCAGAGGTAACAACTGACTCTAAGACATACATTAGTTAATGTTACATTTATTCACATAATTGGTGTTAAAACTTTTTTTATATTGGTAGACCAGTCGTTGAGTGTTCCTCTTAAGGGGGCCTGGAGCTGGACTGCCACCATTTCCCTCACTGCATCATCAGGAACTTCATCCAGAGTGACAGCTTTACAGAGAACCTACAGAGGGAGCTTCTAGACCTCAACTTCCATGAGAAGTCCAACGACCTGTACAAATTTAATCAGGTGAAAAAGGAAAACTGATAGGAATACAGTTTGGAAACGGGTTGCTTCTTGTTCATAATGTTTCTTTACTCTTCCTTTTGGAGTTATGACATTGGGAGTTGTGATACTCATTGACAATTTCTCTTACAGTCAGATGACCTGAAAAAGAGAAAAGAGCCTCACATCACAGGCTTGAGATAATTTGTATGTGTCTGTGTGAGAGCAATTTAGGGAGGTAGAGAGAACATGTTTGCTTTGTGTGTGTGCAGCAGACGGGGATCTGTGTAACTCATTCCTCAGCCTGAAGTGTCTCCACTTGCGCGTGCTTCCACAAGTGTCTCCATTTGGACGACTGAGTAAGACGCTTCAGGATGGCGGTTGCGTGTTTCTGAGGGAGGTCCTGAGTTCAAGCCTCGGTATGCGCTGAATCAGGGGAAAGCGGTACTCACTACGCAAACAGCGTGATGTTCTTTACATGTGCATGCTCTCAGTTTGGCTGTTTTTGAGCTTTGTGTGTGTTTTCAGGGCAGGACTATTTGGGCGGTTTCGATCCTGGCTGGGGGAAGTGTTGGGGGTAGAACTGAAGCTCACAGTGGACATTTCCTGTGCCAAGTACCAATACACTGGTGTCACATGTTTTTACCTCTACTCTTCAAAAAAACTATGAGCAAGCCTTAATATTAGCATGCTCTTCCTAGAAAAGAGCAGACGCACTGAGCTATCCCCCCAAGATATCCTATTCTACCCACTGCATAGTTAGTCTATATGGACATGCATATTTCTGGAATTAATTATG